>NC_067488.1:43121514-43469014 GCF_947179515.1 Apodemus sylvaticus | reverse complement strand
GCTGATCGATTGACCCCAGCATCCTGATCTTGGAGTCCCAAAGGTCCTATTTCCTTCCATCCTGTCCTGATAGAAGGCTGTACTGCTTCCCAGGCACCAAGCCTATTTATGTGGCAGCCTCAGACATAGATATATCCCTGTGTGAAATACATGTGGCCCCGATAACTCCATCTCAGCCTGAAAAACTCTTGCACCAGGATCATTTTGTCCCCCTATTTTGGGACATAGATCCTCAGGAGGCTGAGGTGCCAGCTCCATTACTGGGTGTCACATTTGTGATCAGAATCAATAGCAGGGTGAGAAGGGATGGGGCCGGGTGAGGGAGCTCCAGGGGGCCTCAGTGCTAAGCAAGCTTACAGAACAGAAAAATGGGGATGGGGAAGTGCTTGCAGCCCTGCCTCACACAAGGCCACCCTAAGTCAGACAGTAAGGACACTGAGCCATGGGAGCCAGGAGGGGTCACAAGCATCTCGTTCTCAGCCACGATGATATTGGGATGGGCTCTTACCCATCTGCCTGAGTTTCTGTCCCTCAAATATGACAGCTATCAGAGGCAGCACCTTGCCTGCTGAACTTGAGGCCACCTGCGCTGCTTCCTGCCCTGATGGGTACCCCTAGCCTCCTTCCCCTGCTTGGCTGGTATCAGTATAGACCAGTTCACACCAAAGAAGACCAAACCTGCCTGCCATTCTATCCCCTACAGTTAAGATACAGCTTGGTGTCTTACTGGGGAAGGGCTTTAGGCTCTTGTCTTGTCCAAGAGGCTAAGGATGTCCTTAAGATTTTGAGCAGGGTATTTCCTGCAGGTGCCTGAGAACCATGGTTCTCTGTGTGTCTTTCTACCAGTGTTAAGTATAATGAGCTGGCTGGGTCACCCACAGGCTAGAAACACTGCCCTGGGGCACATGGTGCTGTGGTGGGATTCCATGCTGATCAGTCCTGGGATACTAGGCAGAGCCTGAAATGCAGGGACCATGAGACTAGCCCACTTGGACCTACTGAGACCCCCTACACACACACACACACACACACACGCTGTACCCCTCGGCTGCTTCTATATCCCTGGCTGAGGAAGGTGAGCGGCTCCCCAGGGTCCCACAGCACAGTGAGATGCCAGGGAGCCAGAACCCAATTACACATAGGTGTTATGTATGTGGCGTCCTCCGGATGCATTGATCCCTCAGGGTGACAGATCTGTTATGAATTGGGTAATAGACCAGCTTGTAAATGAAATATATTGGATTTTCAGGCTCCTGGCTTGTATTGGCTTGAGGGGAATGGGGCAGATTTATGAACCTAGATGGGTGGCTGAGGCTCTAGTCCTTTACCATGTGGGCCGCAGTGTGGGCTTATTCCCAGAGCCTAAAGGCTGAGAATGGGAAGGTGACCTAGAAGGGAGGTTGGGATACCAGATGGGCTTGGGAAGGTCTTGGAAGAGTCCAGAAGGGAATGTGGGAAAACATCAGGCCTGGCCATGATGCGTGCGGTATGTAAGGTCAGGGTTCACTGTAAGGGCCACTCCAGTGACCTTCCCTAACTATGAGTTAGTACTGTCCTCATCTTATTGCAGCGAGGATAAGCTACCTTGGAAGTTTCCTTGTCTGTACTTGTCTATTTGCTGTGATGAACTACAGGAGGAAGGAGGGAAGGGTTTGTTTTGGTCCAGGGTTTGATTGTAAAATCCATCTCAGTAGGGAAGGCTAGAAGCAGTGTTTGAGGCAGCTGGTTGCATTGTATATCTACAGTCAGAAGGCAGAGAGAGAGAGAGAGAGAGAGAGAGAGAGAGAGAGAGAGAGAGGCAGACAGACAGATGCTGTTGCTCAGTTTGCTGCTTCCTTTTTATTAGTCTGGGACCCTGGACCATGGAGTTGTGCTAACACTTCTCCCACATTGAAGGTGGGTCTCCTCATCTCAGTTGACACAGTCTAGAAATTCCCTCACAGATATCTGCAGACATTTGTCTCTCCAGGGATTCTAGACCCTGTCAAGTTGACAGTCAGTATTAACCATGATCAGTGTCACCCAGCCAGGGAACAGACTCCAGCTGCACAAGCAGACAGGCTGACTTCCCGTGACAGCCGGAGTGGAGCCTCTTGCAGGCTCTGCTTCATACACAGACATTCAACAGCTTCTGCACACACCAGCATGGAACAGGACCTATGGGGAGAAGGCAGGAGTGCCCTGCCCTGTCTGTCAAAGCTAAGGCCTCTAGCACTAGAGCTAGGGCTATAAGAATGCATGACACTTGTCAAGGGTGTCCTGTGGATGCACAGAGCCCCCTAGGCCAAGCCCGTAAGCACTCAGTAGGGCTGGGTCACATTATACAGGAGGATTCTCCCTCCCAAGATCAAGAACTGCAGACAGGAAGAGATTCAGTGTGCAGCCTGTGGCTAAAGCCTAGGTTTAGTTGGTACTAGGGTCAGGGACCAAATGGTGACAAGGAAGCCTCAGTCTGGGGCTAGGACTGGGACCTAGGTTTTGTATAGAATGAAGAAGAGGGCTAAGAATTCACATAGAGTCAGAATGAGAGCTCCCTCCGCTGTGGGCAGAGGCAGGGCTCAGTGTGTGTCTGTGGGCAGAGTGGAACAGGCAGATGTCTGTCCTGACCGCACAGACTCACTGCTTAGTTCCTTTCCCACCCATAAGCTTTTACCCTGGGGTGAGGTGTAGAAGAAGCTCCTGCACCTGCTGGGTCCTGTGAGAAGACATTCTTCGTCTCTGATGGCTGAGAGCCTGGAAGTCTCTCTGATGAGCTGGGCATCAGGGGCAGTTTCTCTCCCCCACTAGCTACCACCAGCTTCTTGGGGTCTGCACAGGGCTTGGCTGTTCCTGTGGCTGTCAGCTACTCTTAGTGTCCCCCTACATCTGCTGTGTGTGCAAAATATCTTTACTATTCAGTGTAAAAATGTGTCACCACCACCAGTAACCATGCCAGCATGCTGCCAGGGAGCTACATGCTGGCCCTGGAGGTCACCCTTGGGTGTAGCCTAGGTCAGTGCATCTCTTCTACCAGAGACACAGGCTGTGTGTCCTTTCCTTAGTGAGGCCTTGAGGCGAGGGCTGAGCCATAACTCTGCTTTTCTCATTTCTGCTTGACAGACGGACAAAATGGCCACCAACATCCTGACCTCACACAGCACGTATTCATTTCTCCTGGTTCTTGGGGCTGGAGAGATCCAGAATGATCCAGAATGCTCGTTCAGGCCTAAAGGAGGCCTGGGTGGGGTTGGAGGCCATCCAAGGCATGGGGAAAGTTCTTCCTACTCCAGGCTTTGGCTTGTGGCAGTGACCCCACCACCCCAACTCTCATTCCAGACCCATCCAAAGTCTCCCACCCTTCCTCAGAGGTAATGAAATAAAGGGGTGCCAAGGGCAGGGTGATGGCCTCAAGTCCCCTTCTGCTGGGAGGAAACATGTTCTCACCAAAGCGCAAGGGCAGCAGCAGGTGCTGCCTGTGGAGGCATCCTACTTCATTTGCCTGTCATGCCTGTCACTCTTGTCCCTTCCTCGGCAAAACTGTACAGTTGCATCCCCGCTTTGAACACTGGGAAGTGCTTTGGGGAGACTCTCAGGGCATTGCTAGAGACAAGGCACTTTGTAAGGGAAGTACTGTACTGCCTACACCCGGGCCTGTGACTGGGAATGCTAATTAAATCTTTATAGGATCTAGAATCACCTTGGTGACAAGCCTCTGGGTGTATTTATGGGGGAGGTCTAGACAGGTTAAGTGAGGTGGGAGGACACACCCTACTGTGCGTCCACTATCTGGAATCCAAGACTGAGAAAATGGGACAAAGTGAACAGTATGTATCCCTCTTCTCTCTGCTTCTCGAGTCAGGATCCAGTGTGCCCAGCTGGCTCACACCTCTACCACACCCTCTGCCCTGATGGACTGTACCCTCAAACTGTGAGCCCAAATAAATCCCTCTTTCCCAAGTTATTTTTTTTGTCAAGTGTTTAATTATAGCAACGAGAAAAGTAACCAGTATACTTCTGAATGTTTTTCAGCCACTCAGCAAACACCTACTCAGTTGGGGGTAACGGGGAGCACAGAGGAGGGTCTAACCCCAGGACGCTCCACTGGCAGAGAAGCTCTGCTGAGATTGGTGAACTGCCTGCCTCCCAGGAATCTGGAAGCACAAGGTGAGGGTCAACCCTCCAGCCATCCTTCTCTCTCCAACTCTGGACTAGAGCTGGATTAGAAGCAGAAAAGAACAGATTGCCAGGGCAGAGAGCTGAGGGTACCAGGGAAGGGAACGGTTTGGCAAGAGATATGGAGAGCCTACAGGGGTGGGACCCTTAGAGACCTGCGATAACCTGGGAACCTGGATGAGGACCCCACAAGCCACTCTGGGAAGGCCATAGGTAGAGAGCGGTTAGGAGTACTAGAGAAGGTGGGGCCTTAAGGCCCTTTGGGTCTCTTGTAGACATCTGGTTGTGACAGGGCCCAGCCCTGCTCTATTATACCCACCTCCTTCTCCAGCCCTCACTAAATGATCATGAAACTCCTCTTTCCTATGATCACCCATAGTAGGCTTGGGTCCCTACTATACAGCTGTCAGGTTATTTCTGGGCACCTGTACCATGCCCAGCTGACTGTTCTGCAGAGGCTAAGTGTGCTCTCTCCCAGAAGTCTGCTGGGCCTGAAGTGTATGTTCAATGCATCATCTAAGGGACTTATTACAGGGTTCTGTCCCTACTGGGGCTGATGTGATTCCATTTGGTTACTTAGCTAAGTCCAGGGACAAGACAAGTGGCTGAGAAGTTCAATCCTTTCAGTCTCCCAGGCCTTATGGATAGTACTGATCTCTGCTTAGAGGGTGGGGCCACCACTTTTGAAAGGGGCCAGAAGCCACGCAGGGAAAGAGATGATGTTAGTCATCCCATCTGAGGATCCATGTCCACCCACCCAGCCCATCGTCCTGTTGACTGACTGTAGCATCTATCTGTTGGCGCTCATGTCTGGCTCCCTATCTGTGTTTTTCCCTTTGCCTAGGCTCTGCCATGGGCCTGTGTCTTTAAAGTCCTTGGCCCTTCAAACCCAGCCTTCCTAACCCTTCCATGTGTGCTATGTAGGGAGACTTATCCCTGACTGCTGCTGTAAGACTTTTGTCCTTAATATCCAGTCTTGGATCTAAAGCCATGAACATCCAGGAGCCCTGGGGCACCTGTGGTAGGATCAGTGTGAGTTGAAATAGGGGAGCATGACATTGGTTGTAGGGTGGTACCTGGGCACTGATGAATGCTCCTTCACCCCAACAGCAAGTCACAGCTTGCTCTCAAATATCAATGATGGTAGGTTATTGGTGTATGATTCTCCTGGGAGGACAACAGCCAAATACTGGGAAGGGTACAGTGGGAAAGGGAGAAGCTCTAGACTCCCAAGTGAGTATCTGTAGTAGTTTGAATAAGAATACCCCCACCCCCCAGATAGGCACCTGTGTTTGAATGCTTAGGGCGTGGCACTATTTGAAAGGATTAGGAGGTGTGGCCTTGTTGGAGGAAGTAGTCCCTGGAAGTGAGCTTTGTGGTTTCAGGAGCCAAAGCCAGGCCCAGTGTTTCTCTTTCTGATGCCTGTGGATCCCAATGCAGACCTCTTAGCTCCGTCTCCAGTGCAATGTGGACCTGTGTGCCACCATGCTTCCCGCGGTGCTGATAATGGACTAAAACCTCTGAAACTGTAAGCCAACCCCAATTAAATGCTTTCCTTGATAAAAGTTGCTGTCTTTATGGTGTTTCTTCATAGCAATAGAACATTGACTAAGACGATATCTTCAGGTGAATGCATAACATTGTACATATTGGACCATTGTGATCCACCAACCAGGGCCTTTATAGGGGCTGACCCCAAAGGCCTCACTGCCAAGCCAAGAGCTTAGCCTTGTCTGTGGAATCCTATAATGTGAGTTAAGTCTGCAGTGATGGGTACTTTAACATGAGCTCTTGGACTGCAAGGGGACAGGGGTCATAGGATCCCCTATGTGAGAAGTGGGACAGACCTGGGACAGAGCAGAGCCAAGGTTCTAGATTTGAAACTGCTGGACATCTGCCTATGCAGACACCAACATTTCACCCTCCACAGCAGGCCTGAGAATGGAGAACAGGGTAAGTAGGTAACAGGTTCCTGCTTATCACTACCCTCTGACCCCCGACCTCTGACTCTGACATTTTAATGGCCTCTCTCCTCTGCCAAAATGTTTAAAAACCCATAGAGACAAGTTCCCGTCCCCACTGGGCCTTCTTTCTCTAAATAGACCGAAACATGATGATTTCATGAACAAATCCAGCCATGCATTATACATTTT
Organism: Apodemus sylvaticus; assembly: GCF_947179515.1. NCBI lineage: Eukaryota > Metazoa > Chordata > Mammalia > Rodentia > Muridae > Apodemus > Apodemus sylvaticus. The sequence continues at coordinate 43,462,709 of NC_067488.1, read as the reverse complement.
GAATTCTTAAACTAACAAAGTGACTTTGGATCTATAAAAGGTGCCAGAAATAAGTATCCCATTTATTTTTGCCTTTGGAACTGTTCTTCTGTCCCTGTCTGCCCCCCAAGGCCCTGGCTCATTTTGACAGGGCCTAGCCCAGCATGCAGCAGAGCTAAGGCACCCTCAGAACTGCAGCCCTGATTCTGCCGCCATCTATCGCCACAGATATTCCCATGGTCTCTCTAATGGGTGCATGGGGGTGAGTCCTGGTCCTGACACATCCCTGCCTACCTCCCATGCTGGCCATTTACAAGTGCCTCACTGATTTCTGGAAGGGGGGCACAAGATAGTATGAAAGCATGGCAGGTGTCACCCCCAGAAAATCTACCAGGATCTACCCAAGCTAACACCCAGGGCCCACCGGGGGTGGGGCAAAAAATGGCTTAGTTGGGAGCTCGGGTCTGTGTGGATGACAGTAGAGGCTGAGAACCAGTACTTTGCCCCACCCCCCACTCCCCACCCCCTTCCTTCCACTGAACCTGTGGCTCAGGCTGTCACAGATTCCCTCACACCAATGCAGAACATGAGATTCCAAGGGACCGCTGATGTTTTGTTCCCAACATGTCAGGAAGGGCCCTTTATTTGACAGAGTGGGAAGGGCGTGGTCTGTGTTCCACAGTGGACAATGGAAGGGTCCATTGCTCATCTCCATATCTGACCTCTCCTCAGGAAGTGGTTTTGCTAGGGCCCCATATTCGGGGTTAGAGCTTAGGAGAGAGATCCTTACTCCTCCAGCGAGAGGCATTGTCTCGCACTGGCTGGAGATGGGAGTGAAGACATAAACCTAAGGGACAGAGTCTGACCTGTGGCTTCCAGAGATGTGTGTCTGTTTCAAGACCTTCTTGGAATGGGGCAGAGCCTGAGGAGGAGGTTGGATTGGGGATGATCTTAGGGGCTCCTGGATGCACCAGTCTACCCCTATGCACAGAGTTTCCTGACAACATCTACAAGTGCAGTGAATGATTGAAGAAAGGATTGGGCGCCACGGAATTAGTGCTATCAGACAGCCTGTCCTGTGAGCAGGTGGATGCATGGCACAGGTGGATGTATGACACAGGTGGATGCACGGAGCAGGTGGATGCACGGTACAGGTGGATGCATGACACAGGTGGATACATGGAGCAGGTGCATGCATGGAGCAGGTGGATGCACGGCACAGGTGGATGGATGGAGCAGGTGGATGCACAGAGCAGGTGGACGCACGGCACAGGTGGATGCATGGAGCAGGTGGATGCATGACACAGGTGGATGCATGGAGCAGGTGGAGGCGTGGAGCAGGTGGATGCATGGCACAGGTGGATGCATGACACAGGTGGATGCATGACACAGGTGGATGCATGGAGCAGGTGGATGCATGACACAGGTGGATGCATGGAGCAGGTAGATGCGTGGAGCAGGTGGATGCACGGCACAGGTGGATGCATGGAGCAGGTGGATGCGTGGAGCAGGTGGATGCACGGAGCAGGTGGATGCACGGAGCAGGTGGTTGCATGGCACAGGTGGATGCATGGAGCAGGTGGATGCATGGAGCAGGTGGATGCACGGAGCAGGTGGATGCACGGCACAGGTGGATGCATGGAGCAGGTGGATGCGTGGAACAGGTGGATGCACGGCACAGGGGGATGCATGGAGCAGGTGGATGCACGGAGCAGGTGGATGCATGGCACAGGTGGATGCATGGAGCAGGTGGATGCATGGCACAGGTGGACGTGTGGAGCACATGGATGCATGGAGAAGGTAGATACACCACACAGGTAGATGCATGAAGCAGGTGGGTGCATGAGCAGGAGGATGCATAGTCCTTGTGATTGCATGGTATAGGTATATGCATGGAATAGGAGGATACATTGCACAGGTGGATGCATGGCACAGGTGGAGGCACTCATAGAAAATGTTTCCTGTTTGCTCTGGGTTGAGGAGGCCAGCCCAGCTCCTTCCATCCACTTACTGGCAGTTCCTGAGAGTCTGGAGTAGCTGTTCAACATTAGCTGCTTTCTGGGCACTCAGGCTGGTCACCCCATCCTCAATACAGGTTTTCCTACACATGTGATGTTTATTTGTGTAGCGTACTCGTCCTATCTACCTCCAGAGTTCTGGCTGCAGGGACATGACCAAGGCCCTGGGAGACAGAGAAGCAGATGGAAGTTGGCCGGCAGAATATGGATGAAAGGACCTGAGGGAAGGAAAGCCTCATGGGCCTTAGAGCAGCCCATGTGGCAGACCAGGGAGCAAGCACAGCAGTGTCCCAGAGCCCAGCTTTCTACCCTGTTTGAATCTCTCTCTTGTGGCCCAGAAGGCATGGGAAATGCCCTAATGAAGACCTCCACTGTGCAGATAGCCTGTTGTATTAGTCTATTCCTTGAGACAATGCCTTCCCCTAAAACATTAGGTTCTGGGAGCTTCAAGCCTCTTTCCAGAAGTTTCCCTAAGGTCCTAGGCCCTAGAGGCCCCATAAGGGCCAGGCCATCTGGATCTTTTCCTCAGTCCTGGGCCACTGGAGCCAATGCTCTCCCCAGGAGAACTACAGAGTCTTTCTACTCCTTGTACTGCCCCTATAGTTTGTTATTCCTAGATTATCAGGCATGTGCTTCAGAAGGAGAGCTGCACTCTTGACAGCTGAGGGAGCTGTGGGTCCAGTGTAGGTGAGAGCCATCGTTAGAGGCAGAGGCAGGGGGCTGGCCTTCATGGGACTTGAGCCCCTGGACCCAGCCGGCCAATATCTCTATCTGTAAAGCAGATGAAAATTAACAATGAATCCCTGATCTAACCTTGAAAAGACCAGTCTCAAGTCCAGATGTGGACATTCAGACCCGGAGCCTGAGGGATAAAGGATGCTCTGGAAGTTCTTGTTCATTTATTCATTTGTTCATTTGAAAGTTTTTACTGACAATCATTTCTCTGGCACAGTGAACCATAGACAATAGCAGTAGAACTCAGTGGGGATCAGGAGAACACAGTAGGTTTGCAAGTGACTAGTAGGGGACCTTGTTGGTGGTGGGGTGTCTCTCTGAGAAGACCAAGCCCTGAAACCAGGGCATGTGAAGATATAATAGGCCAGGGATCTGCAGGCTCAATGTGCAGCTGTCATGGGTAATGACTGTCAGATGGAGAACATGGCGGCAACATGATGGTGGTAGAAATCATGGTTATAACCAGAGACATCGATGGCTATGAATGTGAGGATGAGAATGATGGATGATGGTAAAGATAGTGATGGTGATGGTGGTAATGGGGACAGTAAAGTGGTGATAATGAAGACTGATAATAGCTGTGGTTGTGGCTATGGTGATATCCACGGTGGTAGTGGTGGTAGTGATGGTTATGATGGCAATGATGACAGTAATGGCAGTGATGGTACTGATGGTGATGACTGTGATAGTTGTAGTGCTTACAATGGCAGTGATGGTGCTAATGGTCATGGTGACAGCAATGGTGAGGTTGGTCATAGTGGTGATGGTGGAGCGTGGTGGTACGTAGCCATGGTGATGGTGGTTGTTGGTGGTGATGGTGGTTGTGATGATGATGGTGGTGGTGAAACTGGGCATGGTGGTAATGATGATGAGGTTGGTAGATGCTGGTGGTGGTGGTGGCAGTGATAGTCTCAATGGTGAGTTACTGGTGTTGATGGTGGTAATGGTGACGGTAGTAGTTCTGGTGTTGACGGTGTCGTGATGACAGTGAAGATGATGTCAGTAGTGATGGTGATGCCTGTGATGATGGGGCTGGTGGTAGTGAGAGTGAGAAGATGGCAGTGGCTGACAGTGTTAATGTGGTGGTGATGCTGATGGTGGTGGTGGTAGTGGTGGTGGCATACAGCCAATTAAGAGGTAAATTAGGTCCTAATGGTGATAATGATGATGATGATGATGACCCTGACCTATGGACCATGAAAAGCTGTTCTTCAGCCTATAACACAATGGCTCTGTGCCAAACACTGACTGGGCCACTTGCTGACTTCTAAGGCCTCCTGCTATGTGGAAGCTGGTGCCTCTCCATCTTGCTAAGTAGGAGACAATGGAGAACTGAAATGGGCCATTGTTTGTTATTTACTGATTCATGTTGGAATCACTTCGGACACAAGGACCCTTACCTCCAAACACATGCCCTTGCCCAAATCTTCTGGTAAAAACAAGATCCCCTTGCCTGTCTGGGCTGTGCCCCACAATGCCCACCACTAGCATCTAGGCTGGGCTTTCCTCACGTGCTTGCAGAGGCATAGGCACCTTGGTCAGATTTGTACATCATCTGACATCAGAATTAACCCCGACATAAATTTGCTAATGTATTGTGTGAAGTGGGTCGTGCAACCTGAGCACTTGGGATGGGTTTAGACATTTCTGAGGGGGATTAAAGGAGTGGGCTAAATGGAAGGCTTAAAGGTTACTTGTCTCCATGTGATCCATGAACTGTTCTATGAAAAACCATAACAGAAATAATTGAAGTGTCAGGAAGTACCAGGAGAGAAAGAATAGGGAATCAAATCAACAGTTCTTTTATCGCTTACTATCATCTTGGTTTTATTCGGTACTCTGAAAAGATGCCCATATCAGGTGTTATTCTGGAAAGATAGGGGAGGGAAGAGGAGGAAGCCACAGAATCATAGATATCACAGCCAGAGCCTCCGTGAAACAAGTTCACTCCACTTTTGTGAAGTCTCTCACCTCCAGGTGAGCCATCTACTGCCAGGGCCATTCCAGCATCTCAAAGGGCCTCCTGCACCAGTGCAGTTAGAAGGACAGAGGCTCTGGGAGTCTCCCAGCAGTCATCTTTGAGTCTTCAGCTATGATTCAGAGAGGCAAAGTACCTCCCTGTAGCCAACACAGCAAAGGTAAACTGGAGTCAGCCTTGGAACGTCTGGTACTGACTCTAGGGAAAAGACTGAGGCTGATAGGTGGGGCCCAGACATGGTATGTAGAAGAGATGTGTCAGCCTCTTGTCTACAGGAGGGTAGCCAGATGTGTGTCTCTGTCTAGGAGCTTGGTGGAAGGAGCCCATTTTATATGAAAATCATAGACTGAATAGCACATCGAAGGGTCACCAAATGGCATCAGTGTGGGTAAAACCTGTACTGGAGCCCAGAGGAGCCCAGAGTCTGTGGTTGGTATGGCCTGGTCCTGGGGTTGGGTTTGGACAGAGGTTAAGTAACTCGTAATGGGTGGCAAGAACTGCCAATTCTGAAAACCCCTGCAATTCCCAGATTCCCCCTGAGGGGTCTCACCTGTAGCCTCTAGGCTGTGGGTGGCCATACTAAGCATCATCCTCAGTAGCTTTCTGGGGATACTTTTCTGACTTCAGAAGCCAAAACTACTGAAGGAGGACATTACTAGTTTGCTATGGGACTCTGTGCCCCCAGCCCTGCCAACTGCTGGCCATTCTGGTTCTCAGAGAACTGAATAGAGGAACATCACATGACAGGCTTTCCTCCTTGTGTTTCCTGGGAAGGATCTAAAACCCTGGGTGCCGAGCTGCTGCACCCTATTGGGAAGTTTCTGAGGAACTAGATTTATCTCAGGGTGAGAGAATCACGGGAATGGGGGAGGAGGACTGGGCTCAAACCGCCTGTGTCTCTTGTGGTCTCTCCCTTTGTCTTGCTTCCATTGGCAAGTATATGTGAGGTTCGGTTTTTAACAACACTGCACCCTAGTCCAGCCCTGGCACCAGGACTCTGGGCTCTGGGCCTCCCTGGGGATGTTTATAGAGTGTGCCAGCATGGAGTTTACCTTCCCACTGTCACGTCAGGCTACCCCATCCTCACTCATCCCATTACAGATACTCCAATGCTTCCACAGCCCCTCGGTTCACCCGGAGAGCTGTGTGCCCTGGCTACTGGTGGCAAGTCCTTGACTTTTTCTTTCCATAAATAATAAGAAAGTGTGAACGCGGACCTAGCAAATGAGCTACTGTGCTTCTTGCTGGCCTGGCTCAGCCTCCACAACCTCCAGTCAAAGGCCTGGAGGATCCTCTAAAAGAGGAGGGTAAATGAGATCAGAGCTCTCTTCAGGAAGATCTGGGACCATTGGAAAGGCCCAATTATCTGAAGGAGGGGATTCTGCCTTGACACTTCCACATGACCAAAGCCAAGAGTACCAAACATTGAGCCACCAAGCTCCGAGGTAAGATAGTAGCTCATTTTGAACCCAGGATAGTAAGAGTGAGGATTGGCAGCAGGGTGGGGAGGGGGTTGTGTGGCTGGTGGAGGCAGGGTAATTAACTGCCTCTCAGATTCTCAGCTGATTTGGCATGGTAGGCTTGCCCTGTCCCCTTCTTTCAATTCCAGATCTGTGAGCTGTGCAGAGCCAGGGTGTCTGTGCTGACATCGGCTGTCGGACTGAGCTGAGTCTCCGTTTCTCTGCCTCTGACGTGAGGCAGCTAGTTCAGGCAGCTGAGGAACAACGCACCCCAGGTACAGTGGGCAAACTCAGCAACTGTGGATTCTGACCACATTTTTGCTGGAACCCAGGCACCTGTGTGGGTTTCACAGCTGAGGGTTCATCCAAAGGCATGGCCAGGTCAGGGATTTGCCTCCCAAATCACTTATGGGTCTTGGCAGGCTCTGTCTTTGTCTCCTTGACCTCTCTCTCTCTCTCTTTCCATGAAACTGCTTTGGATGCCCAGCTGGTTTTCTGGGATGCAGGAAAGAATGAGAAAGACAAGCAGGTCCCAGGCTAGAAACACAGGCTTGGAGATCTCACAGTGATTCTGTCAACTCCCAGCCAGTGTCCAGTATTCCTCCCAGCCAAGGAAAGGAAAAAGGCATGGGGTTATAAGCACCGTCTCAGAGGTGCCCACTGCTCTAAGCAGCACCTGCCTGGCAGTACAGTCTTAAGAATAAGAGAGACTGCCTCCAAGCCTTGTGCTGCTGTGCTCAGCAGCTATCCCCCAACGCATGCAGCTTCTTGCTACATCACAGCTCAATCCATTAGCACCACTGCCTGTGCCACCCTAGGCTCTCTCTGGGTGTCAGGGACACATTGATGAATGAGACGGAGCTCCCGCTGACCCCGAAGATCCCACAATTAAAACAAGGGTGTGGACCAGATTGGATGGGTCAGGAGGCAGCAGAGGGAGTTGCAGAAGCAGCAATAGGAAGAGCTCTAGAATCCGTGGTGTGGTGTCTGCATCCCCAGGAGGCTGGTCTCCTGGCCAGGCCCCTCCAGCGTGGCCAGACTCAATCCGCCGATTAACCTCGTGTTCAGAACCACTGAGCCATGAATCGCGTGGGCAGGCGGGTGTGTGTTGCCTTTAAAGGAGCCTTATGTAACGAGGCTGTTGGGAACAGCGGACTCCAGCACAAGCCCTTCTTTTAAAATAGATCGCTTGTCTTTATATAGCCGAATGAGTCTTTGAGTCTTTCTTCTGGTTCTGCCGTCTTACAGAGGCGCTGATGTAGGTCAGATATTGCTTGGTGAGAATTAATTAATCTATAATTGTATCGAAGGAAAGTGAGAAAAACAAGCAAGCGCTCCAACTACCCATGGAGCCCAGGACTAAGCATTCCAGGCAGGGTTCGGGGAGGACTGAGGCCGCTTGGTCCTTGTGATTCCTGCTGTTCACTTTACTGTCCCCGCTCTGCCCACAGCCTTAGCTGTACAAAGTGCTGGCTTTGGAATCAGGGATCCACTCCCATCCTGCTTCTGGAATCCCCAGAGTACCTCTGGTCCCTAGTCCCACAACCCAACCCAGGTATGTAGTAACCAACTACTCTAGGTGGCCTGTGTCCTGAGGCCTGGCTTCCCTGCTCCCACTAGGTTGTCCCTTGTTCTTGCTACCAGGCCATCCGGCCTGGTGTGCTGCCTGTGGAATGCTGCCCCTCAAAGGTCCCGCACGTCGTCACGCTGTTCACACCCTAGGTCATTCCCCACTTGTGTCCCATCTCTCGGGTCTTCTGGCTGCTTTGATCCTCAGCGTAACTTGGAAGAAATTCCCAGCTTCTATCCTCCCAGCTCCTGTGGAGCTGGGGCCCACGAGAATAGATCTGTGTCCTGTGGAGTTGATCGCAGCCCAGGGTCCCTCAGGAGGCTGGGCTCCTTCAGATCACTGATGCCCAAGTGTTTGGGAAAGCTGTCCCCGGCCCCGTGGTTGCTGCATTACTTGTTAATGATGTCATACCCAGAGTAACCAGCGTCAGAGACATCATCGGGGACTCTCTTTCCCACTTCTCACTACATGGGCTTCCAGTGCTTGCTAGCTTCAGAGAGGATCTAGAACCTTCTAGACTTAACTCAAAATGCAGTTGGATCTGGGTGCGGCATGAGAATCTCTGCAGAGGAAAGAGGAAACAGCTGTTGTAAGCATCCTGGGTCCGAGGCAGTGTTTTGTGGCTTGCCATCCACCAGTGCTGAAGCTACCCAGGCCCTTAACATTACCACATGGTCCACCCAGGTCCTCTCTGCCTTGAGAAACTGGGACTCCACAGCTCCCACTGTAGAGTAACAGGCCCTGTTGCAATTATGGGGATCCTGGGAATAGAAGAGTGTTTTTTTTTTCTTTTGTGGGTACACAGTCCATTTCTCATAGCTTGATCTTAGCAGTACCTGCCTTACCTTGACCAGCCAGGTGTCCATCTACCTTAGTGTCCTTTAGGGGTCTGCACATATAATACTTCAAAGCCCTATGGATCCCCACCATAGCTGGAAGGTAGGTTTGTTTGTGAATAGCCAATCTTGGGCCTGAATGAGTAGACTGTAGACACCCAGAAAGGCCTTTCTTCCTTCCTCATTTTCTTCCTTCCCTTGATCCCAGATAGGCAAGAACAGGGGTCAAACTCTGCAGATCCACCCTTAAGAGGTTTAGGACAGAGGTGATTTCCCCTCTACATTTTTTTCAACTTGAGTTTGGCTGTGGATGTGCAGCTGTGCCTATAGAACTGAGCTACTGTGGCCAGCGTAAGTCCTCTGTCTGGGTGCGGCTGCACACGGGCTGTGGGCTTCTGCCTGAGGGCATCATGGGGTTGGCTTTAGCCCAAAACATCACCATAGCCTCACATTTGTGGAAGGTGGTTCCAGCAACCTGTGGGGTGCTATTCCATAATCTTGCTCTGTAATCTTGGGTATGCTAAAAAGGGAGGTTAGACCTTCTTGGCTGGGGACTTGGAGGACTCCTCACTCTGCCTAGCTTAGCTTCTCACAAAAAAAAAAAAGTACACCCTAAGACCGACCTCAACGAATGGAGAAACTGAGGCTGGGGACTCAGTGTGGTCCCATGGCCACACAGCTGGAACTTGGCATTCTGCGTCTCCATGTGTAAAGGAACAAAGCTTTCCGTGGGAAGTTTTAGCTTGGGGCCTTGGACCGTATTGGCTTAGGTGGGTCTCGGGTGTGCTGAGGGCCAATTCCATAAGAAACTCTGGGGACTGGGCAATTGGATTTTCCCCTTTCGCGTTTTGTGGGCAGGCTCTTAGGCAGATTCTTCCTAAAAGCTGAAAAGCCGCCACCTGTGTGCCCAATCACCTCACCTGTGCCTCAAACTGTGCCTCAAGGGCCCAGTTTCCCACCTCATAAAATGGGGTCCTTTGGAGGGCTAGACAAGGCCAGAGTGAGAGCTATGGGGATGGCTGCTACCACGATACGCTACACCCCACGTGTGTCCGTCCTCCCACCCTCAGCAGAGGGTCTGGTCAGGTTCTCTTTTCTTCAACAGTCTCCCCCACCAGAAGTGTGCACAGTTCTGCGGTTCCACTGCTGCGTTTTCTCCCTCCTGGCTGTTTTGTTCCCGTTCTCTGTCATACAAATGTCAAGAAAGAATTTAAATGAGGGGAAATTGCCTCAAAGGTTGTGTTTCTGGCAAGGTTTCAGATACTGGTGATGAGGGGCTGTGGAGGGCCTTCCTCAAGGACAGCATGGTGAGGAGGGGAGGTAAGCCGGTGTGGGCGCAGTGTGGGGACATGGGAACTCCCACCTTTTGCTTCCTGGTTCCCACAGTAGCCTGAGGCATATCACAGTGGTCACTGCTCAACCAATCAAAGAACTGGGGCCTGATCCTGTAACATCCCTTTTCTGTCTCGGACCCTTCCCAATCCCTCTTGGGGCCTCTTCAGGTAACGCTGTCCCATCCATGCCCCTGTCCCTGCTAAAGCTGGATTGGCTGTGGGTCCCCCAGCTCTGTCTCGGTCCAGCAAGCTTCGCCCATCGTATGTCATCCCCAGGCCACACCGAAAGCTCCGGTTTGCTGAGGATCAGTGGTCTAGGTGTCTGACCAGCCACACATGCCTGGTGATCTAAAGAGTTCAAAACCAGGGGCAGAGAAGAAACTGAGTTTTATCCTGAGGGCTCAGGGAAGGCTGTGAGGCCCTTGTTCTGGCTTCTGATAGCTCTTTCAGGGACGGCAGTGAGGCTTGTGGGTACAGGAGCACCAGATGGTAAGCAGAGGGTAGGTAACCTGTATCGACTGCAGAGGTGTTCCAGAACCAATGGAATGGCGTCCTGACAAGAGGGGACTCTAGAGTGGAATCATAGGAGCTGGACCTAAGGAGAACCTTGGGAGGAGCCAGGCAGACATGATGGATGTGAGAAGTCTGCACAGGGACCACCCTCCAATTCTGTATCCGCAGTCACGGGAATCCAAATTTATACTCAGGAGATCAAAGTCTGAAGCTCCCCAGGATGGAGTGTTGGTCCCCAGCTTGGGAGGGACTTGCCTAGATTAGGGAAGATTTGGCCTGAGTGGTCTCTGGGCTCCTGTGCCAGGGCTTACCCTCTTGTAACGCAATGGGACTGCAAACCGTTTGGCTTGAACACACAGCACACAGCACACACCTTACCGGCTGCCTTCAGCTCCGCTGGGGAGAATGGGAGAGCAAGGGGTGGCAGTCGCAGGAGTGGAGCCTGTGGAGGTAATTAATCACTTTTCAATTAGCATTCAGGAGCTGCTGTCTGAGGACTCGGAGTAGGCTGGCTCTGCATTGCTGTGCCAGGCTCCGGATGCAATTTTATAAACGTTGTGAGCTGAAATAGCAGCACGAAGCTGAGCAGGCATCCGAACCAGAGAGAGACGCGGGAGCACAGCAGCAAGGGGGTGGGGCGGGTAATGAGGCCTATGCCTGGAACAGAACCCTGGGCTGCCCTGCTGCATGGAGGACTAGTCTAAAGGTGTGGGAGGACTCTAGCATACAACTGGCGCTCCATAAGTGCTCCCAATCTGGTAGATGTTACCAGGTGGGGATGCGGATATTCTCGAGGGCAGGTGAAGATCTTGGTAAGTGTTCTGAGGGGTAGGCTCTGCTCCCGCCTGACTCTTGCCTGTTGACTAAGCACCACATGGCTCATCACGGCCTCCATTTTTCACCCTCTCTCAGGGAAGGGGCTGTGCTGACCACTTTACAGATGATGACTCAAGCAGGGATTGTCCTGGGCAATAGACTGATAGTGGAGTGCCGCCTGCAGTTGATAGCCATTCATGTCTTGCTGCATCCTTACCTTGTCGGAAAAAAAAAGGGTATGACCTCCTGGGGGTCGGGGATGGAGGTCAAGCTGGCATCCTCCTGTAGGCACAAGTTAGAAAGACAGCTCCTTGTATGCCCCTCTCCTTGCTTCAGAAAGGATCCCACAGTTGGCAGGTGCCACTGTTGGGAGCTGTGTCATTTGGGGTGTGGTCAGGGCATGTCGAGGATTGTCTCTGAGCCACAAATCTCCTTATTGAGCAGTATACAAAAGATGGGATGGTGGATAAACACCAAGGGACCTGGACCTGGGTCAGACATCTGATGCTCTAACAACTTGACCTCTGGCCCCTGCCTCCAGACAGAGCTCACGTCTGTGGTGAGCGTCTTCCACTTCTGTTGTGCTGGCTCAGGAGATCAAGGCAATGTGGAAGCAGATACCACGTCAGTTAGGAAGAAGCAGCTGGTGAGGGACTTCTGGGTGCAGGCCCCACTGTGGGAAACATAGTCCCCGCTGGCTGGAACTCTAAACTAGCCACCCCGAGGGATTGGGGAGGAGACCTCAGGAGAACTCAGGGTTAGATCAGGTCACCAGGATAAAAACCACAGATAGTCCTCTGGTGGTTGAGTAAGGTAGAGTCAGAGTAGAGGAGACACATGCTTAGGAGCTCTGTGTTTCTCTGAGGGACACTCATGCTGCCTTGAGACTTAAAGCTGTCACCAGACATGATCCCTCAACTTCAGACAGGACTATAGGCCCACATGAGTATCTTCTCTGTAGCCTACCCAAGCCACAGCCCCACTTTGTCAGTGGTGGAGGAAGGGTTTGTGCAAACAGAAGTCCTGGATCTAGGCTCGGACTGAGCTTGGTGGCAGGACAGCTGGCATGAGGTTAGGTCCCCAGAACCCAGTTTCTACTCTCAGGACCGGGAGGCCTCTGCAGCAAGCACTTGGTGACTGTCCAGCTCTAAGATACATGTTATTGTGTATCTATGTATTATTATGTATTATTATACATAATATTGTGTATCTATGTATTATTCCTATGGTAGGCCTTGGCCTATGGGACTAATACTTTGTCTCATTTGGCTGTCGTTCCCAACATACCAACCAGAGGCCAGTTCTCCATGGTTTTCACTAGGATGGGACACCAAGCCAGATGCCTCTTCCCACAACTTCTGTCTCCAGCCCCAGTCTGGCTTTCCACAGTAATTTCCTCATTACCAGGAATTAGTTTGCAAATAGCAGAGGAAACTTCAAGGTCTGTCTTCCTAAGGAGGCTCATCAGGCCCCATAGAAATTCAGATCAGAAGCCACAGTGTCCCTGCTGCTCAACCGGCACCCACACTCCCGTGCCACTATTAATTCTTTATAAATAACCTGATCTTCATCAGGCACATATTATTTATGATAACGGTTGTATTATTTAGATGTCAGCGGCGTCATGTTAATTGCAGCTGCTGGGGCTGTCAGTGGCACAGAGGTTCAAGGTGATGGGGGGACCACAGCCCTTCATTCTCCTATCCTCCCTTGCCTGTCCCCAGTGGGCAGGCGACAGACTGTCAGCTGATGTACGCGGATGTTACAAGAGCAATTCTCTGTGGCTAGGGCTTGACTATTCTGAGTTCCAAGATGGTGGAACCTGAAACCAGGCCTGCGCAGGTTAGAAGAGGCCTCTTGCTAAAAAGAGAGTAACCAGTGCTCGTGGATGGCTGCTTAGCCTTCAAGGTGAGGTGGTGTGTGTGTGTGTGTATGTGTGTGTGTATCTGTGTGTGTGTGCACGCGCGCGCGCGCGTGTGTGTGTGTGTGTGTGTGTGTGTATGTGTGTGTGTGTATGTGTGTGTGTGTGTGCACATGTGGGTACACACAGTCCATTGCAGACCTGCTGGGTGTCATCTCACCTGCCATTGTCACAGTTGGATCCCTCTAGACCCTTGCTCCAGCCTTCAAAGAGTTACTGGGGACCAGGCTACCCTAAAGCTACACTAGCCAGGTGCCAGCTATAAGCCATGTGTTCTTTTTAACTTGACTCGTTTTTTCTAGTTGGAGGGGTGGACCAATGTTTGTGTGTGGGCTCTGTGCCTCTCACCACATGCCTGCCCCAAGCCCTGCTTTCCCGGTAGCTGTCTTCTTTAATGGAAGCCGGAATGCTGTGAAACAGGTCGATTGTGGGAGTCATGACACATGGCCTGTGACTCACAGAACACAAGCTTCTCAGTCCAGGCTGGAACATGAGATTGTGGCATGGGCAGGTCAGCCCCTCAGAAGCCTTGCTCTCTGCTTTGTAGACAGAGTGATCCCCCTGCATCCTCACATGGTTGTCTATTTGTGTGTGTTTATGTCCTGGTCTCCTTTCCCATACGGTCAATCGTTGTGTCTCCCCTTAAATATTCTAACTGTAAACCCTGTCCTGCTCTGTGGTCCTGGAGTCGGGACCTCAGTATAAGATGGTGGAGCCCAATCCTGTCTACCCCACAACAAGTCAGGCTCCCCGATTTATAGCCTCAGAGTAGCTGTAGGGAAACACGTGGCCAGTTCTGGTAAATTCTTAGTGTGGACTCATACAGGCCATGACTTGGAAAGTTATCATTGACCTCTGAGCCTCAGTTTCCCCACGGTGCTGTGAGCATGTGATTAGTTCTTTTACCAGCTTATTCTGCAGATGAAGGAGAGACTCTCTCATCAGATGATGAGTATCACTGAGTAGCGTGTGGGGATACCTCCCCTGGTCACCCCTTAAAGCTGCCCACTAGTGTCCAGACCACTAGGGTGGAAAGTCAGGCCTGGGTAGATGAGATCTGAGGTTTGGGCAGGGCAGCGGCCTCGTTCTAGGAGACTCGGGTAGGAAGCAGTGATGGATTTCTTAGAGAAGACCCCCTCATGGTGATGTCGGAAATGCATCTAAAAGCCAGGCTTCACAGTAAAGAGGAAGGCATAGTGCTGGAGGCCACTCCAGAGGTTTCAAGTCAGCCCCACCAGGGGACAGGAAAGTCTGACAGGAGGTGGGTGGACCTGCCTCACCCCACTTACTGGAATCTGATTCTTGTTTTGTGGTGGTGGCCACACTAAGTGCTTTCTCCTAAAAAAGGTCTGGCGTAGCAGCTAGAGGCCTGTCCCACCCTAAGCCTCTCCCTGCCCCTTCTCTCCTCTGGAGCAGCCTCACCTCACTGTCTCTAAGTAATTTGCATAGATTTGCATACATTGTTGCCTGGAGCCTTATTTGTTTCTGAGAAGGCATCTTTAATCATAAATGTAGTTAACTTCCTCAGTCTCTACTGCCTTTGTCCTGACACAGCCTACTCCCTTGTTGGGTTTCTTCGAGTTTCTCATAATCAACTCCGCTATGAAAAATGGGGCTTCTAATTTTACCTTTCCATTTTTTGCCTAGCAGCTGGTCTTCTGTGGGAAGCTGGGGGCTCACTGGCCTTTGATGGTCCCAGAGAGTAGACTGGAGGTGGTGACACTTGGATGACCCCATTGTTGGCAGGCATCTGTCACCTAGCAGGCAAGATGGCTACCCTGGACTATCTTGGCTTTCAGTAGGGAAGAGGCTCTGAGAGAGCTATGGGGTTGAAGGCCAGTATGTGGCTTTTTGTCTTTGGTCCCAAGGGACTGAGAAGGGAATGCAGGCTTAGACATTCCAAATGACTAGGTAGGATGCGATCCAGGTCCAGGTCTGGCCCTGCACGAATCAGGGAGCCATGATCAGTGGAGGGAATGGGGGGGAGGGGTGTCTGCTCTCATTGAGGCCCCTGGTAGCTGTACCCCTGACTGCCTCATGGATCTGAAGCGAATTTACCACCATGTAGCAGTTGCTAGACACTAGCACCATCGGGAGCTCCTCCTCCAGGCAGTCTCCTGGCATAGCCTGGCTTCCCTAAATCTGTCACAGTCAGGCCTAGCCTGCAGTGTTGACCATGGGACAATTAATGAAAGTGGACATCCATGCCCTGAGCTACTGTGTTCTCTGGGCTCTGCTGGGGCTCCAGGGTATGGAGATACTGAGCTCTTCTAGGGAGGCCTTGGCCAGCTGCTAGGAACATGGGGTCAAGGAAGCATGTGGAAAGGAGGGGGACCTCTCAGAGTCCAGGGGTATCAGAGGAGTGGAGGGAGGAGGAGGAGGAGTAACTGAGAGGAGGGGGCTGGACCCTGCTGTTCCTGGACTGGGGAGGGCAGGATTCTTGCCTGGTAGTCATGCAGAACAAATACCCTGGAGCTAAGAATGAGAAGCACAAATTATCTTTAGGAGGCTGCTAGGGCGTGACCATTCAGTGGACACACCCCTAGGCAATGTTATTCTGGGCTCCTCTTTCTGTTCCTAACTTGACACAGAGTCTCACTGAATTCACTCTGCCCAAGTTCCTGTGCATAGACATGAGGCCGGAAGCTATGTCATTCACTTGGAAACCACTGGTTGGCAGCCGCCATGACAGGACTGCATTTTATTTTCTCTCTGTGACGCTCCCCAACCTGTTCGCCTGCACCTTGGACTTTCTAAAGAGGCTTGATGGGATAGGAATTTCCCTTCCCAAGTTGACATTTGGCCACTGAGACAGACCCTTGGAACAGTAAATCCTTACTTCCATTCCCTATGGCGTGGCTGCCCTATGCCTACCTAGCCTGCTGGCTTTGAATGTCCACTTAGTCGATGTGCAAGCATTTCAGGCTAAAGTCAGCATGCAAATCCTCTAAGTAAGAGTGTCCAACCATTCAGCGCTGCAATATGGTGCTGCATCTCTACATTAATAGTCAAGAGCCGTGAGATTGAGTTCCAAAATAAAATTTGCAAAAATCGACATTTTTGTGTTGATATATCTCTATGTATGCGGTGTGCATATGCATGTATTTGCATGTGTTTGAGAAAATGTATGTGTGGGGGTGCAAATGCACATGTCTGCACATGCACATAGAGGCCAAAGTTTGACCTCTGTCTTCTTTGATGGCTTTTCACTTGATATATTGAGGTAGGGCTTCTCCCCGAATGGGAGCTTGCCAACCCTGCCAGCCTTACTAGCTAGCTTGCCCCAGGGATTTCCTATCTGTGCTTTCCAAGTGCTGGGATTACAACTAGGCTGTCACACTTACCCAGCACTGCTGTGAGTGCTGGGGATCCAAACTCTGGTCCTCACATTTATGTGACAAGTACTTTTTCCCACTGAGTTATCTCCCCAGCCCCCAAATTTATACTTCTGAGTAAGTTTATGGTTTTATATTAGGTAGCACAGCTATCCTCGGCCTCTAGTGGGGTGTTAAATGTGCTGAAGTGCATATCGTGAGCAGGGCATGGGCAGCACACACCAAAGCCAGCACTGCAGAGGCAAAGCAGGAGGATTAGTTAAAGGTCCGCTGGGGCTACCTAGCGAGAGCGCCTCTGTCTCAACAAAGTGAAACACGGAGCTAAGCAAAACCTATTCAAAAGCACAGCTTCTGTTCACTGTACTGATGTTTCTGAGTGCACAGTTTGGGTTCAGTATTGCTAACACACACACACACACACACCAAGACAAAAAGTCCTCCCCACCGCACACTCTGCCCCTCCCTCTCCCCAGCCCTCCAGTCCACTTGCTGTCACTAAGGATTTGTGCTCTGGGGACACCATGCAAGGAACCACAGTGGGAGAGGCCTTGCCAGGAGAGAGGACTCACACAACACTTGATTTTTCATGGCTGTTCCTTCATGCATAATGTCCTCAGGGCTCACCCTGTGGGTGGCCTCTTCCAGGCTGATCGGAACTCTGTTCATTGTACCCTACCCATGATCCTCCTCCACACGTGTCCACAGACAGTGCAGCTTATGTGTTGGCTGTCGTGAGCAGTGTTGTTGTATGCATAGCAGACAAGTATCTGTTTGAAACCCTGATTTCGGTCATTTGGGGTGAACTGATAGGCAGAAGCTGTGTGGTTGGGACCTGGTGGTTCTGTGTTTAATTTCTCTAAGAGCTACCCAGTTTCTTTCCCACACCCGCTGAACCATTTTACATCCTGCCGGCAGAGCATCCGTTTCGCCACATCCTCACTGACTCTGGCTACTTGCTGGCTGTGATAGTAACTGTCCCAGTGGGTGTGTGGGTGTGATCTGATTTGCCTTTCCTCATTGATTAGTGGTCGTCTTTTTCACATGCTGTTTGTGCCTTCTCTGTAGAACAGCTGCAAAAGTCTTTTCCCCATTTTGAAGTTGCTCACATATCCTATTGTCAAGTGCTATGGGCTGCTCCTTGGTTCTGCTTTCAGTGAAAGCCAAGGTTGCAAGGTCATGGGGACCCAGGACATCTAGTGACAGTGGACATGGGGGGCACGAGAGACAGGGAGCCAAGGCCTGTGACAGGGATAAGATGCTCAGGCCTGGGGACAGAGGAGGTGACTTGAGTGGTCTTTTGGTGTTAGTGTTAGGATGATGATGGTGACACCGTGGACCTGATTGTACCCTGATTCAGTGGCCAGAGTTTTCTGGACTCCTGGCACCACAGGGGCTTGCCTTGTGGGTGGAGGAAGGATTAAGGGCCCTGCAGCTGTCACCAAGACTGGGGACAGGATGACAGGCGGGGAGGAAGTGTTTATTGAGGACAGGCTTTAGAGCTGATCCCTCTGGCTTGGAGGAAATTACAAGCTAGCCTATCAAGCACAGTACCAACCAACCAAGTCCGCAGCTGCATCTGACATTCATCCGCCTGCATTTTGACATTAAGAAACAATCCTGCAGTTGAGATTTGCATAAATCTTCAGAGGGGAGGGGCCAGGGAGGGGGATTTGAGCATCAGCGGGGAGCTCTGCGGGGGAGGGGACAGCTGTTTTCAACTGGTGCCAGAGGCTGGAGAGACCTCCTGCTGGCTGAGACCACTGTCACAGCTGGTGGGGCAGTCTCTGTGAGGCAGTGGGGACTGGAAGGAGTCCCCAGATGGTCTGAACCCTGATTGAGATCTTGACTGTCTTATTCTCTCTGTGAAGGTGACAGGTGGGCTACCCACTGTCCTAGGCAGGGAGGCAGGAAGACCCTGATACATTTGGAGCTTTCTGTGGGAAAGGCACCTGTGAGTGGATGGAGTCCTCCCCCACACTTAGCCTAGCAAGGTTTGGACCCACACAGGATTCCTGACATGATGGTGGAGCAGGAAACCTGAGGTGGTCTCAGAAGCCATGTTCCATCTGTGGCTTTTGTCCTACCTACTGTCCTGATTCCCAGGCCACAACCCCTGCCCTGGGCCCCGTGTGCCCCTTCTCCCATTCAGTATGCTGCCTTTCTTGATAGAGGTGTTCCCTTGGCCTTTGTGTCCCAGAGATTTTTCCATATTCCTGCTTCTTAAGGGGCCCTTGACATCCTTTGGACTGAGCTCTATCCTCCAGTCCCAAAGAGCAGGTCCAAGCCCAGTCCTTGCTCTGCCTAAGTCCTGATATGTACCCACTGTGCTAGCCTATCTGAGGACCATCCGAGGTCCTCAGTATGAAAACTTGCCATCATAGAGTCCAGAAGACACAATAGTCTGCTGAGGCAGTTCATAGTCCACCAGACCTAGACTGTTAGGGTTGTGATGCAAAGGCCAGGGTTAGTGAGAAGGGGGAAATGCTGCTTGCTCCTCCTGAGGTGGGAGACATACTGCAGAAGAGTGGAGAGACACAGGGCAGACAGAGCCGGATAGGGCCAGGCCGTCAGGCCTCTGGTTTGCACAGTATGGAAGAGGCAGGCCAAGCCTTCTCGGATTCTAGTTTCTGGTCTACTGGCTCACCCCCAGCAGTTACCAACATGTAAATTTGATTTCTGAAACTGGCCAGGCTGGTACTCTCAGAGTGGGGATGTTCGATCAGGAGTGCATCCTGGAGGAGCAGGGGTAGTCAGAAGTGTACTTTGATCATATGGTAATTGTTCTAAGACAAAGCATGGGCGGAGCTCAATTCCTCTCACCATGGAGGGACCCAGGTGAGCGAAAGCGCAGGGGCACTGGAGTCTCTGCTCCACCAGTCAGGGAGTCCTGTTGGCTTATATTGTGCCAGCCAGGTAGCATCTATGGTCTCCCTGCCCTCTCTTCTTCTACTGCACTTCTGAGCACTATAGTGCTGCCACTTAATAAGCCAGAGGTGGAGGCCATTATTGATCGAAGGCCCTGGCTGCTCACAGCACAAGAAAGTCAATTTTCTCCTCGAGTTCCAAGGATAGCTATTGAATGCCTACTAAGAGCCTGTGTTGGAGAGCCTCACCCAGCGGGTGGCAGACTGTGTTGGGGGAACTTAGGTCATCTGTCCATGTTTTTTTATTCACTGTCCATTTAACAGGGACACACTGAGCTGGTAACCTGGGACTTCATCTCATTCAGGTGTCATGCTTGTCTCATGGGACTTAGCGAGCTTAAAGACTTTGCTTAAGGACTCACCCACATTTCCCAACCCAAGAGCCCAGCTACAGCGCTGGTGGGAGTGTCTAAGTCCAGCTGAGTCAACAGAAGGTCAGGTGCAAAGGCACCTGTGGGGTCAGAGGCCCCTTCCTTTCTCCATGGCAGCAGCAGCCCCGACAGAAGCTTAGATGACTAGGTTCTCTGTGTTGACTTTATCCATGTGGTCATGTGCTTGCCTCGCACCTGGTGGGATACCATTTCCTTGTGAGGAGCAGGCCACCTTCCTAGTCATGACCATGACTAGGTAGAGGTAGAACTGAGAGAGACGAATGAATCAGATTTCTCTGGGTCTCAAAATGGGGTTCATGTCTATATTGACAGAATGTGATATCCCTGCGGGTGTGTGTGTGTGTGCTGTGCATAGCCGAGGAGGAACAAAGGTGGGAACGTCTGCTTTTCCTGCTTTGCTGTCCTGTAACTCAAAGGCCCATGGCCCTTGTACCCTGCCTGTATTCTGGGGCCCAAGGCTTTCCCTGATGAGGATATTCCAGGGGAAAGATAGGTCACAGCCATAGGCAACCGTCCTATGGACATTTCTACTAGCTCATCAGTGGTGACACCTGCTTGTGCAGAGATCTGGCAGTACACTGGATGGTGGCAGGTCCCTTAGGTCACTCCAGCTGCAAAGAGTGGAGATCTTTTGGGAGCAGAAATTCAGAGGTGACCTGTGTGCATAGTTTTGCCTTTGGGGTGTACTTGCTTTCCAAGACCTCCGAGGCCCTGGAGCACAAAGGTCTCTTCAGGGTGAGAGTCTGATAGATCATACGGGGCTAGCCTGGGAAAGTTCTGTGGAAATGTCTCCTCTACTGCCGGTTCTCCTCACAGTCTCCTTCACATGACACAGAACTTCCATTTATCACCTATCCCTCATCCCTCCAGCTACCCCCTCTCTCTTCATCCCTCCATGCCCCCCTCTTCCTACCCACTCATCCGGCCCTTGCAACTGTTTCCCCTCTCTCAGTCCCTTCATTCCTCCTTCTGTTTACCTATCCATTTATACTGCCATCCATTCATCCATGCATTCATCCATCTATCCATGCATTCATCCATCTATCCATGCATCCATCCATCTATCCATCCATCCATCATCCATCCACCCATCCATCCATCCATCCATCATCCATCCATCCATCCATCCATCCATCCATCCATCCATCTATCCATCTATCATCCAGCCACACAGCATGCCTCCCTTCCTCCCTTCTTCCCTTCCTCCCTTCCTCCCTCCCTCCTTTTCTCTCTCCCTCCCTCCCTCCTTCCCTCCCTTCCTTCTTTCCTTTCTCTGTTTACTGTTCCATCATTTTCATTCTCTGCACACTCCTTACATTGTCCTTCATGCATGACTGAGTGCTCATGGGTAGGACAGCAGAACATCTATGTAGTCAGTATCTCATGACTGTCTGGTAGGAGGCAGACAGAGAAGGGAAGGATGGACTCACTGGTCAGAGTGACCAGGATATCAATTTCTCTGTACTTTCCCTTGGACCTGGAAGGGAGGACAGAGCAGTGGCTTAGGGCAGAGGCTGGCTGGCTGCTGGGCATGCTCTGTGGTTACAGAGTGTGGACAGAGTGCTGAAACCCTAGCCCTGTAGCTGTGGGAGTGACCTGGAAACTTGATTCTGGGTCAGTGTCAGGGAATTAGGTCTTGCCTGGGTTGCTCTGGTCTAAAGGTTGCTTTAAGGTCAGGACGTGCAAAATTGAGGATTAGCCACCAAGCAACAAATTCCCAGTGTTCTTGAGGCCTCTGCCTCTCTTTGAGCTCCAGTGCATCTTGCTGTAGTCGCCCCACAGTCCACTGGCCAGTGGTACTGTCAGCTCCAAACTCAACACCTGGCTCACTCACAGAAACCTGACTGTAAACATGACCTCTTTGAAAGACATCACTGTTGCCACTCCAGTATCACTGTCCCTGAGCCTATGGGGTGCTGGACTCACAGAAGCTGACCGAGGATTGCCATGAGGTCCTGGCTGAGCAGAGAAGTTGGCACCAGAGATCACCAGGTTGGGGGGGGGGTCACAGGGAAGAATCCTAAGGTTTTCAGGAGTGGGCTAGCCTGGTGACAAGAATGGCCTAGGGTTGGCACCGGCACAAGGAGACCCAGCTACATTTGCATTTCAGGCAAGCAGCAAGTCGGTACATGATAAACACCACACAGACCACACCCAAACCAGACGACAGTCCCTATGTATCTGCACATCAAGTTCAGTGGACACTCTGTATCAATAGGACAGCTCTGACTGCAGGAAGATGGGCGGGAGACCCTCGAGCCATTGCCGGGAGCTACTACAGCTTGGATCAGTGAACTGGGGCTGAAACAGGCTTCTTGACCTCAGGGAAACCCCATGCTTGTCCCATCACTGGCCTTTGTCTTGCTGCTGGACATGATTTAGGAGGCTGTGCGCTCAGGTGTTGGAGCATCTGGCCTGTCACTGGGTCCCAGAGCTGGACCCTTGAAACCAGGGGGGTCACTAATGAACTTCTGGGGTCACAGTTTTCATTTTAAAATGTGTAATTTAAACTGATTAATAGATAACCTGAAAAGAGAGAGCATGCTTAGGACCCTGAAGACCCCCCCCCCAACTGCCATCAGTGATGTTGTAGGTGAGTGTCGCAGACTTAGCTACCATTTCAATACTGCCTGTTAGAAATGGGTCTAGAGTCTCAAGAGAATAGCCATACAATCCAAAATATGTCAGTGAAGGATGAACCAGGCACACCAGCACAAGACTTCCTGAGTTTTGATTTCTTAACATAAAGGGTCCCATGGTCAGAACTTGCCTTGCACACTTCCATAGTTGGCCTCCTCAGGATGGCACAGGTGATAACATAGCTTATAAAAACAGCTTCAGTCCTAAGCACACATTTGTATTTCAAATAGCACTGACCCCAAGGGACTTACATTTCTGTCAAGTGGCTTCTCTTACAATTATTTTAAAAGTAGAGTTTGTCCTCATTTTGTTGTTGTTTTGAGTCAGGGTTTCTCTATGTATCCATGGCTGTCTTCAAACTCGCTCTGTAGACCAGACTGGGTTTGAACTCAGAGATCTGCCTGCCTCTGTTGGGATTAAAGGCGTGTGCCACCACTGCCCAGCTTAACTTTCTGATAGAAAAGGTAAGTATTTGGTTTATATTTCTCATACCCACTGTCTATCAGGTGGGACTCACATATAGTCATATAGTCATCACCCAGCATGTGTGCAAACACACTGGGTGCACTGCCATTAACTGTCACCTTACACAGTCACTTCATGGAGATGCCAGACTGTTGCACCAGATGTCTGACGTGAGGATCTTCCTGGCAAGGATGGCCCTGGTGTGGGCACCGGCGGCCAACAACTGTTTTTTTTTTTTTTTTTTTTTTTGTTGTTGTTGTTGTAGTTTGCTTCCCGTGAGAGGTAGAAATCCAGAGGTCTTAATGCTGTGTGCAGTCTCTTATTCTTTCGTAAGTTCTTGTTGTGTATATGTGTATGTGTGTGAGTTTAGTGTATGGACACATACGCCTGTGAGCGTGTGCCAAGTGTGTGGCTTTGTGTACCCAGGACAGAGGACGATGTCAGGTGTCCTGTTTCGTAAGTCTCTATTCTTTTGAAATAAAGGCTCATAGAACCTGGTGGTAGGCTAGCAGCTAGCAGGCTCCAATGGTGTGAGCTCCTTATACCTGGTGCTCACAAAGGTAAGGCAAGAAAGAAAGAAAATAAGATTAACCAGGCAACCTGGGAGGCAGAAACAGAAGGATCAGGAGTGAGGCCAGACATGAGAACACACACTCACACACACACACACACACACACACACACTCACACACTCACACACACTCACACACACACTCACACTCACACACGCGCACACACACACACACTCGCACACACACACACACTCGCACACACACACACACTCACACACACACTCACACACACACTCACACACACACTCACACACACACATGACAAAGAAGAAAGAAAGGAAGGGAGGGAGGGAGAGAGAGAGAGAGAGAGAGAGAGAGAGAGAGAGAGAGAGAGAGAGAGAGAGAGAGAGAAAGATTAAGGAAAAATAATTGGAGATCAGACTGATATGGCAGGATATTGCCACCTGATAATGGATGCCCCTGGCATTTCATAATGCCACAGTGTGCCTTTGTGGTGTCACGTGACTTTCTGGTCTTATTTAGATATTTTATAGGACATTTAAACTGCTCTGTTTCCCTCCTCCCGCAATCCCTGACCATGCCCCCATGCATCTTGGCTTGGGCATTCTGCTCTGCAGAATGAGGTCAAGCTGTCCCTGAGTATCTCTGAAGGTCTTTGCCACTCTCTGGCTGTGGTGGACCTGTCCCCGCCCTGAGCCGTAGATCTTGTGGGATGGCTCTCCTGTTCTGATAGGCTGCGGTGTGAGTACATGATAGGGGTAGGGATGCCAAGGTTGACAGAAAAAAATGTAGAACATCGGGGTAATTTTAATTTCAGATGAAGAGCCTGCAGTTTTGTTGTTGTTTTGTTTTTTTAAGAATGCCTCATACAGTATTTAGGACACAATTATACTGGACTAGTATTTGTCACTCAGACAATCAAGGGTTAACCTGACCCAAAAGAAAGGCTTGGCTCTTGGTCCTCAGAAGCCACCTTTTTGCCCTTGGTTTTTGCAGCCTGATAAGTGCCTGATTCCTGGAGAACTCAGTAACTCAAGAAATGAGTGAAGACCAAGGTCAGCTCCAACTAGGTGCAGACCCTCAATAGGCACCCTGTACCCCAAGTCTCAGGATCTCTGGCAGGCTATTACCCATGTCTGTCATCACACGGTGTCACTGAGACAAGGAAGCTGCTAGCACGAGTCTCCAGAGAGTTCAGGGAAGATCCTGACACCTGTCCACGCTGTATGTGCCAAGGCTCTGCTGACCTGAGGGGGACCCTCCAGCGAGACTCTGGATCCTGTAGACCCTGGATTTGCAGTTGGTGTCAGAAGTTAGTCCTTTCGGGGCATTCCTGAGCCCTCTGTGTATTGGGGGATTGTGTTTCCATCCCAGTGCATTTGCCTGGGAAACATTATCTGGAGACAGCCCCCTATCCTACACAGCAGGCCCTGTTCCCCTTGCTTGGAACAGGTCCCAGCCTTGTCACCCTCTCTCTGCCTGTTCCCAGCCCTGGGTCCTCTGTAGCTTGAGGGAGGTCTATGAAGCCCCATCTAGCTTCAAGGGTGCCAAAGTAGTCCAAGACTCCTTCACAGCGAGGGGCTTCCTGCTTCCCACGGTCAAGGTCAACTCTGGTTCAATTGCTTATTCCTGTGTCCTGACTTGAGGTGACTCTATGTGCAGAGCACTGTCAGCCTCTCAGAGAGGGTGTCGAAGAGCAAAGTGTGATGCCGTAGGAAAAAGAGAGGCAAAAGGAGTTCATCTGTGGAGATTGGCAAGAACCCCAGGATGCGTGTTGACTGAGAGGCCCGTGTCCTGTCATCTGTAGCTGCCACCTGGAAAACACTTCAGATCTTTCTCCATAAAGCATGTGGCTTCCACCAAGGCTCAGGAACTCCTGTCCTTAGGTGTGCTTTTGTGAGCCAGAGTGCACCCTCTTGGGGGATAGCAGTCAGCTGGTGGCACATAGGGAACAGAAGGAGGCTACACCCTGGATGGAGTGATTTCAGCCAGGACAGAAAGGAGGAAATTGAAACAATGATGAGGGACCTGGGGCCCAATAGAACTGGGACAGAAAACTCTTGCCCAAGCCACCTGCCCTGAAAGGAAGCCTGCAGGGGACAACATTGGGACCCTTCTGCCTTTTCATAGTTGTCTACAGGGTCTTGGTTAGCTCTGGGAGAGGAAGGATGGCCAAGGATAGCCATTGTTAGGCCCCCATATACCCCCACACACTGTGAGAGAGGTCAGAACAGGATCATCCTTCAAAATCACTGCAGAGGAAAGAGGGGTACACGGAGGACAAAGAACAGACCCTCTGCGAGGGACACAGGGACACCCTCAAACTTCACAGGCTGTAATGAGGATCAAGGAAGAGCCTGCTATGAAAAAAGCAGGGATGGGAAAGGAAGGCCATGTGCAGAGCTGAGGGCTGTGGAGGACTCCAGGGAACCACACACAGGGAATGGAGGATCAAGATACAGGCTGGACCACTCACCTACCGCAGGCAGGATGCTGTTACTAGGTGTAGAGGAGCATAGGCCCTCCGGCTCCAAACTTAGGTGGGCAGAGACCAAAAGAGATCAATCAGAGATGGTAGTGGCCTGGGACATACCACGTGGTACTTCTTTCTGATTGTGAGGGATGATCTGAATGCCAGGGTGTGACCCCAGCCTTGTGAAGACACATGGGGCTGATTACAAAGGGACTGGTGAATCTTGACTGCCTTGAGGCATACCTAGGAGATTTGTAAAGCAGGCCTCTGAGGTGCCTGTGAGGGCATTTCCAGAGCAGACTAGATTGTGAGGGCTTTGCCCCATCAATGGTTTAGACACTGAAAGGTTCAAATCTGGATGGACTGTTGGGGAGTGGTGAGACTGTAGAAGATGGGGTACGCTTGGAGGCACCAATGGGGTATAACTTGACCCTGGCCCTTTCCTGTTACTCCTTCTCTACTTCCTGTCTTCCAGGAGGTGAGCAGCCTCTGGCACACACTCTGCCTCCACAATGCTTTCATTACCACAGGCCCAGGAAGCAACAGAGCCAAGCCCTGTGCTAAACCCTCTGAAACCGTGAGCCAAAGAAACCATTCTTCCCTTAAGTAGATATTTGGTCACAGTCACTAAAAGCTAACTAAATGAGGAACCAATCTTCCTGGTGTTCTAGAAAGTTCTTTAGAAAGATTTCAGTATTCTCATGAGTAGAGAAATGAGAACCACGCACACACTTCCGACGGACAGGCTTGCCCTTCCGTTGCTCTCCGTGAAGCACAACAGCATCGTTGGGAGTGAGATGCATGGCTGTGGTGTTAGGAGAGCAGACGGTATCTGAGTCTGTCACTGAATCCATGTGGCTCTAGAGGGTGGAGGAGAGCTGTGGTGTCCTTGAGCCTGCACGCACCTGAAAACCTTCCTCCCCCTTCTCAGCAGGAACTAACATGCTGGACACACTGAAAGAGCCAAACCATAGACAGCTGTCCAGTTTGTAGGCTTCTAGTGACATTGTGATAGGATGAATTGGGCCATCATCCTGTGGGAGAACCAACTCTCCTCAACTGGGTATGTGTCTTGGGGACAAAGCCCAGTGAAAACTTTTATGCTGAGTTTCTGGTTTCAAGGCGATCTTGTTAAGGCCAGGGCATTGCCAAAAGGCCTACTCTTAGGAAGGGTATGCCAAGGGGGTTCTTCAGACAGTTACAATGTTAATCTTTTTTTTCTTTTTTCTTTTATTGAGAAAGGAAGTAAAAACATTTTATGATAAATTTGAAGATTTATATGGATAATATTTCTGACAAAATTGAAGAAAAACAGGAAAACATGTTAAAAATAACAATTTTCACAGAAAATTAAAGAGTAAAATGGTAGACATAAAAACATTGTTAAATTAATTGAAAAAAAGTAGAAACATTTTATGATAGAACTGAAGATTTACGTGGAAAATATTTCTGATAAAATTGTAGAAAAACAGAATAACATGTTAAAATTGAAGATTATCATAAAAATTACACAGATAAAATTGTAGGCATAACATATTTCTAAGTTGATTGAAAGTGGAATTTTAAACATTTTCTGATAAAATCAAAGACCTACAAGGAAAATATTTCTGATAAAATTCAAGAAATATATAGAAAAACACGTTAAAATTGACTGTTTCATGGGAAATTATACAGATTAAATGGTAGGCCTAAAAATATTTCTAAGTTGCAATGTTAATCTTTCAAACAGAGAAAGCTAAACCTAGGAAAAAGTTGTCACCTGTCAGTGTGCCACCATTGGGCAGCGGATAGTGGGTGGGACACATCTGCATCTCTATGCTATCCTTTTGTCCTCGCTGTTGCTGAGGGCTGTCCTTGTGCTACAAAAAGACCTTAAGACAAGAATATTGCTCATTCAGTTGTCCTTAATGTTTTAATTCATTAGACACCTAATGACTTCTTTTTTCCTGGCTGTACGCTATAGAATATAAAACAGGGCAGTGTCCCGTGTGTCCAGGGAAAGATGATAGAGCAGACAGAGCTGGGTCGGGTGGGTTTCCAGAGCAGGATGGAGTCAGGGTGGACTCCGAAGAGGGGGTTCATCCCCTGGTGATGCTGGTGTCGTGTGCTGGAGGCTGAGCAGAACGTGTGGTGGTGTCTGACCCTCCCTCACAGCAGGGGCAGGTGCTCTGAGTCAAGGATGCTGCTTGCTGAGGTGGTGGCTAGGAGGGAAGGGCAAAGAGACCTTGTCACTTGTCAAGCTCTGCTTCAGGTCTAGCCCTTCTTCCTCCTGTGGAGAAGAGTCTGGTATAGTTCCCAAGAAGGGGTCTGTGGTAGCCATCTGGACAAACTTAAGTTTACATGCAGTTCTTTAGAGAGGCAATGGGGTAGACAGCCCATGAGGAGAGAGGAACATCCTGGGCCCCAGGGAAACTGTGTCTTCATTCACCCTCACCCTTACATTTTGCACAGTTTCTTTTTGGTGCTGGGTAGTGGGTATCCAGTTGGATGAAGTGGGCCTGGGTCCTACCCACAGCTCCCAGCCTTGGTGACCAAGAGCAGGCTCAAGACTTTATCTTTCCACAGTAATCCTGAGCAGCTGATTCTACCCTTCCAAACACTCAATGGAGTTCCCTAGAGTTTCAGGCCTTGCATTCTTTCTCCATCTACCTGTGTACCCTAGAACTGGAGCGTGGTATCTGTGGTACTCCTATGCCCACAGGCCTGCGGGGACGCTGTCATATTCCAACAACCACTTGGCCTTTCTACACCTATAGCCTCACCACAGTGGCTGAAGCGGATTGGGGAGTGGTTGTTGCTGTGCGGGTTTGGGGAAGGTTACTGGTTGACTATGGAGGTCTGATGGATTTATCTTATAGCTTGGGCCTCCTGTATACCCAGAGGACTGTGGATGGGAGAAGCCAGGTGTGGTGACCTCCTCTTCTGTCATGACCCTGCCCTGTTGTGGACTGGTTATGATCTGACACCTGATCTGACATCTGAAAGCATTTTCAAAATGCTTAATGAGGGATTAAGCCCTGGGGTAAACAGGGGTAGGAGCCAAGTTCCTGGGTCCACTGCAGCACTGGGTATGGTCCTTCCTTCTCTCTTAGAGAAATTAGGAGACCTTAGGGCTAATTCCTGTGGGAGACAGTAGGGTGTGTGTTCCCAGTGGCTGGGTAAGAAAGGAAGTGACCTCAGTCTGACAAGCCCAGGCTAGGATTTCATCTGACAACTCCTGCCTGGTGCTTCCAACTGCTTCAGAGGGTGGCCCATCAGTATCTTTCTCAGACACAAGTGGGCACTGGGGTGCAGCTCCTCAGAGAATGGGCTTCTGAAAGCCCATGAGGGCTGCTGAATCCTGTGAAGTTACCGCTGCCCACAGCGGTCTACTTGCCCGCAGCAGAATGGGGAGAATAGTTAACTCCAGCTGTTAGATTGAGCTGGGCTGGATCCCTTGGGCATGAGTGATGGGGATGAGATTGTCTCCCAGGGGGGCTTTGACTGAGGGGATTCAGATCCTTGGGGACCCGGTCCACCCAGCTCTGATGAAGAACAGTGACTCTCCATGGCTGGTGCCTTTTGATAGACTAGACAGACTGGAGAGATTCTCAGAGTCCAGAAGACATAGGGTTGGAGGCAGAATCATGGCTGCCAGGTAAACTAGACAGAGGTTTCCCAGAGACCTTCTGGGGGCACCAGAGATCAGCAACACCAGCACTGAAATGTTGGTTAAAGTCAAGATTGAGGGTCCCAAAAGGCAATGGGAAGTGGCTAGAGGGCTGATGAGAAAGACTGTGTTTGTGTGTGTGTGTGTGTGTGTGTGTGTGTGTGTGTGTGTGTGTGTGAGAGAGAGAGAGAGAGAGAGAGAGAGAGAGAGAGAGAGAGACTAAAAGCCCTTGTTTCCTATAGAGGAGGTACAAGAGGCATAGCCAGGGTCAAAGGTCAAAGTGACACTTGCAGTGACCCCAGGTGAGCAGGAAGGCACTAGGCAGGCCTAGAGGCCTGGCTGGAGACCTCCCAGGACAGTAGCTCCTCCCTTCTCCCTGAATGGTTGCCTGGATCACTGCCTCCAGCTGGCCTTGCAGGGGCTGATAGGAGTGGAATAACTTGATAGGTTCTCAACATCTGGATTTAATTCTTTTGTGATATTTTGTTTGTCTCTGTCTGTCTGTCTGTCTGTCTGTCTGTCTGTCTCTGTTATGGGTCCATTCATCCCCACCAATCCTCCTCCTCCTCTCTTTTTTAATTAATTCTTTGAGACCCTCAAGTTTTGTACAATGTATTTTGACTATATTCACCACCCACCCAACTCTTCCCACATCCATCCTGTCCCTTCCTTACTCAACTTTGTAGGTTTGTTCTTTTTTTAAACCTTCAAGACCGATTTGTGCTCCCCGATTCTTCTTCTTGTGTGGTCTTCCACTGGAATGTGGTCAACCAATCAGGAGCTATGCTCTTAAGGAAAACGGTCTTCCTGTACGAGAAGCTAACACTTGCCATCTTTCCCAGGACTAGAGGTAGGATTGTGTGCCCCACTCCCCTTTCCATGCTGTGATGTGGTCTGGCTAGAGCTTGCACAAATTTGTGCATGCGGTAGCAATTGCTGTGAATTCGTCTGTGCAGCTCCCTTGCTGAAGCCAGAAGATGTTTCCTTGTACCCACCCACTCCTTGTGGTTCACTCTTTCTTCACCCTTCCACTAATTTTTCTACCTATCTATTCATCTACCAATCCATCCATCCTTCTACCCACCCACTGTCCTACCCACCCACCCACTAATCCATCCATCCATCCATCCATCCATCCATCCATCCATCCATCCATCCATCAGATCATAATCCTTCTTTCTTCCCTTCCTCATTCTCTTCCTTCTTTCCATTAATACATTTATCCACCCCTTCACCTACCAAACTACCCATTTACTTATATCCCTAACCACCTACCAACTGATTTGCTCATCTATCCATCCCTCCATCCTCCCATCCCTCATCTCTTCACCACCCCCACCCATCATCCCTCCATCCTTCCATTTCTCCATCACCCCACCCCATCCCTCCATCCCTCATTTCCATATCCATCATCCCTCCATCCCTCATCCCTCCATCCCCTATCCCTCATTCCCCCGCCCCTCATCCCTGCATCCCTCCTCTATCACTCATCCAGCCAATCTCATCCACTGGTTATTTCCCGAGTCTCCACTCTGTACTGAGACAATAGACCTTTCTGACCTAGACCAAGATGGAAAGATAGGGAGAGAGAGGATGGTTTGCCAAGATAAAAAGTCAGTCTCCACTTCTGAAATTTCCCAGCTGTCCTTGTAGCCTGGGTGAGAGGCTTGCAAGCCAACAGGAGATCCCCGTGGAGAAGGCACTCACGACCGCGAGCACCTGAGCGGGAGCTCAGTGCCTACTGTTTGCTTAGGGTCGGCTCTCTCTCTCTTCAGCCGATTCTCTAACTCAAAGCCGTTTTCTCCTTCCTTTCCAACTCTCGATTCATGGTATCTTTTCTCAGATCTTGGCTCACAGTTCTATACCCTTCCTTCAACCTTATCATGCAGTTATCAATCACAGCAATAAATCAGGAATCGATTCTTTTTTGGCTCAGGCTTTTGGCATCCAGTAGTTGCATGTGGGCACTCACGCCTGAGTCTGTGTTCCAATTCCGTCCAGGGCAGCTGCCGAGAGGCTTGAGAGCTGGACAGGTCCCCGTCTGGGCTCAGTCCTATGCAGGTCACCATGTGTGGTTGGCTTCCCTTGGTTCCAGCAAAGCCAACTCCCCTTAGGGTCCTGGATACTTCCCATAGGCAGGTGCTGCTGCCCAGCGAAGCCTCTGTGACCATGACAGCCTGACCCTGTTTGAACTTGTCCCAGGGACCTGGGCATTTGAGTCTATTCTGTTTTCTCCTCTGGACTAAGCTGGGACTTGGTTTCCAGAGAATGTCCCCAGCCCTGTCCTGGTGAGCACATGTGACATGACTGAGAGAATGGATTCAGTGGGAGTTTGCTGGTCCCCTGTAGGGAGGTGGCTGCAGTGGTGACATCAAGCATTCTAAATGCACTGCATGCCCAGGGCACCACGGCTCTGGGACAGCCTGGAGCTGGGGATAGGCTGGCAGGGCAGGCTGGGTCTTGGGGCATCTGACCCTGGGTGTTCTGCACCCCTTTAGTCTAGTTAGAGCTGTAGGGCATGAGCTCAGGGGACTGAGGTCAGAGCCCTCTGCTGCAGCCTGTGTCCTCTCCGTGCCCCAAGGATCTATTAAGCAGAAGGGGCCTCTCACCCAGGGGATTTAAAGTGCTTTTAAAAGGCGATTATTCAGAGTTTTGTAATTTCTGCTCCCTAAGTGTGTTCCCCTCTCTCACCCTGACCTAAAGGGACTCATTTCCATGTGCTTGATTGGAAAGTGGGCCCTACTCACACAGGACTCAGGGACCTCAGCCTGCCCTTCTGAAGCCTCCAGGCTGGGGGCCCTGGGCTCTGGACAGTTGCTGCACTTCCTGCTTGCTGAGGAGGAACCTCCAGGTTAACTCTTTCTCTACAGTACAACAGGGGCTGGAGGCCCTTGGAGGGGCTCACTTCTCCAGGGCAGTGAGCACCGCCCACCTAACCGGCACTCCATGAAGGACTTCTCCCGAGTTTCCGAGGTGGAGGCACTGAGACTCCAGAAGAGTGGCCCCTTAACTTTATTGTGGGCAGAGCAAGAGGGGCATGGGTGAGCAGGCGCTCAGGTGATGTCATTGTCTTTTAGCCCCTTGCTTTGGTGCTCAGCCTGGTGTCTCCCTGTCTTAGGGTTTCTCCTGCTGCTGACCAAAAAGCTAGTTGGGAAGGAAAGGGTTTATTCAGCTCATACTTCCACATTACAGTTCATCACCAAGTCACGAGAGGAACTCACACAGGGTAGGAACCTGGAGGCTGGAGCTGATGCAGAGACCATGGAGGCTACTTACTGGCCAGCTTCCCCTGGCTTGCTCAGCTTGCTTTCTCATAGAACCCAGGACCACCAGCCCAGGGATGGCACCACCCACAAAGGGCTGGGTCCTACCCCATTGAGAAAATCCTTACAGCTGGATCTCCTGGAGGCATTTCCTCAGCTAAGGATACTTCCTCTCTGTTGACTCTTAGCTTGAGTCAAGTTGACACACAAAACCAATCAGTCCACTCCCTGATTTTTCAGGTCTAGACCCGTGGTACCCATGGAGGGATAGAAGAGCTAGGAGTTAGCAGTTTAGGATTAGTAACCTCTCATGGTGCCATAGAGAACTCCTCCCTTCCCCATTCCCTAGGCTCACAGGGCATAAGCCCCAACTACCCACAGTGGCAAGTGGCTGTCACCAATCCTCCCACCTCACTGTCCTGCTGTCAAGGTGCCAGAGTGTAGCAGGAGTCAGTCAGGAGTTGGTACAGAACCCATGGATGCCACGAGTGTTCTGTGACTGCTGGACACACCTTTCAGCATGGCCATCATGGACAGAAGTGTACTATCCAAGGCCTGGGGTACAGGGATGTATTTATATAGGAGGATGGCTTATAGCCTTAGATTAATGGGAAACTCTGGGGCTACTGTTGCAGGGGTGGCCTTGGCCACAGTTAGTCACAGGAATCAGAAGCCAGGCTTTCAAGTAAGAAGACCTTATGGTTGGGGCTTCCTAAAGTCACACCCTGTATCTTGCAAGGACTATGAGGCATATCTGTATAACCTAGAGAACCAGCAAGAGAGTAGGCCAGGAGGGACAGCTACCTAGTGTCACCTGATATCTCCCTCTGGGCATTTCCCTCTTAGGGAAGGGCTGGCCACCATATAGGCTTCTGGCTCCTTCCTTCTCAGTCTAAAGTCATGGTCGGTGGCCAGCAGCAACCCGGCAGTGCCTCAGAGTGTCAGTGGACATGCAGCTAATCCATGTTGACCCAGATCCTAAAGGCTACAGGCATAACCAGGGGTCCAGTGTGGGTGCTGGGACTGTCACGAGGTTAGGGGTGGAGTAAGGAGTGGGTGTCAAGGTGTTCCAAAGTCCCCTGGGTTAGAATAATGTGTCCATTTTCAGAGAAGATGGAAGCTCAGAGACAAGTGGCTTTAGCAGGGTCCCAAGCCAGGTTCTTCCCATCTAGAGCTTATGCCCTGGATCCTGTCTACCACGAGACACAGGTACGATGGGTTACGGAGAGCTTGCCAGTTAGGCTGGCTTTCGTGGCCAGATACCTGATGGGAAGCACTCTAAAGGGAAGGTTTTAAGTTTCAGCTCACGGTTTCCGAGGGACCAGGTGGGAAGGCGTGGCAGATCAGAGGAGGGATGCAGACAGATGATGGTGGGAAAGCTTGGCGGAGCAGAGTGGGGTGCAGAGACGCTGTGGGAGGGAATGCTTGATGGAGTGAGGGGTGGGGGATGCAGAGGCACAGTGGTGGGGAAACATGGCAGAGTGGAGGGGGGTGCGGAGAGAGGAGGTGCTACCTCTCTACACACTCTCTTCTCTGCTCCTTCTGTTCCATCAGGGTCCCCAGCCTGCAGATGGCGCCCCTCACATTTAGGGAAGACCTTTGACCCTCAGCTATCCCTCTGGAACCCCCTCACAGACAGGTCCAGAAATGTACCAAATCCAGTCAAGTTGGCCATGGCAATCAACACCGGCCCACCTACACCCTTACCTCTGCAGCTGCTATCTGCACGGCCAGGCCAAGGTTAAGGTGTTTCATCTCAGGAAAGGTTCCTGTCCCTCCTGGGCCACTGGACCCCATGTTTCTCAGCCAGAGTTCTAGTCATAAAATTTGCCCACCCTGGACGCAATGTACACAGGATGATCCCTGCTTTTAGGAATATTCAGATGAGAAGGAATTCCGTGGACCTTCCCAGTTCCCCTGAGACTTTCTTCTTCTTTTTTAAAAATCCAGGTTCCATGTGATCTTCGTGTGGCTTAGTTATTTGTTCCCGAGTCAGAGCCCTGCACAGATCCTTGGGCATCCTTGCCTCACTCTGCCTCAGGCTTAGCCGATACAGGCCTCATGTTCTCCAGGTGACTGGACAAAGGACACAGAGTGACTTTCAGGAAAGCAAGAGCTGCTGATGGGGCCAAAGAGACGGCAGTAGGGGCCACGAGAGTCTGCGACATGTCCGCAGCAAGTGTCATTCTGTTCCATATTCATGACCCCAGATAGGCAGCCAGAGTGTCTTCTTAGTGTATGAGGAAACTGAGGCTCCAGTTGTGGGGACTCCCATTGGGTCACCCTGTGCCTTAACCCTTCTTGGCCTGTCCCTGAAGCTCATGTATCCTTTAAGTCCCAGACCAAGGGCCCCTTTGCACAGATGGATGTCCTTTCTCTCAGCAGTTGTGGGGTATTTGCCTCTGTCCCCTAAGTGCCCACATGTGACAGTAAACACTGTTTGGATCCAGAGAAAATTGGCTCTAATTAACCAGCCTCCAGATTATAGCTTGGCGAGCCAGTTTGAAAAGGATGGTTTGGGGAGGGAGTGGGGTACTCATTAGAGGTGGCAGCCAGGCCACATTTCCCTAGACACCAGTGCTCCCTGATGCTCCTCCTGCTGGTGGCCTGCTGGAAGTGTCTACAGTGGCCAAAGGTGGGTAATGGCTTATGGGAGTTCTTTTGTTTTTTTTAAATCTCTCTTCTCTCTGTGTCTCTGGGTCTCTCTGCCTCTCTCTTTCTATCTCTCTCTGTCTCTGTCTCTCTCTGTCTCCCTGTCTCTGTCTCCCTATCTCTTTCTCTGTCTCTCTTTCTCTACCCCATACCATCGTATGTGCACATGCATATTCATGAATGTGATCACAGGCATGTAGCTATTTTTCACCTTGTTTGAGATAGGGCCTCTGATTTTTCATCACTACATAAAGCAAGCCCATCATCACCATGACTGCCGCCACCACCTCATCAACTTGGTTTGCCATCCACCACATGATTGACCATGATAACCATTATCACCATCACCATGGTTACCACCACTCACCTGACCATAGTTACATTACCATTGCTGTCATCACCACTCCTAGCACTGTAGTTACCACCACCACCAACGTGGTCATTGTTACAGCCATCACCATGGCTACCATGCTCCCGCCCCAAACATGGATATTATTAGCACTGTCACCATCATGGTGACTACCCCTCCCCCATGCCATCACCTTGGCTACCATCTTCATCATCACCATCATCTTAATCATCATCATCATCACCACCACTACCACAGCCACCACAGCCACCACAGCTATCACCGGGTACCTCCCCCTCCCATTCCTATCAGCATGGTTAGTTATTACTGCCCACAAAGCTGCATTTACCACTGTCACTATCGCTGTCCCTTGACCTTTGGGTCCACTCTCATGACTCCACTCTATGGAGGTTGGCCACCAGGAGATGCTCCAGTGAGCTTCATTCTCCTCTCTGGTGGCTTCTATTTCTGAGAGGGGATTGGGAAAACGTTAGGTGTGTTGATCTCTGATTTCTCTGCTTGTCAGGAAGCTATCTTCCCAGGTTACCCCTCTGAGTTTTAGGAACACTTCCTAACCCTTGCCTGGCAGTGCCTGTGACCACTGTCCCTTCTGAACCTTCCTAACCTGCTGGTCCCCTATAAAAATCTCCCTTTTACAGCTCTCTGCATGAGCCTGTTGGAGGTGCCTGCTTCTTCTGGGGCCTGGACAAGGTACCCATTGCCATGGGTGGTACTGTTTTGAGGTCCACATCATGCTGTCGAACCCCATGGACTTTCTGTGGGCTCTCCTGCGGGAGACTTAGAGGGTCTTCCTCTTCTGGTGTGCTTTCTAGTTGGTAGAGCCTGAGACAGGGGCTGTAGCCTTGTCACCTCTACATGGGAACACCATGTGAGAAACAAGGCTTGGGGACACTTAGGCACTCTTGGATGCAGCCTGCCCTAACACCTGTGTCCATGGATGGACCTCCCAGATTTGGATTATACCAACTATCTGGGGTCCTGTTACTGTCAGCGGGTTCCATGACAGTAGCTAACCAGTGAAGACCAGAGGTCAGAGTAGGCATCTCTCACAAGGTGGCTGCCCTTTCTGACTGAGCAGTGAGGGCTCAGAAAAGAAGCTAAATGGAACCAACTGAACGTCCTTACTCTGGCTTGACCCTAGGGGTCTGTGGTGCAGGCTCAGGGCCCTGCTGTATTTCTGCAGTGCTGTTGTTTACCATGATACAGGGCCAGGGCCAGCAGGGTGACACTTCCTATCTTGGTCCTATCCATGAGGACCAGAGGACTGGCTGTGGCTGCTGGAGTCTGGTCTTCCCTAGGTTTACTGAAGTCTGATCAGGATGCCTCATCTCTCTAGGTACATTCTTGGGACTCTGGGGCAGGGGCGGGGGCGGGGGGGGGAGGGATACCTGTGTTTGCTCAGGTACCAAAGCCAGTGAGGCCCAAATCAAAGGTGGGACCAATCCAAGCAGGACAGGGAGCTGCTGCTGTGACGGGAACAAGTCTGTGAGATTACAGGGTCCCAGATACTTTGTGCACTATCAGCAGAGCTTCAATGTTGCAGGCTGGTAGGTCTCAATCCATACAACAGGGTAACACCCTCAATTCATGTAGCAGCCTGGAGACAATGTTTCCAGTTGCCTCTGTACTTATCCCAGAAGAGAAATGCTACTCCCAGTTGGAGGTGGGCAGAAGGGTAATGGCCAGGCATCCTTTTATGGTCCTCGTACATTGGTTTTTCAGGATAGAGAATCCCACAGGGAGTTTCCCATCTCTGTGGGCATTAGGGAAGGGCGCCTTCCCACTTCCATCCCTCATCCAGAGTGGCCCAGACAACTGTGATTCTTCTCTGTGTGATTTCTGCGAGGAGTCCACTTACTGAGGCTGGGAACCCAGTGCTCATAGCGACTCGACTTGCTTTCATTCTGGTGGCGCCATGCATAAACATGCTGAATCTTCTTGGCTATGCATGAGTGTGTCCCAGGGAAGCAAATACTAGACATGATGGGGGCTAAGCGGCTGGCTTCACACCGCTCCAGAGTTTCAAATCGCTTTCACGCTTGGCAGTGGCTGTCTTCCCACAACTGTGCTCAGCAAGCGCCTTCCAAGCAGAGTAGCCTGCAGTTCCAGCTCTAAGAAGCCAGTGTCCCTGATACCAGCTCTGACGCCTTGGCTTTGAATGTCCTGCCTCAAGAACACAAGAACATTGACTGTGGTTGTGAGGTTGCCCCTCCTCCTTGGTGACCAAGGTTCTGTTGTCCAGCTCCTTGTTGGCACACTGTGTGCTGTTCACACTTCCGGGTCCCCGGGTCCTAGAGAATGATGTCATGCTTTCTCTGTCTGTCTGCTATGAATAGGCAATGTGGTCCAGAGTGGGATTTGAACCTCCCCAAGGAAGGGGCATGTGAACTGAGCCCTGCTAGACTTGGGGAGCTTCTAATAAGCAGAGAGGTGGGCATCAGATCACCCCTAGGAATGGCCACTTGCTCCAAGGCCAGCCTGTCCCAAGTCCTCCTGTGGAGCATTTACCATGGTGGTGGTCGCCGCCGCCGCCGCCGCCGCTGCCGCTGCTGCCGCTGCTACTATAAATGTCAGAAAGCCAGCTCAGCTTGTATTCTGAATTTACCCTCAAGGGGAGTCTAGCTGGGCTTAGGTGCAAATGAATGGACATTCCAGAGTGCTGGATGCTATGATGATGATGATAATCAGACCATCTTGCAGAAGGTAGTAGGGTCTACCTTAGGGGGGTGATGGGAAATACTCCGAGGAGGTACATTTGAGTCTAGCCCCGAGGGAGCCACGTAAAGATCTGGTGAAAGACTTCCAGATTAGAGCAGTGGGTGCAAAGGTCCTGAGGAGGAGACACAGTTGTGCTTAAACAGGAGACAGAGCCAGCAAGGTCCAAGGAGAAAAATGTGCTACACCAGGGCTTTTGGGCTCTGCTGAGCTCTGGTAGTCAGTAACCAACACTTGTTCCCAGGCCCCTGGAATTCACCGTGGGATGGTATAGTGAGACAGCTGTGGTCATTTCTAATTCCGGAGGATGCTGTGTGGGACACATGGTCTGTTAGAGGAGTTGAGATGTACCCAGGCAGGTTGCCGACACTGTACAAGGAGGGGCATCAGGGTTTCCCCAATACATATAGGACCAGCTGTGATTTATCTGGCCAAAGGCTAGCCTCCTATGGGCTTAGAAATTGAAAGACACACCCGGTAGGAGATGGAGGGAACGGGGAGTCAGGAGCAAGGTGATACACAGCCCAGGGTAGCAGTGTGTTGGTCCCTCCCTGTTGGGGAGGAAGTTCTCTCTCTCAACTGCTTCAATCCTACTCTGAGCTGCTACCTCTCTCACATCAGACTGATGACTGTAGCTCCTCCCCCTTGGGGCTTCCCCCTGGAGCCTCTGAGGTTGTCCAACGGTGAGCACCCAGCACCCAAGGCTTCAGTGCATACACGTGCATTTGTATCCATAAGATGCGCGCAGTGCATCCGTTCACACATGCATGGGTATGTTGCTCACGCAGATTTTCCACGCCGCTAGTTTCGCGAGCCCCTTGGTGTGGCATCCTGCGCTGTTCAAGCTCCAATTACCACATGTTGTTAATTATGCAGAACTGTCAGCAATTCAGTTTTTATGGAGTCAGGAAGCCCAGAGCCTCCAGCCACATTCTGCCCTCCTCTGTCATCCGCAGTGAAGATGCTGTTGCTTGGATCCTGGGATTTCTGTTCACCTTGGCCAGAGTTAGTCAGCTGCCAGCTTATCAGCACCTGCCCACTCAGGTGCCATCTTTAGAGCGAGCGTGTGGGAGGGTACGGGAGGCTGGCAGCCAAGGGTCCAGCCATCAGTCCACACCTTTGTGGCCATGACTGTGCCTAGGTGCATGACTGCCTGGAGCTCAGGAAGTATTGTCCTGGGCCTCTGCATGGGCTGTTCTCTTGGAGGCTGCTGAGTGAGGCGTCTGCTTCCTGCGTCCAGCTCTCAGGCTGGGCAGCCATGCTTACTTGGCTTGCCCTGCCATTCCGCCACACTTCTCTTCCCTGCAGGCGATCGCTTCTCTGACTGACCATCAGTACCATGAAGGTGAACTGGTTTGTTTGTTGTGAGATGGTGCACAATGGCAGCCCATTCGGGCTGTACATCAAGAACCTCTCCATGTGTGTGGGATGACCACACAGAGCAGTGAGTCACAGCTGCCTGAGGCGGAAATGCCATCGCAGAGCTTGCTGGAAGGGATGCGCTCCACTCAGGGACAGCTCAGTCCTGCCAGGAACAGTCCCTCAGCCCTCCAGGTGGCCTGGTGGTCTCTGAGGAATGACAGTTTATAACAGTCAATTGTTATGACTGCTCAGAACAGATAGGTGACAGCAAATTAGAG
Source organism: Apodemus sylvaticus (assembly GCF_947179515.1). NCBI lineage: Eukaryota > Metazoa > Chordata > Mammalia > Rodentia > Muridae > Apodemus > Apodemus sylvaticus. The sequence goes on along the minus strand of NC_067488.1, from coordinate 43,422,498 downwards.
CCCATGCCTTTCCTGCTGGAGATACCACCGAAGGCTAAGGGTATAGTGGCTAAGGGGACATTGCTGTCAGACAGGTGTCTGCTCATTTGAGATCCACAGATGTGGCCTGAAGGTCTCATGATCTTGAGTGTCCTACCCCAGATCCTCAGCTTGACCCTAACTCCAGGAGGGCTTTAGGCCCAGGGGACAGACAGAGAGCATAAACTCGCAAGCCTTGGAGATCCTGCTCGCCAGCGAAGCTGAGGGCCAGCCCTATCTTTAGATCTGATTTTTTATTTATTATTTTAAAGATAATTTTATTTTAAAAATGTGTATGTGAGTGTTGGTATGTGGTGTGGGTGCCATCAGAGGCCAGAGCTGCGGTTACAGGTGGCTGTGAGCCACCTCACATGGATGTTAGGAACTGAATTTGAGTCTTCTTCGAAAGTAGCAAGCAGTCTCAACCACTGAGCCGTAGCCCCAGCCTGAGACCTGCCTTTTGATACTGTCTGATCGGTTCACCTATTGACCCTGTGTGCACCTGTCAGATCTATTTTTTTTTTAATTGTGTGCCCAATTCCATTCTGGCCATCCCTGTGTTCTTTCCTTCCTAGGTCAATAGACAATCCCTTTCCTGAGGCTTTGGCCAGTGACCTCCAGACCCCATCAATATTACCTTGCTAACTTCACACAGCAAAGCCTCAGGCCTGTTGTGCAAGGCAGCCACGCCCCTGTCTCATATGCATCTTCCTGTCCCTCAGCCCACCCTAACCTCTGCCATCAGTTTCAGGTGCTCCTGCATCTGTGCGCACCCACGAGGAAACCAGCAGCTACCCATGTGTCACAGTGAGCATCTCAACGTCTCTCCTCTCTGTGACCACAGGGCTCCGTGTCCAAATTGGGGCACGTTGCGAGTGTTGTCACAAGCTCTCTCACAGATTATATTATAGACACCTGTGCCATGAGCATGGTCCCTCAGCTTATCCAGAGCAGGCTGCCCCGCAGTTTGCCGTCTTCTCTCCTGACTCTGAAGCCTCAGGTTGGCTATCCCTGTGTCCGCATATACTGGTGTGGTCCCTTTTCATCAGATGGGAGCTCTGCAGGTCTGAGGTTGCTTTCCAATCTAGTTGCTACGGCTGCTCCATCCAGCTGTCCCAGCTGCCACATGATGGGAGTTACCCCTCCGACATCGAGTGACTTATATGCTATGTCAACACAGTACCTGGGAGAACACAGAAACACCAGCAACGCCACTTTAATTACTCTTCTCAGATGAGGTAATGATCGCTAATGTGTATCGGGTCCCATTAATTAACTCTCTGACTTTAATTAACTTCTTGCCTATTTCACCTGACATAATATATTATCACAAATGTCAACCTGGCAGAACATTTCCCTCTTGCAACCAAACAAGATGCACCTCAGAAACGTTGTGTTTTTGACAACCTACAGGAGGGAAGTTCTCCCCAGGAAGTGGACACGCTGTTGGTGGGGCACAACAGTGTCTAGCTGGATGATGGCGCTTTCTAAGCATCTACTAAGAATTCATAGACATAATCAAATTTGTTCCTAATCACTCTGTCGTGACTTCTCATGGCATTAAGACACATTGCTAATGACGAACTCTGCCAGAGCGCGCATCATGCAGAACGGCTTAGAAACGTGATACTCACCCGGAGGTCCCCCTTAGAGCAAGCCAAGTGTGGAAGGTGGGCTTCCTTGGAACAAGCTGGGTGTGAGAGATAGAGGGCAGGGGCTCTCAGGAGTTTCCCCCTTAATGCCCTATTGTGTGGAGCCTAGACAACGTGGGCATACTAACTGCTGCTGCCTCAGTTTACCTGGGCCCTCAGCAATGTTCCAAGAGTGTTGTCACTTAGAAGTAGGGACACTGGTCTTCATGGTGGCTGCTGAAACACTCAGCACCCCCAAATCCACCACTGTGGCTCTCTCCCCAGGGCTGACTTGTGTCCAGGGTCACCTTCTGGCTGCCATCGTCACCCTCATGAATCCCTCATTTCCAGCTGCACCTTGACTGTAGCAGGAGATTTTCTGCTGTCCCTCCCTATGGCTTCCTGCTGTCCCCAATGCCCTGGTTATGGAGGAGGCCCCCTGAGAATGAGGATAGGGGTTCCACCCTCTTGCCTCTCCATGTCCTGATCTGAAGGCATATATCAAATCTATAAAGGACTGAGGCCCTGTTTGTCAGCTGTGCTCCACACAGGAGCTCCCTGGCCAGGCTGACTGAGACCATTGGAATGACAACCGAGGTCTTCAGCAACGGATTAACCTCTTACCTCGGTAGGCATTCCAGGATATGGATGAATCCACCAGGTTCGGTCTTCCTTTGGTGGAGCTCCAGCCTAGCAACCTTCAATGTGTGGTTTTGAGAAGTGCAGGACTCCCCCAAACCAACCCTCTGTGGTTTTGGGGAGACCTGGCCAAAGGGCTCCACCTCCTGAAGATTTCACTTAGTCACATCTACAACTGTATTGTATTCTCAAGCCACACCTATATCTATGAACCTACTGTGCACACAGCACCCATCCATACCTATGAACAGACACATATAAACATCTTTGCACACATAGAACCCACACCCATGTGTGTGTTCCCAGCACATCTGCACCCAAGAACAAACCACAAATACACATTCATTTGCATATATGCACACAAAGATACACCACACATGCGAGTGCACACATAAACTCATACATAGATGAATGCACATGTAGGCACTCATGTACACGTGAGGAGGAGTGTGGTCAGGAGTCTAGTTGCTAGGCCCAGCTTTCGTACCTGTGCTGTGCTCATCTGTCTAAACTTTTCTGTAAAGAACCTGCTGGTGCTGACAATACATGAATATGTGGAACCTTCTATCTTCAGGGCCCCACTCCTCACTTACCATTGGCGCAACGGGGTGTGATAGTAAGACACACTCATCTTGGGATGTGGTCATTGAGCTGGATTGGAGGATGGCCTCGGCTGAGGTCAGGGAGACTGGAGAGTGAGGACCTTTGACACCATGGAGTGTGTATTGACACACTTCTCTAGCATGGTGCCCAACATGTGCTCACTTGGTCGACAGGCATTCCCTGTGCTCTAGGACAGAGTTCCAGTCTCAGCCCCTCTTGGCCCAGAAGAAATTTGGATCAGAGAAAAGTGGGTCCATCCTGGAGATAGTCTTGACAACATGGTCTGGTGGTTTGGACTTGTTCCATCTCTCTCTCTCTCTCTCTCTCTCTCTCTCTCTCTCTCTCTCTCAACTGTATCACCTCTCACCATGTTTCTTGTGTGAGATGGGGAGAAGGGAGCTAGCCTGGACTGCCGATAGAAGAACAGCCTGACCCTGGTGCCAGAAGAGAGGGGTGCCAAGGTGTGATCAGATGTGCGGCTGAATGTGGCCTGCTCACTTGTCAGCGGTTGTGAGAAGAGCAAGACTGGCCTTCCTGGAGACTGGGACATATGATAAAAAGCAACCCCTCAACAAGTTCCCAAGTGGGGAAGGTCCCTCGTTGCAAAGCATCTGCAGAGCCCAGACTTGACTGATACCAACTCTTTGTCCCGCTGAGCAAATGTTATGTCCTTTCTGAGTAGGACTTCCTCCTTTTCAATGAGAGGATCTAACCTGCTCTCAAAGCCCTGCACAGGGAAGCAACTCTACACCTCCACACTCATTGGTCTCTTAGGATTGACCTCTCCCTGACCCCCTGTAGATGCCTTCCCATACCCCCACCATTACTTGCAGCTAAGAGCACCCAGAGACTTTTCTACCCATGGGTCCCTTTTATTGCAATGATGTTTCTGGGAAGTAATGATAGGGAAGGACCTCAAGGCAGAGAAGTAGTAAGGACTGCACAGGCTAACATGAGGCTACTTAGTAACCCTAGTGGTCTTATTACAACAGCTCTAGATTAGAGCCTGTGCCCCACCCTGCCCCAACATCCTTTCTTCTCCAGCCTATGTCTGTCAAAGATGTGAGTGGGTCCCTCAGGGATCTACGATGCATGCAGGTGGTGTTGTGAAGGGAGACTGGATCTGACTGTGGCTCCTGCCTGCAGCTGAAGGTGACTTGTGGGCCTTGGGATGATGAGGCCCACCATCCTCTGTGGCCAATAGCGAGTGACCAAACGTATGGCCCCAGATGGACAGAAGACTACAGGGATGGAGAGTCACCCACCACGCCCCAGCCCTTCCTGAAGTCCTCCCTCTGCAACTGGTGTGCTTCTCCCCTGCGGGTCAGTACAATCCAGGAACAGGGCAACTGAATCCGGGCCTGTCAGGCTGATGGATGGGTTGAATGGACTGGAATTTTGGCCAGGGTCCAGGGTGGTGAGGGGCCTCTCATGGGAAGGATGGCTGTCACCACTCTCCTGTCGGTGGCTCTGTGGACTTGTTTATTCACTTTCTGCCTCTTTGCTGTCCACCTGGCACTTGATGGGAACAGACGTGGGCTCTGTCCTTGGAGTTCAGTGTCTGGCAAGAAAGTAGACAGCAACTGCTTGTGAGGAGGGACCTGCACAGGCTCTGCAAGCTGGCAGGGTAGAGATGCTCCCACCATAGATGCTTGTTTCAAGTTAGGGTTGGGTATCCCAGGCCTTGGTGGGTATCCTGAAGATCCTGAGACCCTCAGAAGGACCAGGGACCTAGAGTCAGTTCTCCTTAGACAACAAGGACTGCAGATGCTTGGCCACAAGGATAAATCTTCTGTTGGTGACTGCCCTGGGCCCTATTTGGGGGTATGGCCTTCTCCTAGATCCTTGGGAAACCCTAAGATAGCCACAAGGTAGGTGACAGGGTGGGATGGTCCAGGCCTAGGGCCACCTCTGAAGACTGCACAGCTTCCGGGCATAGCCATGTCTGTCTGTCTGACATCATCTGTCCCTGCTTCAGCCTAGGTGTCATCTGACCCCCTCACATGCTGTTGTGGAACGTAGATGGCCCTTGAGAGGCTCTGCCCTCAAGGAACGGGCCTGTCCCCCATGAAGGAGCTGCAGAGAACGAACTAGACCAGCAGCTACTGCATCCCCTGCGCCCGATGGCTGGAGACTGAGGGAAACTCATGTTGGGCTTCAGAGCAAGCTCTTTCATGGCTGATCCCTTTTCTACAGGGAGCTCCAGGGGCTGGAGCTTGCCCAGGTTGTGTCACCTTCAGCATTATGCTGTAAAGTGCACACGTTTAAAGTGCCAGTGTTTGTCACTTCTGGTTTATGACAGACAGAGAGAAAGGGAGAGGGAGAGGGAGGGAAGGAGGGAGTGAGGCAGAGAGAGAGAGAGAGAGAGAACACACACCAAACAGAGCATTGGTAGGTGGGGGTGTGGCATTGATGGGTGGGGGTGTAGCATTGGTGGGTGGGGTTGTGGCATTGGTGGGTTGGGGGTGGGGTAGGGGTGGGTGGGGGTGTGGCAGGGGTGGGTGGAGGCAGGGCAGGGGTAGGGTCTCGATAAGGTGTCCACAAATCATGCACCACAAAACAATACTTCCTCAACAGCATTCCCATTTGTTGGGCTGGGAAACTGAGACTTACTTCACACCACTTGGCAAACAGCTTAGGCACTGGGCTCTCTGCTTAGGTCAGTGTGACAGGGCTCCACCTGCCACTGCTGCAAAGGCCCCATCTTCTGTATCTCCGGTCCTCTCCCCATCCCGCCACCTCTCAGCATCTCTGTTGTGTTGTACAGGATGGTCCAGGGGGAGCTCTTGATCTAGGAACAGCGGGCACGTGCCAGGCCTTCTGCAAGGTAGGGACAGGTGCCAGCCCAGTGCCTTAGTGAGGAGAGAAGCCAGGCCACCTCATAAAGAGTCAGGAAGGCTCCTGGTGGAGGTGGCACCAGAGCTGAGCAGGCATCCAGGTGGGAGGGGATGAGACAGTGTAGGCATGAAGGGGCAGCAAAGACCTGGTGACAGCTGTCAGGAATTCAGATGGTGGTGAGAAGAGCCACCAGAGACGGGGATGGTGAGGCCACTTAGGAGAGAGCTTGGAGCCCAGCACCAGGTTTAGATCGGATTTGGAAGGTGATGGCAAGGGGCTCAGAGAGTAGACCTTTCTCCTCCTCCTCCTCTTCCTCCTCCTCCTCCTCCTCCTCCCCCTCCTCCTTCTTTTCCTCCTTCCTCTTCTCTGTCTGATGTGTGTGCAAGTGGGTAAGGTCAAGCACCTACCTGTGTAGGCCAGAGGAAGACATCAGGGCTGTCTCTGTTGGTCTCCATATGAATTTTTGAGACAAGATCTTTCACTGTGCCTGAAGCTTTGTTTTGGCTAAGTTATCTCCACCCTCCAGTGCTGGGCTTATGGGCATGCACAGCCAGCTGTCTCCACCCTCCAGGGCTGGGCTTATGGGCATGCACAGCCAGCTGTCTCCACCCTCCAGGGCTGGGCTTATGGGCATGCACAGCCAGCTGTCTCCACCCTCCAGTGCTGGGCTTACATGTACACATAGCCAGCTGTCTCCACTCTCCAGTCTGAGCTTATGGGCATGCACACCCAGCTGTCTCCACCCTCCAGTGCTGGGCTTATGGGCATGCACAGCCAGCTGTCTCCACCCTCCAGGGCTGGGCTTATGGGCATGCACAGCCAGCTGTCTCCACCCTCCAGGGATGGGCTTATGGGCATACACAGCCAGCTCTCTCCACCCTCCAGTGCTAGGCTTATGGGCATGCACACCCAGCTGTCTCCACCCTCCAGGGCTGGGCTTATGGGCATGCACAGCCAGCTGTCTCCATCCTCCAGTGCTGGGCTTACATGTACACATAGCCAGCTGTCTCCACTCTCCAGTCTGAGCTTATGGGCATGCACAGCCAGCTGTCTCCACCCTCTAGTGCTAGGCTTATGGGCATTCACACCCAGCTGTCTCTACCCTCCAGTGCTGGACTTATGGGCATGCACACCCAGCTGTCTCCACCCTCCAGTGCTGGGCTTATGGGCATGCACAGCCAGCTGTCTCCACCCTCCAGTGCTGGGCTTATGGGCATGCACAGCTAGCTGTCTCCACCCTCCAGTGCTGGGCTTACATGTACACATAGCCAGCTGTCTCCACTCTCCAGTGCTGAGCTTATGGGCATGCACAGCCAGCTGTCTCCACCCTCCAATGCTAGGCTTATGGGCATGCACACCCAGCTGTCTCCACCCTCCAGTGCTGGGCTTATGGGCATGCACAGCCAGCTGTCTCCACCCTCCAGTGCTGGGCTTACATGTACACATAGCCAGCTGTCTCCACTCTCCAGTGCTGAGCTTATGGGCATGCACAGCCAGCTGTCTCTACCCTCCAGTGTTAGGCTATGGGCATGCACACCCAGCTGTCTCTACCGTCCAGTGCTGGGCTTATGGGCATGCACACCCAGCAGTCTCTACCCTCCAGTGCTAGGCTTATGAGCATGCTGGGCCTTTATGTAGGTGCTGAGGCTCTGAATATACTCTTGATTTTATAGAATCTCTCTTCCCCGCTGAGCTGTTTCCTCAGCCCCAGGGTCTTTCTTCTTAACCTGTGACCTGCATACCTAATATAGCATTTCAGACACATCAGGAGCTCAACTAGCATCCACTTAATGGATGAATGGGTGACTGGATGATGGGCAGATGAGAAAGAGATAGATGATGACTAGGGGGTGAGAACTGGGGCATGGATGGACCCGTGGGTGATGGATGGGGAAGATGTGGGGATGAGTAGTTAGGACTGTTGATGGACAGGGTGGGAGAGAGGGTGAGTGGGCAGTGTGGATGGTGGACAGGTGGGGTGGCTGGTGCTTGGTGAATGAATGAGTGAGTGAGTGAGTGAGTGAGTGCACTGGAATAGGCTGAGAGGGGAGAGAGTTGGGCCTTCTTCATCTGCAGTTCCCAGAGCCTTGTGACAGAGGGCAGGGCGGTTCTCTGATGGTTGTATCCTTTCTTACAGGCAGCTCCAGGGGCTGGGGCTTGCTCAGGCTGGTAATGTCTCATCCCTATGTGTGAAGTGTGCTCATTTAAAGTGTCCCAGTGCTTGTCACTTATGGCGTATGGGGGGGGGGGTGTAGGGAAGAAAGGAGGGAAGGAGGAGGGAGAGGGAGGAGTAGGAAAAGGAGGAGGAGGAAGAATAGGAAGAGGAGGAAGAGGAAGAAGAGGAACACATGCAACAGAAGGAGGAAGAGGAGGGGTAGAAAGAGGAGAAGGAAGATGAAGAGGAGAAGGAGGAGGAGGAGGAGGAAGAGGAGGAAGAGGAGGAGGAGGAGGAGGAGGAGGAGGAGGAGGAGGTTGTGTGGAGTTGAGGCAGGATATCCACAAATCATGGCTGGGCTCTGGTTGAAGAACTGTCTGGTGGTAGCCAGATCTGCAGCTGGCACCTGCTCTGCGTTGCCAGCCCCAGCCCCCATCCACGGCCACGACTCTTCTAGGATTCTTATCTCAGAGCTGATTCAAGGCTTAAGCCAGATTGACTCCATCTCCTGAGAGTTTGCTGTTAAACAAATCCATAGTCCAGGCCCAGGGACAGGCACTCAGTGTTTCTGGGTCACCACGCCTGTCCCTGGGTCACCACGCCTGTTCCTGGGCCACCACGCCTGTCCCTGGGCCACCACTGTTCTTGCGGGAGAGAAGCACGGCTGTGAGATTGGTTTTAAAGTTCCTTGGAAGAGGGAGAACACGAGGAGGTTGGCTGTAGGTGTGGCCCTGCTAAAGTGCTGGGAGCCCTGAGATGGTGGCCTGCTCCCAAGGTCCCTGAAAGCTATGACCAGGCACCTCCACAGCTGGTGAACTCTGAGTAGTCACTGCAGCTGCAGTAGAGGGAGAGCAGTTGTGGCAGCTGGGGCCCAGGTGGAAGGTTACTACTGCAGAGCTGGACAGCCCCAGGTGACCTCAGTCACATCTCCAAGGTGAGGTAGAAGGTCATCACCCTAATTCTGACAGAGAATGCGGGGTCCCTGGCATGCCATACCTTTGGGGCTTCCTGATGAGCCAGAAGGCCTGCATGCCAGGAATGAGGCCCGTGACTCGGTTACGTGACTGAATGCTATCCCTGAGGATTCCAGCACTGAGTGGCCTGGTGTCAGACATCCCTTGCTGGTGGGGTTGCAAATTGTTACAACCACTCTGGAAATCAGTCTGGCGGTTCCTCCGAAAACTGGGCACCTCACTTCCAGAAGATCCTGCTATACCACTCCTGGGCATATATCCAGAGGATTCCCCACCATGTAATAAGGATACATGCTCTACTATGTTCATAGCAGCCCTATTTATAATTGCCAGATGCTGGAAAGAACCCAGGTATCCCTCAACAGAAGAGTGGATGCAAAAAATGTGGTATATCTACACAATGGAGTACTATTCAGCCATTAGAAACAATGAATTCATGAAATTCTTAGGCAAATGGATGGAGCTAGAGAATATCATACTAAGTGAGGTAACCCAGACTCAAAAGGTGAATCATGGTATGCACTCACTAATAAGTGGTTATTAACCTAGAAAACTGGAATACCCAAAACATAATCCACACATCAAATGAGATACAAGAAGAAAGGAGGAGTGGCCCCTGGTTCTGGAAAGACTCAGTGAAACAGTATTCGGCAAAACCAGAACGGGGAAGTGGGAAGGGGTGGGAGGGAGGACAGGGGAAGAGAAGGGGGCTTACGGGACTTTCGGGGAGTGGGGGGGCTAGAAAAGGGGAAATCATTTGAAATGTAAATAAATTATATCGAATAAAAAAATACATTTAAAAAAAAAGATTGACAACCCCCCACCCCCAACCAGTTGACTCCCTCAGTCCTGCAGAAGCTTTGAGCCCTGCGCCACACCGTCCCCTCCCCGTGTCTTGCTCATGGCATCCCTACCCGAGGGCAGTGCTGGCATTCCGTGTCACACACAATCGCCACACAGTTCCCAAGGACATCTGTACACATTATTTCCTATCTTCCCTGCCCCTGAGAGACATCTGGCCCTCTCTGAAGGGCCACATGGAGTTCTCCTTGGCCTCCTGGCCTGGCTACATCTGCCCTTTCTCTCCCTGGTCTGGATGATATTGAAAGTGCACTCTGGCTGCATCTGTGTGGGCACTGGACACTGAAGGTGGCTATGCAGAGAGATGGTGTCCCATTTGTCCCTTTGTTTGAAAAGAAGATACACGCCCAGATATGACAGCACAGCAAATCTCTCTCTCTTTCTCTCTCTCTCTCTCTCTCTCTCTCTCTCTCTCTCTCTCTCTCTCTCTCTCTCTCTCTCTCTTGCTCTCACCCTCTCCCTCCCTCTCTCCCTCCCCTTCCCCTTGTCTTTTCCTCTCCCTTCCCCTCCCCTTGTCCCTTCGCTCCCCCTCCCAACTCTGACTTGCACGGATCCCCAGATAAGCTGTGTATTGCGGCTGGCTCCTGCCTTCTCTCTATCGGACTTTATTTTGTCATAATAGAAGGGAGGATGCAGCTGGTAATGACCTGTGACAGCTGCTATACTTATACTCACGGTCTTAGAGAGAGGGGGGGAGGGAGGGAGAGAGGGGTGGGGGAAGGAGAGAGAGAGAGAGAGAGAGAGAGAGAGAGAGAGAGAGAGAGAGAGAGAGAGAGAATAAACTCTTGATAAAAGTCTGATTGAAGATGAATAGTTGTCAGCTGACAGTTCACAGTGAGCAGGCTGCGGAGCCCAGCTGCTGAGCTGGTACCCAGGAGGGAGCACGGAGTTCATGCAGGGCCGTGGGAGAGCCCGGTGCTCCACGGACTGTTATAGGCACCTAGGCAGGGACGCTTGAGGATTTCTGGTGTAGAGAAAGCAGATGGAAATTGTTTTGGGTCTATTTATTTATTTATATGCCACCATGTTTCAAGATGGATTTTAAAAGGCTTAGAAATTGCTTTGTATAGAAGCCTGGATAATCCCTGTGCTGGTTCCAGGTGGGTGTAGCTTCTACAGCTGCTGCATGGTGGGAGGGGCCGGGAGCTGAGCAAGGGGTCAGACCTTCGCTGTCTATGGATAACCAGGAACCTGGATTCATTGAGTTTCAGTGATTAGCTCCATGTTGGGTGGTAACTGGGAGGCAGAGATGGGAAAGATCATTCATTCATTCATTCATTCATTCATTCATTCATTCGATCACACATCTTCTCTGAACTTCTGTTTACCAGAAGAAAAAAGACTAGTTTGAACCTGAGAGACGTTATCTTAAACACAGGCAGCATAGGTTGTGCCCAGCGTCTGCAGGGTCAGCCTCACTCAGCTACCCTGAGAACTGAGGACAGAGGACGCACAAGAAGCTGTGCCTGGAAGAGAAGAAGGCATGATCCACAGTGGTAGGCGTCGCTGGGCTGCAGAAGATGGACCACATCTATTTAGCCTGTAAAAATGCCTGAGTGGAAAGGGAGATGTCCTTGGAAGGCATCGGGCGGGGGCCTGCAGTGAGCTCTGGTTGGTGGCTGTGTGGGGCATAGCTGGGGGGCCTGTGGGTCCTATTACAGTCCGCCAGTGCAGCGATTCCTGCGGCTGCCCTGACAAACGATCACAAAGCTAGTGTCTTAAGGAACAGGCGCTCACATCACCCTGGAGGCTGGAAGTCTGTGCTCAAGTTGTCCATGGTCCAAGCTCCTAGGTATCTCTCAAGCTGCCCCAGCCTCTGCTCCCTCCCACTTGGTTGTGGTAACGGGGATACTGTAAATTCAGGTGTCTCAGTCAGGGTTTCTATTCCTGCACAAACATCATGACCAAGAAGCAAGTTGGGGAAGAAAGGGTTTATTCAGCTTACATTTCTACATTGCTGTTCATCAGAAAAGGAAGTCAGGACTGGAACTCAAGCAGGTCAGGAAGCAGGAGCTGATGCAGAGGCCATGGAGGGATGTTTCTTACTGGCTTGCTTCCTCTGGCTTCCTCAGCTTGCTTTCGTATAGAACCCAAGACCACCGGCCCAGGGTTGGCACTACCACAAGAGAACCCTCCCCAACTTGATCACTAATTGAGAAAAAGTCCCACAGCTGGATCTCATTCAGGCCCTTCCCCAACTGAAGCTCCTTTCTCTGTGATAACTCCAGCCCGTGTCAAGTTGACACACAAAACCAGCCAGCACATCAGGGTTCTCACTTCAGGTCTTAATTACATCCACAAAGACACTTTACCAATTAGGCTGCTTTTGGAGGTCGCAGACTTGAGGGTATGGGCTTCTTTGGGGAGGATATTGCTCCCACCAGTATAAGCTGCAAAGCAGCTAGATAAATGAAAATAGTCAATATAGAGGAACGGGTGCGCAAGGCAAAGATGAAGCTGGCCCTTTAAATAATAATAGCCAGCAGGATACTATAGCACAAACCTTTAATCCCAGGAGCAGAGAGAGGCTAGAGTATTGAGTTTGAGGCCAGCCTGGTCTGCGGCGTAGTAAGTTCCAGGACAGCTAAGGGTACATAGGGAGACCATGTCTTAAAACAAAACAAATAAGTACAGTCTACAAAACATAGCTTGCTATGCCCTTAGACTGTCTTCCTAGTGGGGCTTCGGGGTGTATGAGGGAGTGGCATATTCCTGGAAGGAGCTCAAGCTAATTAAAGAGTGGAGACTAGCCAACAGCAAGAGACCCAAGGCCAGTTTGAAGGTTCCTATGTGGAGATTTGCTGCCACAGTGTGTGTGTGTGTGTGTGTGTCCATACCTAGGTTCCCACCTTGGAGACTCTCTCTCTCTCTCTCTCTCTCTCTCTCTCTCTCTCTCTCTCTCTCTCTCTCTCTCTCTCTCTCCCCACACCTCCCTTCTTCTCCTTCTCCCCCTCCCTTCCTCTCCCCCTCTGTCTCTCTGTCTCTGTGTGTGTATGTGTGTGTATGTTTGCACACAAAAGTATTCATGACCCTAAAGACACAAGTTCAGATTCTCAGTTCAGTGAAGGAAGTTCCCAGGGAGAGGAAGCTCCCTCAGCTGTAGGATAGGAAGCTGGGCTCAGAGAGGCTGCGGGACCTCCGTGTCCCTGTGAGCAAGGAGCCCCAGGGATGCTGTGGCCGGGCACTGCCTCTGACTGCAGGCGGGTGTGTTGTGCCCTCCCTGTCTCCTGCATCTTCAGACACCCCGCTGCTTCTCGCTGTTGTTTCTTTGTTCTGTTTTATGTATCTTCATAAGCTGCCTTAAATCCTTTCTGAACAAGGCAGGACATAAATAGATAAATAAATAAAACCTCCATGCTGCAAATTTCAAAGCATCTTTCCCAGAGCCCTGCTCATTCCAGGAGAGAGCCATTCATAACCACTGACAACTCCCTGTCCAGGCCTGGGTGCATCTGGGCTCAGAAAAAAATGAGCTTGTTTGGGAGCCGGCTTCATTGACATTTACGATGTGACTTCCAGGTCCTCCCACCATGCTGCCAGAAGGCAGGCAGTCCCAACCCTGTCCCCTGTCCTACAGTGAATCCACAGACCAAAGTGAGGAAAGGCAGCATAGCCCGTGCCTCAGGCTCTGCCTGAGGGAACTTGCAAGGACTAGGAAGGCCACTAGCCCCAGGCTAAGGTCCCACATGCAGGTCAAAGGACCCAGGTGCGCCCACCCAAGCACAACCTGTGACTCTTGAGGACCAGATGTGTCACAGTGCCCAATACACATGCAGAGAGCTTTTGCTTAGCTGTGTATTGCTTGAAAGCAATTGCCTGCCTCACCTGAAGAAAAGGGGATTCAGTGCAGCTTAGCACCACACGCATGCTGCGTGCTGCACACTGACAGGATTCCCAAGAGAAACCACCAGGAGTGTCCACTGAGCACTTGTAGGATAGAAGCTGGTCTCAATGGTGAGAAGTTTTATTTCCTCATCAAGTAGATGGGATGTGTGTGTGTGTGTGTGTGCGCGCGCGCGTGTGGTCTGTATGCAACTGTGTGCACCTGTGCAAGCGTGTACTCTGTATATGTGTGAGATCTATATGTAAGCATGTGTGCCTTAGTGTACCCATGCACACACGTGTTCTCTGTGCATATACATGTGTGTCTATGTATGTACATGTATGTTCTGATATGGTACTTCTGTATATATATGTATATGCAGTATTCACAAATGGCACATCTGCATTGGTGTGCATAGGTGTGGTGCATGCATGTGTATATGATATGTGGGTGTGTGTGATAGGAAGGTATGTGTACATGTTGTATATGTGCTGTGTGTACATGCATGAGAACTGTGTGTGATACACATTGAGGCACATAAGCATGTGTGCTGCATACACATGTGTTCATGTGTGTACCTGTGAGCTATGTGCACATGGGCTGTGGGTTTTGAAGTGTCATCTGAGCTGGATCCTGTTGGCCCTTAACCAGACGTTGTTGGTGGCGCTCCAGACATAAATCAGTTGCAAGCCCTGAGTGTGACTGTGTGATTGGGTGTGTGGCCTGAGGGCAACAGGCATGCTGTATCGTTGTAGATCTACTGTGATTATGGATAATCTTCCCATCTTTCTTGGCCCACCCAGGCCTAGTGGGCTGTATTTCAGAGGCAGGAGAATCCTTCGATAAATTGTGTCCAGGGCCACTATGATGAACGTGAACCAGTCCTGATGTCAGAATTAGGACGCTTTCATTTTGGATGATTGATAGCGATAAGGGTGTAGGTGCAGCGGGATTGGCCACTGTATTTCATGTTAACTTCACAATTTATTTCAGAGAGCGACCATACCTCAGCATCAAGGGCTTCTATCTCATAGCTCAGAGTCACATGGCTGCCATGTCATGTCCTGGCTACTAGGGTTGAAGGGATTGGATTCTCGAACACATAAGGCACATGGGCTGGATGAAAGCCATTGACGGAGGAGCTGGGGAGATGGATGGGCGTTGGCAGGTATGGGGTTGTGGCCAGTCAGCTACCATAGACTTGACTTTGACCAGGAAATTCTTGACATGCAGGCAGAGCCCTGGGCTTGGCCCATTCTGGTCTTTTGCCAATGTCTCTGTCCCTCAGTTTCCTTACCTACACCATGGGGTGTGTCCTAGTGCCGGCTATCATCTTGTTTACCTCACGATACTTCAGCCAGGGCAAACCACACAGAAGTAACTGAGAGAGGTCATTGTCTCTTTCCAATGTCGTTTCATACAGAACAAGGGCGACAACTTTAAACGCATGCTCACACATTCATTCAAGTCTCACAGGAAATCAGTGGATGACTCAGGACGTAGTTGAAGTAGGTTTTGTTTCCTGATGGCTGAGTGGACGGACTTGGGCACTTGCCTTGCCTCTGCCCCGGAAGTGGGAGGTTCAGGCAGGCAGCCTAGCATGGATCTATCTATCATCCAGGGTTCACTATATATGAGCAGTTTGCATTCTTCAGCAGAACAATAAGCTCTGGGAACTTTAGCAGGCCTCTGCCCAGCCTCACCCTCAGTTTCTCCCCCACTGCCACGCTCAGGCCATAGCCAGATTTCTCCCCTGGAAACCTAGGGTGGGGGATGGGGGGGTGAGGAGGTGGGGGGATGGGGGTGGGGAGGTGGGAGGGTGGGGGGTGGTGTTGGGGAGGTAGGGGGGTGTCCTCAAGCATTTTGGCCATGCAGGAATGCTGCTGTCTGCATGGAACCCCTGGTGGAGAGAGCTGCTCTTGCATTTCTTCTAGCCTCTGCACCAGCAGATATATCTGGCAAGTCTGATGAACTGTGGGTGGCGTTACCCTGAGGCTCAAGAGGAGGAGGATGCGGTGGGCCAGGCTTGGTCACTGCTGCCTTGCACAGCCTTGGACTCACAGAGCCTTGGTTCCCTTGGATGTCAGTGTACCCAAGCGTATCACTTGGATGTTAGTGCACTCAGTTGTATCATGTTCTTCACATCATGTATATATCAGTACATAAGTACCTAGGATGTGACCTTTTGTTGTCTATAGAATCTGCAGATGCAATTATTCCAATGAGGCCTCACAGACCCAATCCAGTCATTAATGTTTCTCTTGGGGGGAAACATGGACTCAGAATGTGTGCACTTGGGGATGTGCAGAGGTTTGTTTGCTGCCAAGGTCGGGGCTGTGAGCCTGACAACCAATGGACTCCAGTGTGGCTGATGGACCCAGAAACCAAGAGAGAAGAGCATGGACTCGCTTTAGTGTCTCCTGAGGGCACTGCTGTAGACCCCTCAGGCAAGAGGTCTGCTTCTAGGTAGAAGTAACATCTGCTGTTAAGCCATGGTTCAGATACACAGCCCTAGGTAGGCACAAAACCCTGAGGCCTGGTCTCTTGGTGCTTCCAATAAAGAATGGTCAAGACATAGCAGGTAGTGAGGCCCTAGGTCTGATGCTAAAACCTCTGATCCAAACAGCACAGGAGAGTCCTAGTATATTCTACCTTGACTGCTGCAAAACACCTCTGATTCTATAGAGTTTGTCACTCTGGAGGTAGGGACACCCTGATTTCCTTTCCTTCCTGAAGGCCACTCTCCAGGAGACTGACAGGGAGTACTGCCCCCTCCCCTGCTTCTTCTAATGTGTCTCACAGGCATTTGGCCATGGCATTTGGCCACGGTTGATCATTCAATCACTCACAAGTTTGCTCTGGGTTAGATTTAATACAGGCGCAAGTAGAAAAGAGAGCTGCTGGGTGCTCGCAGTCGAGTGGGGTCGTGGAAATGAAAGCGGGTGACCTTTTATAAAGTGCCAAGTGCAGAACATGAAATACACATGAGGGTGGCAGGAGGAGGAGGGGCAGAGGGGTTGAGTAGTAGGCAGATTCATGGGGGGAGGGGACACTCGGCCAGCAAGACAGAAAGATATGTGTTGAGAACCATTTTCTCATGAAGAGGGTGATAGCGTTTAGGGGTTTGGGGGTTCTGTGTGCAGAGCTCCTGCCCTAAGAGCTAGCAGCAGAGATGGAGGCACCAGCATAAGATGGGGTTGGGGTGGGGTGTGGCTCTTGCTGCTTTGACCAGTCAGCTAGCGGTGCCCAGCGTAAGGACCTGCTAGAGTTGCAATGCTGCTGGGTGCCAGGCCTGTCTAGACAGTGTCTTACAAGGTGACTTTCTTACCGGCACCCTGGTGAGAAGCTTTGGAGCATCTTAAACAGTGGTCATAGGCTCCTGGGTGTGGTTTCATTTGCATTTTATGGAGAATTTGCAAGAGGAATGTTATAGAGGGTACAGGAGACAAGAGGGAGGTAGGAGCTCCACCAGGAGGAGAGGAGAGCAGAAAGATCCTTACTCAGGAACGTGGGGGAAGCTGACATTGTCTGGGCTGTTCACATGTACATGCCAGGCACGTGAGTCCAGTCAGATGCCTGGCAGTATTTGTGAGTAAGTGAATGTTGTGTATTCTCCCTCTTCTTGGATTTCTTAAAACCTCTTTTAATAAGGGTTCTTAAACACTTCAAGCTCCCTTCTAGCCCACCAACCAAAGGTAGGGGAGAAGAAAGGTTAATAGGAAATGGGGGGGGTGCATCTGTTTAGAAGTAGTTCTCTGGGGGCAATTCCAAACATGAATCAGTAACAGCAGTTGAGTCCAATTGCAAACACCAAACATGAATCACAGTAGTAGCATCAGCTCGATCCAGAGAAATACCCAGCTCCACCAATCATCATAGCGAGAAGCAGCCAGTATACCATGAGGTGTGTTTCTCTCTGAAAAGTCATGACCAGTGGAGATCAGCGAAAACCAGGGATGGGTTGCAAGGTGAACCAATGCCAGAGCGTTGTTTCCCTGTGGGGTTATATTTATATTCTTTTAGACATCATGGACCTTCCCAATTGTCCACTCCAGCAAATATCACACGCCCTTCTACAACACAGCTTCTAGAAAAAGACCACGTGTCAGTTCCAGTAAAACATCCTCTCACATGTCTGCTTCAGCAAAACATCCTCTTGTAAGACAGCTTCCAGAGAAACATCACATGACACAACTGAGTCTCCTAGAAGCCAGAAATTTCCACTTCACTCCTCCTTCTCCTCCTTTTCTGTCCCTACCTCCCTTTTAAGATGGGATCTCACTGTGTAGCCCACACAAACCTTACATTTTTGAGACCCTCCTGCCTTTGTCTCCTGAGTGCTAAAATTACAGACACTACCATGTCCAGCCATCCGGGGTCTCTTCTTGGCTTTGTTGAACACCTCAGTTCCTGTCTTTGCTGTCCCATACCCCACTTTCATGCTGACCCCCCCCCCCAACCTTCTTCTCCCATTTTCCTCTTCTAAGGATCCCTATTGTCTCGGGCACTCTTCCATCTTTTTTTTTGTGGGTGAAACTTGTGTCTTGTGCGATTTGGTTTCTACCTTCTGGATTACAGTGGCACCCCCTTTTGTGACAAGAAGAATGATCCATACTGGTATTGAAACTTAGGTTGGCACCAGATGTTGTCCCCTGTCCATCACTAATGGGCAGGGCCTGTCCCTGCTTCCACATATGATCCAGGGCCCTATAGGGGTGTAAGTAACAGTCCTGGCCTTGAAATGTCCTTCTGACATATGGATAATTCCACTTGGCACTGGCTGTGCCTCACTCCTTCCCAATGCCTAAACTTTGACTTTTCATAATATGTTTTTAATTCTACCACATTATCACATCGCTTGTAAAGCAACTTAATTCTCCCCCTGACCTTGGAGAGTGAGCACAGCCCCGCAGACCTAGAAGTGAGCAAACTTGGCACAGTATTTGTACACTAGAACTGCTTACCTGTGTGACCTCTGGTGCATTTTAACTTTAAACTGCCACCCCCTGCAAGGGCTGGAGTGTGGTTGGCTGGGAGAAGGATCTCTGGAGATGGGACCTGCTGATAAGATGTCCTGGTATTGTGTGGGGAGCCTAGAAACATCCTCTAATAACCAAGGGTCCCTACCCCCAGAAGTCTGAACCCCCTGGGTAGAATAAAGACACGTTGAAGACTTCCCTCCTTCCAGGAAGAAGCTCTTGGGGAGCAGGTGGGAGCTCCTGCTAGGAGCAGACACAGGATTCTCAAGTGCTGGGGTGACATTAGCAGGTTTGGGAAAACCGCCTTGGGGGATTCTTTTTCAATCCCCTAAGCAGAAGGTAACATTTACTCATCGAATTCAGGTTAAATTACCATATTAATTATTCAACAAACTTAATGCCATCAAACCGGAACCTGGGTACCAGATCCAAGGGGAACCAGAAACAAAATCAATGGGTCCAAAGACATTGGCTACTGATGAATAATTGACTCTCCAACCTTGAAATCTGAAGAGTACAAGAGTACGAAAGTGCAAACAGCTTGTAAGATATCCAGAGGATACAACGGGGAGAGAGATAGACATGCAGATGGTGAGAGATAAGAGAGAAAAAAAAGGCCCAGAGGGACTGATGGACAGAATGATAAATAAGCGGACAGATGGACAGGCACACAGACATATATACATCCAGATGAATGGATAGATGGACAAGCGGGTGCGGTCTAGTTTATTCCAGTTATGTTTGTGTCCTGAGACTCCCTCCCTCTGCTGTGGGTATCATCCTGTGCCCAGCATCATGGCACTAATCTTATTTAAAATGGCTACAATTTCACGCATCTTTCAGCATGACCTGTGGCCAGCTCTGGCCCCAGTGTACCCAGCACAGGTTTCAAGTCGCCTATTTATATCCAAATCAATTCTAAGTGGGTTGCAAGCCTAGCTTAATCGAATCTGCCGTCCTTCATACACAAAGATGAGACACCTGACCCCTGTCCTTGGAGAAGGCCGGGTCTCCCCAGGGAGTCCAATGCCTTCTGCTCCTGGTCAAGGAGCTGAGAGGAGCATGGTGAACTGCATGGCTTGGAGCCGCTGGGGAAGCATGCTCCCCTCACCACTGGCATGCTTATGAATTGATTATAATGTCGGGGTCCAGTCTGTTCTGCTTGTGCCTTGCCCTGCTGTGTGATATCTAGTGTCTTCTACCTTTGGTAGCCAGAGCACCTTGATTAAACTTGAGACCCCAACAGCCCTCCCAGGAGGGAAGAAAGCCTGCTGCACTGCAGACTCAAAGAGAAATACTGGCTTATCTAAGAAAATGTATATCTTCAAGAGACTGGACTGCCCTGGCCCAGAGTGGCTGGTTTCTGGAAGCCTCTTGGGGACTCTGAGCTCTGGGATCTCAAGAGCCCCAGGAAAGCTATCTGTACCTCTCCTCCTCTGGTTCTCCAGTTTTCTGAGGCCTACTCATGCTGAAAGGTAGACAGCCCAGAGAGGAACAACTTCCCTGCCAAGACAGTGCCCTTGTAGATGGGTTCTCAGCTCAGAGACTAAAGCCTGGCCCACAGTCCTTTGCGGTGGCTTCCACATGCCCTGCTGCTCCACACAAATCTCCCACATGCTACAATAAGAAGAGGCCGAGACCTGCTTGGTGTTAAAGGGCCCAGACTCATGGTCGCGCTGTGGAAAGGGCTGAGAGCTTCCTGTCTTGGTCTCTACTCTTTCCACCTCTCTCTTCTTGTCCCTTCTCCCTCGGGCCATCTTGAGGTATCATCCAATGTCCTAATGGGTGTAAAGAACTAGAAGGACATTCTGGAATAGTCTGCTTGGGATCCATAGTCTTGGGTTCAAATCTCACGTCTGCCAGGATTCTGCATGGCCTCCTAACAGGCCTCTCTTATATACTTCCTGTATAGTGAGGGTAGCTAGCAGCCAACTATTGTCTGCGTTCCAGACAGCTGTGCGGGTCAACTGATGTCAGGAGTGATCATGATAAAAGCTACAGGTGGCATTTACTCTAGCAGCAGGGCTCCGAAAAGCTGGGGAATGCCGGCTCTGCTTCTCACCAACAGTATGTGGCTCAGGTGAACCACAGCATCTATAGATCACATTAGACCTGATGCATGTTCTGTGACAGCTTGAAACCAGTACCTTAGCAGCCAGAGATGATGGGCAGATCTGGAGATCCAGGAGGAGCCCCTCCCCGCCGGTCCACTCTGCCTAAGCAGTGGCTTACTGGGATTTCAGGCTTCAAAGCTGTTGTGTCTTCATCTCTTCCCATTGTGCGGCTACCAGACACCCAGGTCCATCTCCATAGGACATCATGATGGAACCATAGATAGGCTTTGTACAAGGAAGGGGTACAGAGTGGGATGGGAGAGACACTGGCTGGTGGGGAACATAGACTGGGTATGCGAGAGTCCATCCTGTCCTGCCCCCATGCTTGAATGGACAGCTGTGTTTCCAGGCTCAGGGACCCAGTAGTTTGCAGAGACAGTAGGCCTGGAGTAGCATCTTCCTCCCAGGTCAGCTTCTGAGTCAACTGCAGTTGGCAGGGAAGCACTGTTGAACTGCTTGCCCTCTTCAGCCCTTCCTATAATATGACCCTTATAAGGGAGCATCACCTTACAGCCCCTTGCCCTGGCTACAGGAGAACTGGGAGAGCTGTGAACAGTGAGGGGGAGGAGGAGTGCTGGGGGTGTGTAGAGCCTGGAGAGGAAGCCTGTACCATGAGGCCCCAGGAAGAAGTTTGTGGGTTCCCCCACCTGCTTAGCACAGTGCTTAGAGGACAGTGCTTCTAAGGTGCTTCCCTTGACTTGGCAAGTTTTAGACATGCTAGAACATCTGCAATCTTTTCTCTCTTCTCTGGCAGCCAGCCAGAGATCCTGTGCATCCCAGCCCCCAACTGCCCTTCTTCCTGGGTATGCACTGAGTCACACCACTGACCTTTCGTGTTGCAGGTGAGGGCAGGTGAGGAGCTCTGCATAGCTGAAGTGAAGCAAGGAAGGAGTCTTGAGGTAGCAGCTGTGTCTGGCCAATCCCTCACTCAGCTAGGGATACAGACAAGGGTCCGGAGCAGTAGAGCCACAGAGAGGAAGCAGCTGGATCCGGGGTGATTCACTCTCAGAAAGCCGCAGCTGGCCTTGCTTTGAACTGTGCAGTAGAAGGAAGTCAAACTGAGCTGCTGAGCCCTGGGGCCACCGCGCATGCCAGCGTGTTCTGCTCGGATGTCTCACATTCCAAGAAGCCTCATCATCCTCTACACCGACGGTCCTCAACCTTTCCTAATGCTGTGACCCTCTTAATACAGTTCCTCATGCTGTGGTGACCCCCCCCCCCACCTATAAAATTGTCTTGTCACTTCTTCATAACTGTAAGTTTGCTACTGTGATGAATGGTAATGTAAATATCTGTGTTTCCTGGTGGTCTTGGGCAACCCCTGTGAAAGGGTTGTACGACCCATAGGTTGAGAACTGCTACTTTACCCTGCTTGAGCTCTGAGCAGTGAGCTGGCCAGAGTGAGGAGTACCAGACATTTCATGTGTGGTATGATACTTTGTGGCCCCACCATAACCATAGTGAATGCTCTTATACCCATTGTACAGGCAAGAGGACTGAGTCACAGACAAGGTTTCAGTAACTACCTAAGATGCTGGCTAGCTGGCACCAGGGGATGGTAAACTGAGGCTCTACTCTGCTTAGAATGTGTCCTTGGCCCTTTCTTCAATATGCACCCATAAGCCGGTCCTACAGCCACACTGGGTAGAGTTAGTAGCAAATGTGGCAGAAACAAGTGGCCCCAATGTGGAGTAATGGAGAGGTAATGACAGAGAGCAGCCTCAGAACACAGACTGTGCTACCAGTCCCTAGAAGGGAACAGGACACCATGCGAACAACTGAGGACCTGAAATGGGGATCCTTTGGAGGGTGACACAGTGAGAGGATATGCAGGGTTATCAGACAGCACGGTACAGTTTGGCAGTTTGGGGTCAGGAGAGTAATCCTTGCAGAAGGGTCTGACCACAGTGAGACCATACTTGCTTACATAACACACCGTTCTAAGCTACCCCTCCTCCTGGGTGTCCTGACCTCTGCGCACTGAGCCCAGCCCCGCCCTGGGTAAGGACCAGGATGGTGAGGTCAAGAACAAAAGCAAATAGCACTCTGGAGGACAGCTGTGTTTCCTGTTCCGGGGATGCCGGGAGACTCTGCACAGACCGGATCCCACCTTGGCTGCAAGTAGAGAACAACGTGGCTCAGGCAGGCCATGTTACTCAGAGCTGAGTGGCAAGGTCTGCAGTGTGCTCAGCCATAGACTGGAAGGGAAACTATGAAGGTCATTCTGAGCCTCAGCTCAGGGCTCTCTTTTTCCCGGGAGTTGCGCTGGCGGCCCAAATGATGATGTCTGTAGTTACTGCACACTGCGCGGCATACAGTAGCTCTCTCTAGTTGCTGGTCCTCTTCCCTTCTCCCTGCCCCTGATGTTTCTGGACACCTGGGCCCAGCTGGGCTTTGGTCTGGGGCAGTGGCTTAAGGACAATCAATGGCTCCAGTAATTGCTACTTCCCAGCCAGGGCAGTGATGAATGGAGCCGGCACCTTGCAGCTCTGGGATCGATACCATAATATCTTCATACGCAGGAGGAAGCAAGCAGGATGTCCCCGGGAGTGTGTGGAGCTAGAGGCTTGGCTTCCGGGCTCATGGGTGTGTTGAACTCAGATGAACCAGGCTATACATGGGAGGAGGTTGTTCTCACAGGCCTTAGTAGGGCAAAGGCCATGAGAAGACCTACATGCAACATTGCAGGGCACGGCACGACCTTAGGAAACCACCGAGGACTTTTGCTGCCCCTAGAATCCAGCTGCTCCCTGACATTTCAGGCACCTGGGGTGAGGCACTGATATATTTGCCACCTTTCAGAGAACGAAACTAATGGCCCCATTTCCTGGTTCTTCCTGTGAGCAGTGTGTCCATCCTTAAGAAACATCACTGGTTCCTCCCGTTTGCTCGGGCGAGTTACTCATCTGTTCCCATCTATCACCTGTGAGGAGACACTGGTACTTACAGCCTATGGATACCATGGACTGCTTCCAGACTGCCTGCCAGTCAGTGGCATGCTCTAGTTGAAGACAGGATACCAGACTGGGGGGGACGGGGGCGGGGAACCCTGGAACCCTGTGGAGCAGCACTGGCTACAGTCTGCCTGATCGTATGACACCATCTATTTGATAAGTGACCATCTATTGGTCTGTGACCCAGGACAGTTATCCACCTGAAGAGAAGGATCGTTCTCCACCAGGGTACCATGTATTTTATGGAAGGATCGTCCCTGCCCTAGGACACTGTGATGCCTATTCTTGGTTGTCAACTTGACTGCAGCTGGAATTAACTAAAACCCAACCAGCTGGGTACACCCATGAGGGACCATTTTTTTTCCTTAATTAAATCCTTTAAATTAGGAGAGCCGCTTCTAGTTCAGATCCTTTGAGGTGGGAAGATCCATCTTTAATCTGGGCCACAGAGGGGCACCAGTGCATTTGATAAGCTTTGTTGTTGTTGTTCTTTTCCTTGAGTCACACCTTAGGGTTGGCGATGCTGCTGCTCAGTTGGCTGAAGTGAATGCAATGTATTTAATAGGGCCCAAAGTAGCAGGGTCCGGGTGGATCACCGAAGACAAGTTGATCACCGTTATCATAACAGGCAGAACAGACAAAGCAATGGCCGTAATGGCCTGACCCATAATGGTCAGCACAGGCAAAGTGATTTTTATGGTAACATTGTTTTTATGGACCTTTGGGACTGGTTAATCAATCATGGTGTTTCCAGGCATGAAACAGATAAGCCTACTGAATTTTTTGTTTGATTTGGATATTTGGAAACATTCTCAAACAAATGAAAGAAAGGCTACATTGGATCATGGCAAAAGAGAATCTCGGTCCACAAACCAATTTCCAGACTTGAGCCAGTTTGCAGACACAGATGCGTTTGAATGAGGGGAGGACCAGGTTCCCCTAAGAAAGGACCTTGATAAAATACCCAAGAATTTTGCTGTTAGCCTTTCTCCAGTCCTTTCCAAAGAGGCTTATGGCCTTTTGGAAGGTTAACTGACACCGATATAAAGGAAACAACCAGACTTTCCTGGGTCTCTTGATTACTGGTTCTGAGTTGATGCTGATTCCGTGAGGCCTTAAGAAGCACTATGGCCCTCCAGTTAAAGTAGGTGTTTATGAAAGGCACATCATTAATGGAGTCAGACTCACAGTAGTTCCAATGGCTCTTACACTCATGCTGTGCTTATTTCTCCAGGCCCAGAGTGTATAATCGGGACAGATATATTTAGAAGTTGTCAGAACTCACACCAGTTCCCTGACCTGGGGAAGGCTGGTATGGTTAGAAAGGTTAAATGTTAGCCTTTAGAATTGCTTCTGCCATGGAAAATGGTGACTCAAAAACAGCATTACATTCCGTAAGAAATTGTAAAAATTAGCGCCACCATCAAGGACTTGAAAGATGCAGGGGTGGTGGTTCCCACCACATCTCCCTTTAATTCTATCTGGCCAGTGCAGAAGACAGATGGATCATGGAGATTGATAGCTGACGATCACAAACGGAATCTAGGTGGTAACTCTGATCAAAGCTTCTGTACCAGATGTCATGTCCTTATTTGAGCAGATTAACACATCTCATGGTCCTGGTATGTAGCTCCTGATCTAGCCAATACCTTCTTCACAGTGCCTTTCCATAAGGCCCACCACAAGTGACTTGCCTTCCGTTAGTATACCTTTACACTTTTACCTCAAGGATATATAGCTTTCCAACCATGTTAGTTAGAAGGGATCTTGGTCATCTGACTGTCCTGCAAAATATCACATTGGTTCACTGTATTGACAACATTATTCAGATTGGACCAAGTGAGCAGGACACAGCAACCACTTTGGACATCACCAAGAAAGAAGCACACTGTATAGTGAGTCTATTTTGATTGTGGAGACAACACATTCCACACTCTGACCCATATACCAAGTGACTCAGAAAACTGCTAGTGACAAAGACTCTTTAACATGTCCAGACTGCTGTACAGGCTGCTCTACCACTTGGACCATATGATCCAGCAGACCCAGTGCTACTTGAGGTGTCAGTGGCAGATAGGGATGCTGTCTGGAGCCTTTGGCAGGCCTGTATCGCTGAGTCACAGAAGAGACCTTTGGAATATTGGAGCAATGCTCTATCATTATCTGCAGACAACTATTATCCCTTTGAAAGACAGCTCTTGGCCTGCTGTTGGGCCTTAGTGTAAACTAAAGGTTTAACAATAGGACAAGTTATCATATGACCTGAACCACCCTTCGTAAGTTGGTTGTTAATTGGACTGAAAGTCATAAAGTAGGATATGCATAGCAGCAGTCTATTATCAAGTGGAAGTGGTGTATACATGGTTGGGCCTGATCAGGTCCTGAAGGTACACGCAAGTTACATGAAGAAGTTGCTCAAATGCCCATGGTTTCTACTCCAGTTATAATGCATCTACTGTCAAGGGAACACATATTACCTCATGGAGTTTGTCCTATGATCAGTTAACTGAGAAAGAGAAGACTAGGACCTGGTTTACAGATAGGTCCGCACATTAAGCAGGCACCACAACAAGTTGACAGCTGCAACATCACAACCCATTTTTGGGACAACCTTGAGAGTCTCCAGCAAAGGAAATCCTCACTGTGAACAGAACTTCAGGCAGTACACATGGTCATGCAATTTGTTTGGAAGGAGAAATGGGGAGATGTACAATTATTCATTGATTTATGGGCTATGGATTGGCTGGATGGTCAGAGACTTGGAAAGGGCATGATTGGAAAATTGATGAGAAAGACATCTGGGAAAGAAATATGTGGATAGATCTGTCCAAATGGGCAAAGGGTGTGAAGATACTTGTGTCCCATGTAAATGCTCTCCAAAAGGTGACTTAAGCAGAAGAGGAGTTCAGTAATCAATTAGATAAGACGACCTGTTCTGTGGGATAGTCAGCCTCTTTCCCCAGCCATCCCTGTCATTGTCCAGTGAGCTCATGAACAAAGAAGCTCATGGTGACAGAGATGGGAGTTATTCCTGGGCTCGACAGCATGGACTGTCACTCACTAAGGTTGCCCTGCTACAGATGCTGTTGAGTGCCAGATCTGCCAACAGCACAGGGCAACTCTGAGCCCCTGGTATGGCACCCTTCCCTGGGGTGACCAGCCAGTGACCCGATGGCAGATCAGCTACATTAAACTACTTCCTCTGTAGGAAGGACAATGCTTCGTCTATACTGGAGTACATACTTATTCTGGTTATGGATTCACCTACAGAATACCTTATCCACTGTCCTGGTATTCCACACAATATCAGTTCTCACCAAGGAACTCACTTCATAGCCAGAAAAGTGTGACAGTGGGGCCATGATCATGAAGGCCATTGGTCTTATCATGTTCCCCACGATCCTGAAGCATCTGTCTTGATAGAAAGATGGAATGGACTTTTGAAGACACAGTTACAGCACCAAACAGGCAGCAGCATCCTTAAAGTCTGGGGCAGAGTTCTCCAGAAGGTGGTAAAAGGCTTTGAATCAGCATCTACTCTATGTTACAGTTTCTCCCATAGCCAGGATCCTTGGTCCCGGGAACCGAGGAGTGTAAAAGGGAAAATAGTTCCACTCACTATCACCCCTAGTGACTCACTAGAAAAATTTTGTTTGCTGTTCTCACAGCCAGCCATAAGTGCTGCTGGCCTAGATGTATTGGTTTCAGAATAGGGAGTGCTCCTGACAGGAGCCACAACAAACATTCCATTGAACTGGAAGTTCAGAGTTCCCCTTGGCTACTTGGGCTTCTGATGGTCTTATGCCAACAGGCTAAAAAAGGAGTAACAGAATTAGGAGGCATGATTGATCTAGATTACCAAAGGGAAATTGAATTGTTCTCCACAATGGAGGTAATAAGAAAGATTATGTCTGGAGTGTGAGAGATTCTTTAGGGCATCTTTTGGTGCTTCCAGGTTCTGTGATTAAACTCAATGGGAAACTACAATAGCCTAATCCAGACAGGATGACAAAGGATATAGACTTTTTAGGAATGAAGGTATGGATCACTCCTCCAAGAAAAGAGCTACGACATGCTGAGGCGCTTGCTGAGGGTGGAGGAAACACAGAATGCACAGTAGGTATAAATACCAGCTAAGGCCATGTGACCAGTTGTAGACCTGAGCATTATAATTAATATGAGTGTTTCTGTCAAAAGCCAGCCCTGTCCCCCACCAGATAAACACTGGCCCAGATAGGTACTATGTCCCCATTCATTTATTATGAATATGTTTGTACAGATACCTTTGTTTTCTTTCCCCTATTTCTTTATCATGTAATATAACATCAATTAAGAGAACATCACTGGTTATGATATTTAACTTTGAGATACTAAAAGAATATCCCTCAAGTGACATTGCCACCTAGTCTAAATTTATAATGCATCTGAGGTTATATGAGGGATACTTACATCATGTTAGGCATAATTATGACTTGGTTAAAATATAATGTATTTGAAGTTGTACGTGGGATAGTTTTATCATGTTAGACATACTTATAACCTGGATATTATTTTCATTTGGAATTAAGTGTGACATAAAAAGACATGATTGTGTGTCAAGTTAATAGGGGGTAGAATTGTGTTGGCTATTTTGGTTGTAAAGTTGACTGCATCTGGAATTAACTAAAACCCAAGTGGCTGGATACACCTGTGAGGCATATTTTAAAATCATCTAAAGTGGGCAGACCTAGTTTTAATCTGGATCTTTTGTGGTGGGACGATTCACCTTAATCTAGGTCACACCTTTGCTGGCAGCCTACACAAAGGTTGTGGAATAAGGAAGCTTGCTTTCTTTGCCTGCTTGCTTTTGCTGGCAAGTCCATTCCCTCACTGGCTTTAAAGTCTACTTCTTTGGAATTCTGGTGTACACTGAAGATCAGCTGAGACATCCAGCCTCATGGACAGAACCACTAACTACTGGATTCCTGGACCTTCTGTTGGTAGAGAGCCATTGTTGGATTAGCTGGACCACAGCCTGTAAGTCATTCCTCTCTCTCTCTCTCTCTCTCTCTCTCTCTCTCTCTCTCTCTCTCTCTCTCTCTGTGTGTGTGTGTGTGTGTGTGTGTGTGTGTGAGAGAGAGAGAGAGAGAGAGAGAGAGACTGCTGTACAGCCTGTGACCTCATAGGTCTAGAGTCTTTCCCCTTCCAGTTAGTGTATCTCCAAGTGAGATGGCTCATTACACAGGGATGCCTGGGACATCTCCAGGAGACTGGAGGCTCCTAAAGCGTTCTTACCTTTTCTGCCTTGACAAGCAGTTTAAGGGCCAGCCCTGTCCCCCACCAGATAAACACTGGTCCAGATAGGTACTATGTCCCCATCAGGTGGTGGGTAGTGTCTATATTAGTCAGGATTCTCTAGTGGATTTCCAACCTTCCCAATGCTATGGCTCTTTAATACAGTTCCCCATGTTGTGGTGACCCCCAACCATAAACTTATTTTTGTTGCTACTTCATAACTATAATTTTGCTACTTTTATGAATCATAACGTAAAAATCTGGTATAAAGGATATCTGATATGCAACCTCTGTGAAAGAATTGTTTCAAAAGGATCATGAACCACAGGTTAAGAGCGGCTGCTTTAGAGGAACAGAACTTACAGGATGAAAACACACACACACACACACACACACACACACACACACACACACACACACATTGCTGTGTGGTAGCTTCACTGATGAAGTGCTGTCTCAAGCTCAGTCAGGACAGTGACTTAGGACAGTGACTAGACTGGAAAGTCTGACTGAGAAAGGAAAGGGAGGAGCATGAGACCCAGGACAGTGTTGGGAGTAGGCTGGGGGAAATATTATTTTTACAAAAAACTTCCAGCTCCACCTACAAGGTACCCCAGTTACACCATATAGAAACTACAAACTCATGGTGCCAGGTTCCCTCAGAGCTTGTGTGGGAGCCATCGCCTCCCTAGATGCTGACGTCAAACCCTCCATCAGGCGTCTGGGAATTCTGGTCTCAGGCACAGGGAGAGAGAGGTTCCCAAGACCTGAGAGGTCTAGAGGAGTAAAGGTCAGCTTTTGTCCCTAGACTTCCTACTCAAGGTCCCTGAGGCTAGAGAACCAAGTCTTCAGGTCACTGTGACCCTCATGATCAGGCCCTGCATTGTGCTGATGGAATTTCTATCTTCTTCTTCTTCTTCCGGCTGCCATTAGCCTATGAAGTCACCATCTTTGACCTGGACCCATCTGCGTAACTGCTTAGCCAGCATCCTGGACCAAGAACCAGAACACATTGGCTGAGCAGTTGGGAATGAGTGTGTGTGTGTGTGTGTGTGTGTGTGTGTGTGTGTGTGTGTTTGTGTGTGTGTGTGTGTGTGTGTGTGTAGGGCGGTGGGGGGACAGATCCTTCCAGGTCTCCAGGCCTCAGACCAGTGTCACCCAATGCACAGGCAAAGAAAATGAATCCAGAGAGAATCTAGATAGGGAACTGGTAAAGTATCTCTCATAACGTGGTCCCTCTGATCCAGGTCCTTCCTCTACTAGACCTCTAGACCTCTCCTCTGCCCTTACTTTGGCTCCACTGAGTGGCAGAGTCCCCCAAAGAGCAGAAGCAAACTTCCCCTCAAACATCAGATCTGGCATGCAGTGGCTCACTGGCATTAGGCCACCTCGATGTCACAGTCGGGCCACAGAGCAGCCTCTAGGAATCACACATTGTCTTTGGGTCTGGACAGATGCTGAACAAGCCTAGCCATAGCACAGACACACCAGCCAGCCTCCTTCTGCCCCAAGGGCTGCAAACAGTTCCACCAAGTTCCAGGTTTGGGACTTTCATTTATTCTCTTCTGTTCCCTTGTTCAGTCTGTGGCCCCAGCATCATTGTGTACTAAATACTGGGACTCCCCGTGTGGATAACACTGTTCTCCAGAAGTCCTTTGACCCTTGGAATAGATCCTGGGCACTGATGCTTCTTTGCTAGAGGCCTAAGGGGAAAGGATGGCTCAGTCTCCAACAGAACTATGGTTGTGCTAATACTGGATTCAACATGTTTGCTAGGCAACAGATCCAGCTCTAAAGGGCTTGGTCCAAGTCTGGTTCAGGACAGAGAGCTTCTGATCTCTGACTAGGGTCAGTAGTGTCCCTTGTCAGAGTTCATGCTCAGAGGCCATCCCAGCTGGTATTGCAAGTCATGCCCCTCCTGTGTATCATTTCAGTCTTCAGACTTCAGCCGTGGCCAGAGCCTTCCTGAGTTTGGAAGATACACATCTGGATGGTAGGCCCTTGCTTCTTGGCTCTGGGCTCCTGGCCGGTGCTTCAGGAGTGCTCTGCATCACTTAGACACTGGCTGAGGTCAGCCACGTACTGACCATCTGCCACCGTGGGTACCGCCTTCCTCTGGATGCAGTATCCTTTCTCGCCAACTGGGTGGAACAAAGGGCAGGTATCTCTTGCCATTGACTTGTCTGTCCCAAGAGATGAAGTTACATATACACGGGGACTTCCGCTGAGCTGTCAGAATATATCAGACAACTGAATGCCGTTCTGTTTCCACTGTCAGCTCTGCCAGCTGTTGGAAGGAGCAGATGTTCCCCAGCTAAGGCCCTGCCCAGTGACAGGTACCCAGTAGGACATGCACTTAGAATTGCCATAGCAGTCACTTCTGATATGTTGTGGTGTTTGATGTTTCCAGGCCGATGGCATGATAGGAGTGTTCCTGCATGGACTGCTGGCCCTGTCTGTCTCACCTATGGAGACCCACCTAGAGTCCATTTTGCAAAAGATAGGCTATCTAGCTATGGCTCTGGGTTCAGAGACTCTCCCTAATATCACTCCTCTGTTTTATTTTCCAGAAAGCATGTTCACAATCTAGGGCAAGCAGGCTCTTAAGGAACCTGGAGAGAACTGACCAACAGGACAGGAAGGGTGGACAGAGGAGTCAGTAGCCTCTCGGGACCTCTGAGTATAATACCATTTGGATGGCTGAAGATGTTCTAGGGGATATCTAAGACTTCACAAGGCAAAGGCCGCTTGTGAAATGGGGATATGGGGTGGGGGAATCTGGCATACTTCAGTTCTCATGGTCACATGAGAACTTTATACGCATAATGTTCTTAAAACAGATCAAGACTCAGCAAGAGGCTGGCTTCCCAGAGCTGTGCCAGTGAGATCCTGTCCAGAAGATGAACTAAAGCCTGCTGACTGACCCCTGCAGCCAGGTGAGTCACAGGCCACCATTCTGTGTTATGTTACAACTACATACAAGCTCAGCTCTGCCTCAGAGGAGCAGGTGCACTCAATCTGGCCCTCAGGCTCAGAGCCCCTCAGCCAGAGTTGAGCTCTGAAGATCTGGAAATGATTGAACATACAGACCTGGGCAGATCAAGGGTGAGCACAGTGAGATGGCTTTGCCTGAATCCTGATCCTGGAAGAGTTGGTGTCCTGGACTGGAGGCCTCCACAGGGTCTCTGCCCACGCCACCTTCAGCATGGGTTTGTCTTTCATTTCTTGGGACACATTGTGCTCTGCCTACTCCCTCTGATCAAGCATCTGCCTCAGACTCATACCAGTGGGTCCAGATGAGTCCTAGGGTGACAGACATAAAATTTCAGGGCCAGAAGCCCTATTGCCTCACCCCCAGGTAGCACCCACCTTCCCAGAGCATGCTCATATATTATGCAGAATCAGAGCACCCCAGCTTCGTGTGGAGGGGGGGAGTGTGGGTGGGGGAAGCAAGGCTCAGACCAAGCAACTAAGTAAGATCAGGCAAAAGTCAAACTTGGAGCTCAGGAATTCCAAACCAAGTCACAGGCCTGGCTGCCAGGTCAGCCGTTTGACTCTTGGAACTTTATAGAGTTCTTACCGCAGCCAGTCCAGACCAGCCTCTGTGGTCATTCATAACTGTGCCTCGCCCCCTGCCCCAGCCCCTCAGGGACACATCTAGAGAGGTGAGTGCTCCCCAGTGTTTCTGGAGTTTTCTGTTCTGTTGGAAGCAAGCAGCTGGGCAGCAGGCTTGGTAGCAGGGTCTGAAACCTTCTGCCTTTTCCCCTCTGTCACCAACAGCCAGTGGCAGTGGCAGTCTAAACTGAGAGATGCTGGGCAGGCTCCCAGGGAGGTCTTAACTGTCCTGATAGGAACCTCACTAGGGCACAGACATGCAGATGGGAAACTGAATAGTTATTGGAAAGGATACTGGAGCTGTTCCCATTCTAGCTCTGTTGCTGGCCTCCTGGGTCCACAGCAGGCCTGCCTCTTTCCCCAGCCCAGGAAGCTGTGCTGCAGCATGGTGTAGCATGATCCCGAAACCCCTCCTGGCATGGAGGAGTCAGCACATGGCACATGCTGGAGACTGTTGTGCCTGCTGCAGGGTCTTCCCGGGAAGGGTCCTGTGGCCCATTTGTTAATCTAATTTCAGAGTGGCCCTGTAATTAGGGCGGGCCTGTTGAAAATTGCTCACGACTGAAGTGCAGCATTCCAAAAGCAAGTGGGGGATTCCCATGGAAGCAGCTTGGTTCCCACAAACGGCAGGCTGTTGCTCAGATTTGTTTGGGAAACCTCTCTAGTTCCACCTGCATGCCTAGGAAGGCTTTCCCATCTGCACCCCCCAAAATAATCTCATCCCAGGGGTGCGGGGGCCACTGATGACTGTTTACTGTGCGGCTAGGCCAGCCTTCGTTGCTTTGTGCATAAGTCCTTAAAAAGGACCTAGAGGGACAGGGTTGGCTTACCTCTTTCTCTTGGTTGAGGAGCACATTGGGAGGCAAGGGGCAGACCCAAACCATTAGACTTTCCATTCTGACTCCAGCTGCTGCCGCTGGTTAAGGCCAGGTGACAGAGTCTCTGGCTTCTTAGGTGGAAGGGAGTCAAAGCTGTCTTAGTCACTGTTCCAAGTTCCAGCCAGTTGCCAGATGTGGCAAACTCACTTCCCAATGAAGCCCTCCCCTCAAGAATGTGTATTCCAGGAAGGGTTGCCTTTGGAAAAGGATTACCTCCCGCTGGGGGATTACCTTTCTGTGTGCCCAGTCGTCCATGTTCCATTGATCTGGGGAATATAGGCTGTAAGAGAGATAGATAACCCTTATAACCCTTGTCCCCGCAGTGCAGCATCCTTGTATGCCCTGGTAGGTGGATGGTGCTCATTGTTCGTGGCCTCTTGGATGGCAAGGACTTATCCATTTCATTTTCATGCATATGCTAAATAAGGTCATGACATTCTTGGCATGTCAGGAGACATATGGCCCAGGACTGTCCTATAGACAAAAGTTTGCAGTTCCAGAGCCCTCCCAGTTCCAGTGTTCATTAGCCCTACTATGTGCTGGTCCTACTTTATGCTCTGCTGGTTCTCTCAGGGCTGACCTGCCTCCTTGAGAATGAGGACCGACACCTCCCAGAGGTAGGAAGAGCATCTGCTTGCCCATCAGCATGGCTACCTGGGTAGGGTGGCTTTTCCTCCAGCATTTCCTGGAAATTGTCACACAGGCATCCAGATGCTGCTAGCCTTGCTGGACTCAGCTGACTCCCCCCTCTCCTGAATAAAGGTCTTCTAGTTACTAGGGCTTTGAGGAGAGGAGCTAAACTCAGGTGGGTTGAGTGACCTGACTTCAGTCACACACAGTTGGCAAACCACTAAGCCAGACCTGTAACCCAAGTCAGGCAGTCACAGAAGCTGGTTTCCAGTCATCTATCTGTCCTGCCGCTCCCAGGTCCAAGAAAGGTATGCCTCCCCACAGTCCCTTGTCTTTCTTTCTTTCTTTCTTTCTTTCTTTCTTTCTTTCTTTCTTTCTTTCTTTCTTTCTTTCTTTCTTTCTTTCTTTCTTTCTTTCTTTCTTTCTTTCTTTCTCTTTCTAAATGCTTGGACCACTCAGCTTTGAAAGCTTTTGAACCTGCTCCTAGGCAAACCTTGACAGGGAACACACATTTCTGCAGCAAAACATGAGATGTCCAGTTCTGCTTAGGTGTGTTAAAGGGACCAGCAGCCTTGTGTCAGGACAGGGCAGAGTTTGTTCCCAGATGAGTAGAGCTATAGACATGTTTGATTTTTAGAGAGATGAGTGAGGCTGAATCTACCCTTTAGGGACTGAAGGCCATGTAGGGGGTGAGTCCCAGGCAGCTAATGGGCCTGTCAGTAGCAAAGACACAGGACTCAAGGCCTGATCTGTGTTTCTGTGTTGTTCAGATTTGTACCAAATGTACTTTACTGTGTAAAGATGGAAGGTTTGTTTTTGTTTTTTTGTTTTTGGTTTTTTCAAGACAGGGTTTCTCTGTGTACTCCTGGCTGTCCTGGAACTCTGGAGTTCACTATGTAGACCAGGCTGGCCTTGAACTCAGAAATCCACCTGCCTCTGCCTCCCAAGTGCTAGGATTAAAGGTGTGTGCCACCACTGCCCAGCAAGATGGAAGTACTTAAAAAGCACTTGATTCATTAGAGTGAAAGCACCTGGCTTCAGTAGGGGTAGAACATAGGATTGTGACTGGATCCATCTCTGATTACCCACCTGCTCCGTGAGGGAGCTATAGTCTTCAGCAGTGCCAGGACATGACTCTGTGTCAGTGTACAGGTGTGTGTGTGTGTGTGTAGTTTGAATGGTGTGTGGATACGCGCATGCATGGCTTGCAAGTGTATTTGGGGGGTGGTAGGGGGTATGCAGGTATGCAAGTGTACAGATCTGCATTAGCTATGCAGTACTCGGGTGTACAGATGCATGTGTGATGTGCATAGGTGCGTTATGCAGGTGTGCACACTTTGAGGGTGTGCAGAAATGCAATGTGTAGATGTGGGGGTATGCAGGAGTGGGCGTGTGTCCCAACTCTGCTATACCACACCTCGCTGTACCTCAGTTTCCTTATCTGAGATCAACAGCACAGCACCCTATGGCTGTGGAGAGTTATGGGGCATGATAATGTCAGCTCAGCTGAGCCAGGTAATCTAGTCTCCATCTGACATGGGCAGGGATGGGCTGGGAACCTGGGTCTCGGTAGCCTGGGTGTGGCCGGGGCTCTGGTGAGCCTGAGTCCTGTCTCCTATGAGCTCATTCTTTCTCCAAGGAAGCCATCTTCCCTGGGACCCATCACCTATCCCTTGTCCTATGACTGAGAGAAGTGAGTCGTGGGAGTCTGAGGATGCCTGATTTGTCTCCTGCCTGGGCCTAGGATGCTGTAAAGGTCGGGTGAGTCATGTGTCTCTGAGAAAGGTTTTGCATAGATGAAGCTGGACAATTATTCCTGTTTTATTAAGTGCCACTTAATTATTAAAAAATTAACGAGCCTTTTCAACTGCGTGAGACACATCTGATTACATAGACACTTGAAGTCAATAAATATCTTTAGAGAGCCAATTACTGCCTAATTAAGGGCCTGCACTGATGACAGGCAGCCTCTCCTTGTGGATCAGATGCCACAGATGCCTTGGTGGCAAGGAACCTGGGCAGTTTGTGAGCATTGGTGACTAGCCCCTCCATGGGATATGGGACACCCTGGGGGAAACCTCCAGGTCCTGGCTTCATCACCTCTGGGAAATCTTTGCAGACCAGAGGACTCTGTCCTCTCCCTCCCCATCCTGTCTTCTGCCCTGAGGGCAGTTTGATGACAACCTGTACTGGCCTCAGCTGCCTCTGTTTTTCCAGTGGCATTATGTCTCTTTATAGCTGCCAGGGACCAGGCCCTGCCTCTGGGTTCTCTGACTGTTTGCCCACGCTCTTCTGTCTTCCTCTCTGAGTGATCACCTAGAATATCCGGGAGGTAAAGAGGCAGAGTGCCCTGCCACCCCAACCCTTCCCGGGTACTGCTTGGTCACCTACACAATGGCAGTATGTAGTCAGGGGCCTGCCAAGCCTGCATGAGTGTGGTAGGGGATTCAGCATGTGAGCCTGCTGTCTCTGAGGTGTTTTTCCTTCTCTCATTCAGAAGAGCTTGGATCAAGCACATCAGGCACGCCCCCCCCCCCAGTTCTTCACTCTAAGGATGGTGGGTCTGGGTAGGCTAATGTAGGAAGAGACATGTCCTCCCTGCTCCTCCAGGAACCCCCTCCCCCAAACCTCTCCCACTTTTTCCAGGAGAAAGAGGCTACTAGTTAACCATGGTGGCCTCTGGAAGCTGCCAGCATCTTGTTCTGTCCCCTCTTGGACCCTCTACCCCAGGCACAGGATAAAGCATGGATCCTATTCCTGGGCACGGATCCAGACTCTGTCTATTGCTGTGACTGGGTAGAGTCACTCCTTCTCTGAACCTTGCAGTCAGCAGAGGGAGGAGGGAACGTTTGCGGTTCTCTTCAGCTTCTCCTTTCACAGAAAAGGCAAGGTCACCAGGAAGCTGGCAAGAGGGTAGGCCTGATTTCAGAGTC
Source organism: Apodemus sylvaticus (assembly GCF_947179515.1). NCBI lineage: Eukaryota > Metazoa > Chordata > Mammalia > Rodentia > Muridae > Apodemus > Apodemus sylvaticus. Next base: position 43,385,579 of record NC_067488.1, on the reverse strand, counting down.
CAGCGTGAGCCTACTCATGGCTGACTGGGTAGAGATTTGCAGTGTTTGTGGATGGCCACTGTGAATCTACCTGTTAGTGGATTTTGAGCCATGGAGGTGAAGTCTTGTTAGAAAGTTTCAAGATTCCTGGGACCTTCCCCAAGGCAGCAATCATTACCAGAGAGAGAAGACTCCAAGGGAAGTCCTGCTAAACTGGCAACCCATGAGCCCCAGGGAGCCTCTATCCTGAGGTGCTGGGTTACAGGCACACATAGTCGCAGGTGCTGGGGATTCAAACTCGGTGCATTATGTTTGCTTAGCAAGTGTGACTCCCACTGAGCTGTCTCCCCAGCCCTAGGCATATTTGAGGATTCCACCTCTTTGTTTTATGTGATTGTGTACCACAGTGTGTGCAGAGGTCAGAGGCCATCTCTGAGGGGTCTGCCCTCTCCTACCTTCAAGTGGATTGTAGACTCTGAATTCAGGTTCCCCTGGGGTGCATGGCAGGTCCTCTACTGGGCAAGCCACCTCCTCAGCCCTATTTTAGTTTGCAAAGCAACACTAATGGTTACCCTAAGAGCTACAGTGTATACTATAGTCTGATTCTCTGTGCAACAATGTTAAGCCTCTAAGCCCCCCCACCCCAAGGGGCTGATGACTTTTATCACAGCTTTGACAAAATGCCCAACAAGAGCACCACAAGGAATAAAAAGATTTAATTTGGTTCACAGTTTGAGGGTACGGTTCATCATACACAGAGCTATGGGGTGGGGGTGGGGCACAGCTCTAGGGATCGCTGGGGAGGGAGGCAGCTGGTCACATGGCAGCCATAGTCAGGAAGCAGAGAGAAACGAATACGGGTCCTCAGCTTGCTTTCTACTTTTTATTCATTCTGTGACCACAGCACACGGGATGGCGCCGCCCACATTCAAGACAGTCCTCTCTCCTCATTTAAACCTCTCTGGAAATGCGCCAACCCTCCCCCCAACAGACACCCCCATTGGGGCATTTCTATAGTGATTCTAAATCCAGTCTAATTGATAATCTGAAGTCACTGTCACAGGCAGCCCAGGGTGGTCTGGTGACAGACTTGCCAGTGCTGTAGTTTGCCTCTACATGCACTGTGACACCCTATTTCCTCTTGGTTACCTTTTAGAGCAGGGGTCAGCAAACCACCAACAGCGAGCTGTTTTTGTAAATAAAGCTTTATTGGCACGTGGCCATGCCATTTGTTGACATGTTCAATATGGCGACTTTCGCGCAGTGCTGAGAGTGGAGTGGGTGCTGTAGCATACCATCTGGCCTGTGAAACTCAAAATATCCACTCCATCACAGCAAGAAAGCGCTTGCTGACCTCTATTCTAGATCTGCTGGAGCTGGGGAAGAGGGGTGCTGTTTTACCTGCATCGACTTTGTGCAATCCTTCCAAAGAGCAGCATAAACGTCTCTGAGTCTGTCAGCAGCAAGGTTCCCACAGGTCGGTTTGTCTGAGAGACTGTTTTCACAAACTCTTCATTTTCATAATTAAAACTTTTTCTAATGAAGCTTGATATAGTGACCCCCCCCCAAACATTGACAACAATTAGGTCTGTGTTTCACTTCTCACCCTCAGTCCATCCCCAAATTATATACCTTCCATAGCTTTCAGTATGTATGTACATAGATGCTAACAGGCCCCATAAAAATCCATGACAGTTTGCAGCAGCATGAGTAAAACTGGAGAATATACCCTCAGCATGACAAACACCCAGGTGGGACCAACCTTCCCCCGCCACTGCCTGAGGCCTCACTGCACCTGTGAAGGATGTTTTGAAGGACTTAGTGCCCGGTTTTCCTTTTTCAGCACTTCAGAGAGCTATTCCGGCAACCTCTTGCCCACATGGCTCTCATGGGAAGTTGGCTGTGTTCTAGTCTTTGTTCTTTGATAGATAAGTGTTTTTCCTCTGGCCATTCCCTCCCTGGACCCCTTTTATCTGATACTCGGGGTTTTAGGCAAGCAGAAGTTGGAGTATTTGAAGCAGGAGAGGGCCAGGTTGACTAGCTTATCTAGCTTCTGTAAGGTTTGAATAGCAAGGCGGGGCTGTTATTTTTCCCAGTATTTCTCCTGATCCATTCTGTAGTCTCTTTGTTTTATGGAATTCGGATTATATGTGTGTTAGAGCTTCCTGAATACTCTGTAATATCTCACTTTCTTTTTCGCCTACTGTGTTATCTTTATGCTTTATTTTGGGGAGGCGTTGCAGATGTATTTGTAGGCTCATTGACTCTGTCTATTGATGAGTCCTGGCCACAGAGGAGAGACAAGTTTTACAATGAGATGTTGATTTGCTTTCAGGAAGATTTTCTTGAACTTACTTTGGGATAATTTTGGATTTAGAGAGAAATTCCAGAGGGAGTGTCTGCACGGCCTTCCTCCAGCTTCTCTACTGTCAGGTGTTGGCAGAACTTGTCCTGTAAATGCCTGGTGATGAATGCTTGTGTTATGAGCAGATTCTGCTGGACCTCCGCCTTGGACACAGATGCAGAAGGACAACCACAGATGATGTGTGAAGCAGGCCAGGGACCATTAACACAAAACCATCCACACAAACAGACCAGGCAGGATTCTCCCATCCCATCCCAACATGATCATTTCAACGTATCAGGCCAGTGTGATGACCACTACACTATGGAAATGCCTGATAATATCACATAGCCATGAATGTTGTAAAATCAAGAAGTTCCACATCAGACTGAAGATGCTCAGTCCCCATGTGTGTCTGCTGTCTGTTCATAACTCTGACCAAGGCCTTAAGTGACCCTTGGCTGTCATTTCTCCTTGGCCTTCCACCTTTGACACTATGAAGGTCTAACTGCATTAAGCAGTTGGGGAACAGGATACAGAGTAGTTGGGATGGACAGACTCAAATGCTATACCTTGAAAACAGTATCATGAAAAGAAACTAGGTAAGGACATCTATCTATCTATCTATCATTCATCTATCACCTGTCTATCAATCTATATCTATCAATCTATATCTATCAATCTATCATCTATCAATCTATCTATCCTTTATCTATGTACTTATCATCTATCTGTCTGTCTATATATCCATCCATCTAGAACTCCAGGTTCATTATATAGTTCCTCTGCTCCAACTCAAGCCTTGTCCACTTCCCAGGGAGGCTGGCAATAGATCCGGGCATTATGTGAGCTTGCCCTGAAGCCTTCCTACTTCCAGGGCGTCTCGAGGGCAGCATTAGGAATTCTGTGCATATATAGTAACCTATACACAATCACATTTCTTCCTTCAGACCTGTGTGAGACTCTGTGTGAATGACAATGAGCAGGCTGCCGTACCCTGTCTTTGAGAGCAGGTACCCCACATACTGGTGATCCATTCTCTCTTCTTAATGGTAAATCATCACTAGCTGTGAAGAGTCTGTCTCCTGTCCTCCCTATTCTCTCTCTCTCTCTCTCTCTCTCTCTCTCTCTCTCTCTCTCTCTCTCTCTCTCTCTCTCTCTCCTCCAGTACACATCTTTGTTTGAGCCAATCCCCATGAGACACAGTGAGCCTTGTCAGCGACTGTTTGTTCTATCTTGAGCCTCGTTGGAGTGTCACTCACTCTTTTCACCAGGGACACCAGCCCACTTCTTCCCACCTGCTCTGTCAGGAGGTCATGCCACATGCTTGTTAGACTCATCTGTCACTTGAGACATTCTATCCTAGGGCTCTTGACACCCAGGCTGGTATTTTCCAAGACAGGTAAGATGAAGCTTCCTCTCTGGGATGGACCCTTCTGCAGATTGCTAAGAGCTGTCTCGCAGCGAGTCCTCCACACTGCCATCACCAGCTTTCTACTCCCTGGATGGCAGCTTAGTATACCCTCTTCTCCACACCAGGCCCCAGCAAAAATGAAATCATAAGGCAGAGCCTTTGGGCTCTAACCTCTCTCCCCCAGCAGCAGACCCTTCCTGTTCATCTGTCTTTTAGAGGGCAGCATTTCTTTGTGCTACACAAGTCATCAAGGCTGTTGTGTTTTTCTACCTTCTGTTTTTTTTTTTTTTTTTTTTTTGTTTGTTCTTACTTTAATCACTGCGACAGGTGTATGGTATTTCGTGCTGTTAGCTGTCATTTCCATAACTGCTAGGGTTGTCCACTACCTTCTCTTCTGCTGCTTTGCCACCTGTCTAACTTCTTTCTGTCACATCTCCTGTGTGTGAGCCAATGCCCAAGAGAAACAACTTAAGACACAAAGGCTTATCTTGGCTCACGGTTTCAGGGGACTCAGTCCATATGGTGGAAGCAGCTCTTTCTATTATGGTGGGAGAAGAAGGCTCATGAGTGCAGGAGCGTCTCAGTCCTCGGTGGATGTGTGAGGTAGTTGGTCACATCCTGGTTGCAAACAGGAAGCAGAGAGGAGGATAGAAGCAGGAAGGGCTCTAGCCCTCAAAAGCCTCCCTCTAGTGACCTTCCTCCATCAGGCAAGCTCCACCAGTTGGAGATCCAGATGTCCAAACACAGGATTCTGCTGGGGACATTTCAGATTCAAATCAAAGAAGTTCTTGTTCACATTTGTGTACATTTTCCACACTGGACTTTGTTTTCTTCTCTTTGGCTTCTGTGAGTTCATTATGGGCCCCTGTACTAGTAGTCTCTTACTGGATGCATGATTTCTCCTATTGCTTTGGTTTATAGAATGTCTTTAGTCTTCTTACTAATGTCTTTTGGGGATCAGGACCTTATGACTTAGAAGTTTATCAACCATTTAAATCCATTCTTCTCTTTGGTGAGTCAAAGATTTGTCCTGTGCCTTGAGGTGCCCACCTGGTTGGGCCCAGTGCAACTTCTGCTCAGACTGAACCCTGAACCCCTTCCCCTCTGATGCTCTCAGGAGGTTCTTCCTTTGGCCCTTGTAGGTCTCCCAACCTGCACACATGGTGCTGTTTGCTGGCGGGGCCTTCTCATCTGGAGTTCTACCTATCCTGTGCTGCAAACCCCTTGGTCTCTTCCAGGCTCTGTCTCTCCAGCTCAGGAGTTTACCCTGTTCAGTCTGTCCTTTGCCCTTACCCTACATCTCAGTCTGGAAGCTTGCTGTAGATAGCAGGCTGAGCCCCTTGCAGGGTGCACCTTTGACATTTCATGTCCCAGGGATCGTGGGTGCAAGTTCTTGGCTGTCCAAGGTTCCAATAGCCATATTTTGTCTGTGTTATTTTGGGCAGGAGGGTCAGATGGTAGTCATCACTGCACCCTGGCCAGTTCTAGGCACAAGTCAATGTGGGATTTTGTACTTTGAAAACTTCCCATGCTTTCTATGCCCACATAGTCATCATAACAACCCATTTTCAAACTCTTGGTGAGGAAAGTGGATACTTGCCTAGGATCAAAGGGTGGAGTTCCATAGCCTTGTTGGGCTGGGGCTGGGAAAGGGCCTTGGCTATGTGGCTTCCAGGGTCAGTGATTTCTTTCTCGTGAGCTGCATTGGCCAAGCACAAGGAAGAGGTGATAGAAGGGCTTTGGGTAGGAGTACTCAGTCCTCATGACTGTGGGCGGCACTCAGAATGATGACCAGGTAGAGTGAAGCAGTGTGCACATGCTTATGAGCCCTCTGGATTCGGAGTGAGCATCTCTTGCTGCAGTGCCTATTGACAGCAGACCCCAGCCTTCTTTGCCTTTCTCTGTGGACTGAGGACTAGCAATTCCACTGGGCAATTGTCCAGGCCTCCTGGACTTGTGACTGTCAAGGCCGTCTGGCTTCTTGGAATAACCACCTGCCTCTCCATTATGCATACAGCCATTGCTGGGTTACCCAGCCCCCATCACGGAAGCCTGTGCAATAAGTCCTTTATAATATAACAGCCATGTACTCTTTGTTCTGGTCTAGAGACCTCTATCTAATGCCCACACAAACTCATGATTCTCAGGATTGGAGACTCTTGGCCAGAAAGTCCATGGCTCTGAGGAATCATCTTATCTCCTAGTTCAACTTTCTGCCATGGTGTGGATGGGGAAACTGAGTCCCAGGCAATGACTGGCAAGACTGGGAAACACTCCACTTCTCCTTCTGTCATACCCACAGCCATGACAAAGCCTCCCTTTGCGTGTCCTTAATTTTTCCTGACATGCCTTCAGCACGCGCAGTTTGAGGCTACTAATACGTAATTACACTCAAATCTCTCCCTTCATCTTCAGGGCAAGTATTTATTTTAGACTCAAAACGGCAAACAGAAAGGGGTTGTTTGAACTCTAAGGACGTTCTAAGCCCTTAGCCACAGGGCTGATGAGTCTATTAGGCTTACAATAGGGCAATGGAAATTGAAACACACATTTCTGTGGCGTGTGGGTGATCGCAGGACTGCACCCAGGCTGAATGTCCCCAGGCCTTGGACTCTTTATGGCTTTTATCAGCAAGGATCTTTAATGGCTATGATCCTGGTGTCTTTGCCCTTGCTCCACCTGGTGTCTCCTTTTCTGTGTCCCAACATAATCCTAACAGACACTGTGGGTGTGGCTTCTCTTGAAAAAGGTTGGCACAAGATGAGACAGTTCTTGGGACTCTCACAGCCTTGGCAAGAGGCCACGATTGATCATAGTTCGCTATGCAGATGGGTCTAAACCATCTTCACAGATCATAGGCATTGAATTCCCTGGGACACTGTCCACCATAAGCCAACACCAATACTGGCCAGGGCATGTGACCCCCTGCACCATGTAAAATGGAGAAAGAGCAACCAGATGGATCAATGACCCAATTTATCATGTCCTGAAGCAGCCATGGCTAGGTGCTGCCCAAGGGCCCCCGTCAATGACCCACTGACCCATATTCCTTGTGAGTCCTGCTTCTTTGATGACCTTTAATTAAATCACCCATCCGGCATTGTGGCTTACTTGCTGACATCTTCTTGGACGAGGCTGTCACACCCCATAAGGGAGGCTGGGGACAGTGTCATTTTAAAAACTTAGTTACACCACCATTCAACCGACTACAAGTACAGGGGTATGGCCCTGCTTGGTTGATATCTGTTCAAACATAGACAGCCAAAATCTGCAGGGAATCAAGCCAGGAATGGTGTTCCTGTGTGAAAGGGAGTAATATATAATGCTACTTCAAAGTTGCTTTATACAGCTCTATAACGAATGCCTCGAGACATTTACCCTTGTCCCCACTACCAGCTCCATTTGGCCTGGGATAGTGCCCTTCCAGGTATCCTTGAAATCAGTTCAATGCAAGATGGAGATCATGCCTGACTCTGTACACCATCTCTAGGTAACATTCAGTGATGGTTAATATTGATTGTCAACTTCCCAGCATCTAGAATCACTGAAGCCCTGAGCACGTCTATGAGGGATCTCTCCATTAGGTTAACTAATGTGGAGAGACATACCTTCACCAGTGGGCAGCACCACACTCTGGTCTGAGGTCCTGGACCTCATAATAAAAAATTTAAAAAAATAGAAACTGCTGACCCAGCATTCATCTCTCTCCACATCCTGACTGTAGCTGCTGTGTGACCAGCTGCCTCAAGTTCTTGCTACAGTATCTTCCCTGCAGTGATAAACTGTGTCCTGGAACTGAGGACCAAAATAAACGCTTCTTTAAGTGGCTTTTGCCAGGGTCTTTTCTTACAGCACCAAGAAAAGTAACAGATACTATTTTACAAATTCGTTGCAAACAAGCAGTGTCATGGTGTGTTCTACTTTTTCCATGTGGAGGAAGATGCTCTGCTTTGTACCGTTCAGCAGCTCTCTCCTGTCTTGAGCAACTGAAATCAAGGCGCCCCAGTTAGGGTGTGTGAGCGTGATACCTCCGGCAGATGCCTTCAGCTGCTGATCCCTTTTTGTCTCCTCACTACTTGCTAGCATATCTCGGTAAGCCCATCTTAAGGTGAAAAACTTATGTCTAAACCTCTCCCTCTGTAACCAAGTGACACAGCACACTCTTGAATCTCTCTCCTTTGACTCCTTCCTGCTCCCTGCCTCTGACATTGGAAGCATGGAGTCTGCTGAATGTATGTGGTTTCCTTCCTGTGAGTATGGATTCTAAGTTGTGTTTCCCCCAAGTGAGTATGTGTATTCTATCCACATGGGCCCTTATGGACATCAATGTTCCCTGGTGTAATTTGGGGTGAACTTTCCAGGTTGAGTAAGCCTGAAAGGAGTCTGTGCGTCTTCAGCTCTCCAGATAGCTCTGCAAGGTGAGTACTTGGGTTCACCCTTCTTCATGCTGAAGGGACCCTGTATCCTCACTAGCTGGTGTCATACTGGCTCTGAAGGTTTTGCTCAGGTCATGGGTGTTAAAGGCCTGCTGAGGATAGTTTAATTTCATTTCCTAGCTCGTGGAGTCAACTGGAACTATTCATTGTGTCCTTCCAGTTACATTTCTTTGGCTGGCAATGCTGCCATCTCTGCTCCCCTTGCTTGGCCATCCCAGTCAGTTGGGGTCTACCCTGCCCTGTTCTGCTGACTTTCCTGGGCTTTGAGGACTGTTGCATCTACTCCAGGCCAAAAGCTTGTGTTGTTTCTTTGTGGGGCTCTGCTGTAGATGTTTTAATTTTAACGTAGTCTGAGTGCCTCTCCTTTGAAGGCAGTGAGCTTTCTAGAGCTTATAGAACTGACTTGTCCCTTCTCATCTTGGGTTGGTGAAGACATGTCTGTCAACCATTTTCTTCTAAAAGTTTTGCTCTTCGCTTCTAGGATTGAGGCTTATGTTTGCGCCTTTCACAAAGGAAGGGTCTGATTTTATTGAATGATGGGGAACATTTGCCACAGATCCAGCTGAAGAGTGTCTAAAATGTCTCACTCACTGTCACACTTCCTGTATGTAAATGGAACTGCATGAGCCTAACACCTGTGTTCTTCTGTTGTGGGAATTTTGGTTTCCCTAGAAACATGGAAATGTTATGTGAACATGTTTGCATTTTAATCCCAGGTGTGGGATATGGGGCTGATGATTGTCCACAGCAGCTAAGTACGATTTGTCTCATGCTCTGGCAGGGACATGATTTTGCCAGCTGAAGAGAGTTTATGTTTGGAATTCTGAGGACTCTTCAGGAAGGCATATGAATGCCAGAGACCCAAAAGAAGCAGCCACCACCACCGCTGCCTTACCACTGCTGCCGCCGCCGCCACCACCACCATGGCTGCCCCTGCTGCTGGTCCTGATTTTGTTTGCTGGTTGGAGATATCCTGATGATGAAAATTGGACTTGCCCCAAGGAATGCGACACACCTAATCACAGAAGTAATCTAACAATACTTTCCCCTTTAAGCTTCTTTCTCTCCTACCGAGTATTGGGGACTTGGAAGTGGAGAAGGATGATAGGGAAAAGAACCCAATAAAGTAGTTAAAAGTCCAGCTAGAGTCCTCCCTGGCATTGCACCAGCATCCTGGCCTCTTCTACCTTCCCATTTCTTGTTGATGCTGAGCCCGCCCTGTTATCTGTGTAGTCCACAAATCTACCTGGGCAGGATGTGCAGGAAACAGCCTGTGTCTCCAGCCTGCTGAGACCAGGGCTCAGTTTTTCTGGGACGTTGAAAATGTTTTAGCTAACATGGTTCATGTAAAACCTCCCAGGTAAGAATAGTCTCACCTCGGAGTCTGCATGGGCGGCAGGGCCTCACTAAAAGCTTGCCTCTTCTTTATTTTTAACGTAATGTAGCTTTTATTATAAAATTAGTACACGCTCACCGTGTGAAATTCAAGGAAGGCAAGAAGAGTGCGACCCTGCTCTCCAGAGGTGGCTCTGTTTATAGATCATTGCGTTGTTGTTCAGCATGCCTTTTCAAAACTGCTTTACTGAGGTGTCACTGAATAAAGAGGCTGTGCATGTTTAATGTGCTCAACTTGATGAGTTTGCAGGTAGGTGCGCATCTGAGGAAACCATTGCTACGGCAGATCCACAAACCCCTTCAGCCCCAGGCTTCTTCCTCTGTGCTTAGTTTTATTGCCATCTTTTTATGAGACCATTTAATCTGATCTATCTATCCTTTTAGCAAGATTCAAAACATCCATCACAGTGTAGTGTAGTCAGCTGTATGCATGGTGCCATGCCTTGATCTCTAAGACCTCTAAAAATGCATAATGAAAGCTGTACCTTTTGACCAACCCTGACCAACACTTCTTTTCCGTTCTTCCCAAGACCTCAGCGACCAACCTCCTCCTCTCTGCTTCTCAGAGTCTGACTCTTACAGATTTATCACAGGAGTGAGACAAGCAGTATTTTCCATTCCAGACCTAACTTGCTGTGCTTTGCACATAATCCTCCAGGTTCATCCATGCTGGAGCAAGCAAGAGAAGTGCATCCTGCTCATGACTGCATAGCGGTCCATGGTGCCCATAGCGGTCCATGGTGCCCATAGTGGTCCATAGTGCCCATAGCGGTCCGTGGGGCCCGTGGCCCAGACCTTCTGTTGATTCAGCCTTTTGCTGATGGGCACCTGTCAGATCTGTCTTACTGTGCTGCTGTGGAAACTGGAGGTAACCTCTCTTCCCGATAGTGATTTCCTTTCCTTTGGCTGTACACCCTGTGCTGGGTTGTTGGGTGACTTGGTGATTCCAAGCTCTGTTCTGCACCATGACGGCACTCACCTCCACCTGCACCAGCTGTGCATCCAGCGTTCCCACTTCCACGAGCTAGAGAGGCCCTTTTGAAACTCGTTATAGTGAAGGGTGCGCAGGGTGTCTCCCTGACGCTTAGTTGTCACATGCGCTCCCATCATGCTGTGTCACCTTTCTTCCCCCCTTGGGACATTGTTTATTTAGGTTGCACGCTCATTTACACACCGGGTGTTTAGCTCTGGCTTGGAGGAGACCCTTGCAAGGCTTGCTGGGCTACTTGCCTTTGCTCCCAGCTCACGAAACTCTTACGTGGTTGACTCTTTCCTGGCTGCACAAAGTATATTCATTTACCACAGTCCTGCCTGCCTGTGTTTTTTAGGGTCATATCCAATAAGTCATAACCCAGAGCCACGTCACAGAGCTTCTTCTCCTGCAGAAGCTTAGATGTCAGCACCAGAAACAAACATAGACATTTTGCCTCCGTCATGCGGCTCAAGCCAGAAGGACACAGTGGCAGAGGGACCTGGGGTGGAGGAGCAGCAGAGAACAGGTGGCAGGGGTGGGGGTGGGGGTGGGGGGACCTCATGAGCCCACAGCCTCCCTAGAGGCATCCATCAGACAAGACTCTCCCCAGCAGCAACCGCAGAGACTGCCTTTTAGCCAGGAGCTCACGGTGCGTTGCAAGGACTGACTTGTTTCAGAATAGATTAGACTTGGCCACTTTCTTTTCCATCAAAATGGCAAAAATCCAGTTCCCAGCAGCCTCCACATCCAGGGAGGAGAGAATCAGGCAAAGCGCACATCCTGTGTCACGTGACTATGGGACGTGCACACAGCCGGTGCTCAATCTCTGCTGCTGCCTCGCTGGACCTGTGCGCTGTCTCCAGCCTTGGGCCTCATCCTCCCAGCACCCAGGCTTGTGGACACATCAGTCAATGGGAGGGTCCCTTCCTCTTCCTCCTTCCCTTTCTTCTTATAACATTTAAAATACATAGATACACTTTTTTTTTCAAGCCGTCCCAACTTTCACAGCATTGTGAACTCACAAAGGATGTCTTCTACATAGCAGGGACTTCCAAGTGCAGGTGAGAACACAGCACTTCTATGACCATTTTGTTTTAGGAACATAACGATATTTTTAGGGTTGTTATTTAAAATTTGGTTCCTACTTTTTTTGATGATTATCGCATCATAAGAAAATATTGATTTTATACTGCTCACATAAGTATTTTAAGGAATTATCAGAATCTATGAGTTATAATGTATTTAAGTTTGGTTTAGCAAATAAATTATTTCTGTCATTTCTGGCATAAGCATTGTGTCTCGGAACTCTGTATCCACTAGCTCTTAGGAATCATTATTTTCAGAATAGATTGCTATAAATAGAATTAATGAGTCTGATGATGTACTATGCATTTTAAAATCCCTTTTCGATTCCTCAAGTGCCTTTCAGTACAGTTTTTAAAACTTTGTACCATGGTAAAATAGAAACAATACCAGACATACTACCTACATTAGCTTCCAATTTCTTTCCTGTGATCTAACATCTAACAAGAAATAGTTTATAGGAGGAATAGCTCAGTTTGACTTACAGTCTAAAGTGTTACAGTCCATCATGTTGGGGAAGGCGTTGTAGTGCCTGGTTTTCCGGCAGCAGGAGCCTGAGACTGCTTGTTAACAGATCAGTAGACCAGGAATGAGAGAAATGACAGAGATTAGGGCAGGTCTACAGACCTCAAAGCCCATCCCCTACTGGCCTGTGTCCTTCAAGGAGCCCTCAAGTCTCACAGGTTCCACAGCCTCCCAAAATATTGTACCAGCTGGGGACTGAGTGTGCAGTCATGTGAGCCTGTCGGGTACATTTTACATGTAATCCCTAATCCTGGCTTAGCCCTCTGAAGCTGTGAGACTGTGGGGTATATTTTACATGCAGTCTCTAAGTAGATCTCTCATCTACTGCTTTAGTCATCTGAAGCATGTACTTCAGTGACATCAAACACATTGACATGTTTGAACCAACCTTGCCCTCATCCATCCCCACAGCTTTCCTCTGACTCCATTACATGCTAACTGCCCATCCCCTGCCTCACATCTTATTGCCATGTTCAGGTTTCCCAGTGAGTTCATTTACTCGTTTTCTCAACCACAAAGCTCTTGCAGTTTCAATAGTTCAGACTTCCAGGAAGGATGGAGAAGTGGGAAGTTGTGTGTAAGGATGAAGTGTGTTATGCAACCTGGATGGCTGGCAGAAGACCTGAGATGGGGGATGGGAGGCTGTCAAATGCAGCTGGTCGGAGAGATTAAAGACTCTGTGTGTCTCTGTGTGTGTGTGTTTGTGTGAGTGTGTGTGCGCGTTTGTGTGTGTGTGTGCACATGTGTGCGTGCACACGCTGTGTGTGTGCTTGTGCATATGTGTGTGTGTATAAGAATTATAGGGTAAGGTGATCTCTGGGGAAGAGGAAGGCACCAATGACAGTAAACTATTCATCTAGGGCTTGGTCAAGAAAAGCCTGAGCAGCAACTAGAAAGGGAGCTACACTCTGAAGGACTGTGGGTCTGTGGAAGTTCTTAGGCAATGCTGTTTCAGGGGGACGGTATATAGTTAAGCACTGGATGTCTGCACATCATGTGTTTCCATGAATACAGTATAGCAAAACAACACATGTCCACTCTTCAATTAGTGGGTGACTTACCTCAGTCTGATTTGTCACAGCGCTGTATACTTTCTCTTTATCTCTGTCTCTCTATCTCTTACACACACACACACACACACACACACACACACACACACACACACGTTTCTCACAGTTCTGGTAACTGAGAGGTGGAGACTGAGTGGCCACCAGGATCTGTCTTTCTTCTGGAGCCCCCACACAGTCAGAAGTGGAGGAGCTTCTCGGGCCTTTTCTACCATGTAGGCATCACTTCCACTCTGAGCACCACATCCTATGGCCAATCCTCCTAGCACCATCACCTGGGAAACAGCTTTTCAGATGGTTTTAGGGAGATATTGTCTTCATCCATTGCTGGATGCCTGGATCCTCTCATGGGACTCATAGGGCTCCCCTCAGATGGAGATTTTACTGGGGAGACTCTACTCTGTGGTTCCTTAGGTCATTGGTAAACTTGTCTGTAGTTGTAGAACCAGTCGGCATGGCTTCTCAAAGGCTACCAACTACAGCTGCGTACAGTGTGTTGCCATGTGCATCCCCAAGCGTCTGTTCAAGCCAGTCACCCAACAAGAAGAGTGTCTACAGTAGAGAGCGGTGGTTCTCAGCTTGTGAGTCATGGCACCTATGACAAACCTCTGTCTCCAAAAATATTTACATTATGAGTCATAACAGTAGCAAAAGTACAGTTACCAAGTAGCCACAAAATAACTTCATGGTTGGGATCACCCCAGCCCGAGGAACTGTAGAGTCCCAGTGTTAGGAAGGTTGAGAACCGCTGGTTTAAAGAAAGCTTGTTCTCAGTACAAGGTCTCATCTATACAGTGTGACATGCCCTATACTGTGCTCTGTAGTCACTTGGGGATTGTTTTTGATGGAATGTGACACGTCCTTACGTGGGTGATGTCTCCTCTGTTATATGTAGAGTGCTTTGATGTATTGAAACATGCAATGCTCCCCCCGGCCCCCAATTCTTTTGGTGAAAAACAGGTGAATTGTTCTTGAGGGAAAATGGAGATGAGAATTTTCTGAATTCTCTGTATAAAAATGAAGAACACTATGGAACGTGGAGGGGAGAGGGCAGGGTAGGAGGGACCTTGGCACCTAGGACAGGTCATGCTGGTGGCTTCCTTAGTCACCGGAGTTTCTTCAGCTTTGTGTACTTCAATCTTAGAACTACAAAGCCCACAAACCAAGAGCAGCAACATGAAAGACCAAAAGGCCCCAGCAAAGCAGCCATCGTCAGCCAAACCATCAGGAAGAGGCAGCCTTGTAAAGGAGAGGCTCCCTAAATAACAACACTTCTACACATCCCTACACATACTCTAAATGGTAGCTCTACACTCCAGCCTGGTGCCATGGGAAACCATGGCCTGCCTTTAGCCCCTCACACTGAGCAAGGAAGCCAGGCTGCCACCTGTGAGAGGTGGCACAAATCCTCTGACACTGCAGGAGGTGGGGTAGAAAGAAGGACTGACTCCTGTGGCTGGCAGTTAGCCCTAAAGTGGCAAGCCTGGAATTACACAAACTCAAGGAAATGGTGAAGTGCCCATTTCCACTAGGCCATTTCCACTCTGGTCACAGGAGATCTAGTGATTTAGTGAGCTGCTATATTTCTCTTCCTGTTCCAACAGTAACAGGAGTGCCACCTCTCAGGTGTCAATAAGAAACTGTATATGGGTGTGGTTGTGGTTGTGGGTGTGTATGTGTGTGTGTGCCCAAAATGAAAGATTAAAAAGTGATACCTCATCCAAACTAGCCACAAGAACGTCCATCAGATGCATGGCTACCGGGTAAAGTAAATTTATATTTTAAATAGATTTAGCCAGGATGGGGAGGGACATTATGGTATGGTAAAAGATGCAGCCAACTTGTTATAGCAATTCTCAATGTATATGCACCAGACAACTCCGTAGCGCTGTGTGTGAAGTGAAACAACCTGACGGCGTTAACAGACGAATCAACAGAGCCATCATAGTCACTGAAGAGTTTAATATCCCCTCTCAGTGACTGGGAGAACAAGCAGCTGTGACATTAACAAGGATGGAGAACTCAGCAGTGTCACCTGCAAGTGGCTGAATCACTCTCTGCAGAACACGCCACCAGGCCAGGCAGAAGGCGGACTCAGTTTAAGTGCCACAAGCACATACTTACATCGACTGTGTTCTCAGCACATAACAAACCTCAACAACATTACATGACTCTAAATCACAGAGTATTGTGTCTGCTACAATGGAGTTGACCTAGAAATCAGGAAGAACTCTCTAGACCATGGGCAACTTAACACACTTCTTCATTTTGTCAGGGAGGAAATGCTAGAGGGCTTTAAAAACAAAAGAATTGGGTGGAAATACAGCATCCTGAAATTTATCGTCTAGCTAAATACCTAGAAAACAAAATGCAAGGTGAGCCAAAGCAGGCTAAAGAGATGAGGACAAAGACGAAATCCCAAGTCCGTGTCATTTGAAATAGGAAAACACTAGAGAAATAGCTGGCTTTGTGGAAAGATTAATAAAATTGACAGAACTATAAAAGAATAGCAGAAGAATTAAAGAGACACATTGCTGAAATCACACAGGAAGCAAGACACACCGCAGACATCAGAAGGAGGGTCGGAGTTGGGGGACAAGTCCAAACATGGACACCTGATGAATTAGGTGAGAGGGGCCAACACCTCAAAAATACACATGGCCAGAACTCACCCTTTCTGAAACACACTGCTTGAATTATCTTAAGACTATTAGAGAAATTGAATTCATAACTTAAAACCTCCCCCCAAAGAAATATACAGACTTGGCTGGTTTCAGTGGAGAATTCTACCAAATGCTTAAAGTAGAATTAGTGCCAAAAGTGCATAATCTCCTCCAGAAAACAGCACGGGTGGGAATACTTTCTAGTTCATTTTATGAAGCTATTACCACCAAAAGCAGAAAACAGCACAGAAAGAAAACCTTAGGCTGGTATTACTTCTGAATGTAGATGTGAAATTCCTTACAAAATACAATCGAACAGAACTCAGCAGTGTGTAAAAAGAACTATAAACCATGACCTAGGGGAGTTTAATGTAGGGATATGAGGCTAATTTAATATTTAAAAAACAAGCCATAAAACCCACCACATTAATATGTTAAGGAAGAAAAGGCAAGATAATATCAACAGATGCAGAATTGTTTGCCAAACTCTAGTCTTCATGCATGATTTTTTTAATAACCTCTTGAAGTAAGGGCAGAGGAAAACTTTTCAACTTGAAAGAAAATTTTAACAAGCACCATTACCATTGAGTTAATAGTGAAAATAAAATACTTTCTGCCCAATCTAACAAAGTAGGAATTTCTATTTTTAAAACTTTTATTCAACATAGTATGGAAATTTTAGCCAGTGCAATAAGGCAAGAAAAAAAAACAGATTAAACAAGAAAAAAAATAAAACTATCCACAGTGAGTTGTGCCTCCCACATCAATATTTATGGAGAAAATGACTCCCAGGCTTGACTATGCATCTAGACTACACAATCTGAAGGACACATCTTCTCAGTTGAGGTTCCCACTTCCCAGATGACTCTAGCTCGTGTCAAGTTGACAAAAAAACTAACCAGCACCACTCCTCATGTTGGTTGCTACAGACATGTCCTACCTCTTTGTCTTGTAGGTAGTTTGACACAGAGATATCATTTTATGCTGTCAGATGTGTACAGAAGCCCTTGTCCATGTGGAGCCAGACAAGTTTCCATACCTACTTGCTGTCTACTTCAAGCACCATCCAGGGTCAGAGAATAAACCAGGGACTGAGATGCTGCCTGACTTCCTGCAGGCCCAGCTTGCTTCTGTGATGCTCAGAGCCCAGTCTCCCGCAGCCAGCCTTCTCCAGTGTCCTGTGCCCTGGGAGCCTTCCTGCTTGTTGGGCCACCTCTTGTGTAGTGGCCTAGCCTATTACCTTCCCATGGCCTTTCCCACACCTTTTCTGGACAGAGTCCGAAGCAGGGACCCACCCTATGGGCCAGCTCTGGCCTCACTTGGACTTGGTTTGTTCAACCCTAGCCTGGGTTCCTGACCCTTATGAATAGAATAAAGGCTCTTCAGGGACCAGCACCACCCTGGACCAGTTAGGGGAGTAGGAAGTCATCACTTGGTGTGATCTTGGAGTCATGATTCTCAGAATCAGGCATGTGGGACAGGATGCTGTGATGACACCATACAGTGGAATTGTTCATGCAGGGCAGGGACCCCAATGCAGCTCTTCTGGAAATGTCCTTCTGGAGACCAGGGCCACCAGACGAAAGTTCTGATCCTGACTCCTCCTCATCTCTCACCCCATCCTGGTACATATATGTGAGAATGGAACCAAAATTGAGAGGAAGCACATGAACACACCATCATTGGGCCAACTGGGCTAACCTGTTGGTTCATCTTTCTCTCTGTGTCCCACCCCAGTTTCTGCCATCAGTCCTTCAGAAGGTCTCCAGACTAGCAGTCCAATGGTAGGTCATTCCCCAGAGATCCCTCCTGTTTACAATAGCTCTGCCCTCTGTTTCTCTTAACCCCTATGCTATGAATTTTGCAATGAATCTACAATAAATTTCTTTCTAGGTCTCACCCCCACTCTGTGGCCTATGGATTTTATTTTTTGAATTTGTGAAATAAGAACTTGAAAGCCAGAGATGTGGGACTATGAGTGTTCAGTGCACCAGCTCCTGAGTTTAAAAAAAACACCTCTTAGGCAAGAGGAAAAGCCTTTGTCTAAGTTAATCATGAATCACCTCTCATGTGTGAACTGTTGGCCAGCCAGGTCACCTGCCTCTCTCTGGCACCATTGATGGAAGAAGGAATGGGATACTCAGAGTTGTTTCCTCCTGCCCAGCCCACTGTCCTGGAACACAGCTGCTTCCTGTGTCCAGCTCCAGAAGGCAAGTAGATTTTCCCTCTGCACATCTTACCACCTCTTGGTCCCCTAAGAATGACTGTGAACATACTGACTACCTGTGATGGTTGTATATTCTTGGCCCAGGCAATGGCACTATTTGGAGGTGTGACCTTGTTGGAGTAGGTGTGTTTCTGTAGGCATGGGCTTTAAAACCCTTGTCATAGCTGCCTAGAAGATAGTATTCTACTAGCAGCCTTCAGATGAAGATGTAGAACTCTCAGTATCTTCTGCACCATGCCTGAGTAGATGCCACCATATTCCCATCTTGAGGTTAATAGACTGAACTTCTGAACCTGTAAGTCAGTCCCAATTATATGTTGTTCTTATTAGAGTTGACTTGGTCATGGTGTCTGTTCACAGCAGTAAAACCCTAAGAGGTAAGTTGCTACCAGGAGTAGGGTATTGCTGAGATAGGCCTGGCCGTGCTTTTGCTTGGAAAATATGGATTTGGGGGCTTTGGATTTGGAAAGAAGAATTGTTTAAATAGGTTTAATGGGCTATCCTAGTAGGAATATGGAAGATTCTGTTACTGAGAGTGATTTCAATTGTGTAGACCTGGCCCAAGAGTTTCAATGGAGAATTTCCATGTGTGGCCTAGAGATATTTTTTGTAGGATTTTGGTGAAGAATGTCTATTTTTTGCCCTTTTATGAAGAGTCTACATAAGGCTAAGGTGAAGAGATTTATATTAATTGCATTGACAAAGGAAGTCTCAGAAAAGCCCAGCAGAGCCTTTGTTCTCTCGTTAAGTCTCATGAAGAGGGTTTTGAACAAGCATAGCAAGCTTAGAAAGAAAAAATAAAAATATATATGGTTCAAGTATTAAAGGGGCACCAGGAAGTGAAATGGAGCTGAATCCTATGTTCTAGGAGATAACAGATTAAGGGATTTGGGGGCAAGATCCCATCCAACTAAACTTAAATCCAGGCATGGTGGTACAAGCCTTTAATCCCAGCATTACAGGAGACAGAGCCATGCAGATTTCTGAGTTCAAGGTCAATTTACAGAGCAAGTTCCAAGAAATCCACATGTAGGCAGAGAAGGAGTTGAAAAACAGAAAGCTGGTAATAGAATAAGGGGGGTCATATTCCAGCTCCTGCAAACAGCAGAACTCAGCAGCTTCAGCCATGTGGCTCTGGCTTTAGAGTAAAAAATAGAAGGGTTTGCTGGGACAGTTGATGCTGGTTATCTGGAGCTAAGAAATTAGCTGTGATTAAGAAGAGACCAGCATCGTCTAGAGAGATGGTTCAGCAGTTAAGAGCACTGACTGCTCTTCCAAAGGTCCTGAGTTCAAATCCCAGCAACCACATGGTGGCTCACAACCATCCATAATGAGATCTGATGCTCTCTTCTGTCATGTCTGAAGACAGCTACAGTGTACTTACATATAACACTAAATAAATCTTAAAAAAAAAAAAAAGAAGAGACCAGCATCACTGAGGTGAAATATAGGAAGTATTTTCTAAGAGCACAAAGAAGCTGTGCTCCAGAGATAGCCAAGGTTGTACCCTGTGCTGTGGCTGTACTTGGTAATGTGTAAGAGTCATCCACGTGGTACTGGTTTTGAAGACATGAAGGAGTCATAAAGAGCAGCCGAGTCTTAGCTCTGTGAGAGACAATGGAAATTCATTGGTGAAGGTGCAACCTCAGTTGTTGTTGACTGCCTAGGACTGAAGGGGTCATGCAAAGGAAAAGGATGTGAGGTTTGGCACTATGAAAAGAGCCTATGCGATGGTTTGTATATGCTTAGCCAAGGGAGTGGTATTATTTGGAGGTGTTGGAGTAGGTGTGTCATTGTGGGCATGGGTTTTAATACCCTAGTCCTAGATGCCTGGAAGCCAGTATTCTGCCAGCAGCCTTCAGATGAAGATGTAGAACTCTCAGCATCTCTTGCACCATGCCTGAGTGGACGTCACCATGTTCCCGCCTTAATGATAATAATAGACTGAATCTCTGAACCTCTAAGCCAATCCCAATTGTATGTTGTCCTTGTAAGGGTTGCCATGGTTATGCTGTCTATTCACAGCAGTAAAACCCTAACTAAGACCCTACCCTAGGCCTTCCTCTTTCTAGAACTTGATAAATCCTGCTGGGCCTCATCTCCTTGTGTCAGGTAGAGTAAGTTTGAGGAGGCTGCCTCAGCTCCCGGTCTCTTCCCATCACTTGGAAGTAGAGATGTTCTAGCCTTGGGGCTGCTGCAGCTGCCAGGGCCTTATGCATTCCCACCCTTCTGCCCAGCCTGCTTTTCCAAAACACCAGCATCTATCCTGCACTCCCCAGCAGTGCCTGTCCCTGTGTAAGTGGTTGAGTAGCACAAGGTATGTCCAGGGAGTGTGAAGGCCATCCCTGGGGTCCACAGCATATCAGGAATGAGGGAGACATTTGTGTTGGTAGCAGAGGAAGAAGAGGGAGGGAGAGGGGTCAGGGCCAATTTTTAAGACTTCCAGTAGATTGTGACTTAGCTAAGGCTAGTTACCCTGTCTTGAGAAGGACACAGTGGCTAGACACAAACTCCCCAAGGAAATGAAGGCCAGGAAGGCCTTTGGGTGGTACCGTGGGATGATCTGAACCATCCATCCTGTGGGAGTCAATCACCATGTCCAAGTACGGAGTGGAGAACAGTATGTCCCTGGTACCATGACATCATGACTTCTCAGTAGGATGGGGTTAGTGGTCAATCATCTGTGCTTTGTAACACGGCATGCTTTGAACTGATAATTTCCTAATTTTCCCCTTCACCCTAATGAGTTTGCACCCGGAGTTCCTTTCAGGCCACACTAAAGTGGGCTTCCTCTTCTTCATCACTCCTACTTACTGGAGGTCTGTTGTAGATGGGAATGAGGCTGTGTTTTCAGAATTCAAGTTGAGGGATGCATCTAGTGAGCAAATTTAGTTGACAAATTTTACCCATTTACATTTATTTCAAACACTATCATCTTAGGACCCACTCCTGCCACCTTCTCACTTTCAGGATCAGGAACACATACATGCTCACACACATCTCTCTCTCTCTCTCTCTCTCTCCTCCCTCCCTTCCTCAGTCTCACAGATGATTCACTCTCCCAGTGAACATCATCCTCAACTCAAGCTCATGCTGTGTACTGCTGGCTTCTCAATCATGTTAAGGAAGTCATGGTGGCAGGAACACAAGGCAGATGGTCACACGCCATCCACAGCCAGGAAGCAGAGAGAGATGAGCACTGGTACTCTGCTTGCTTTCTCTGTTTTATTCATAAGATGGTGCCATCCACACTTAGGGTGGATCTTCCCACCCCAGTGATTTAAATAAGCTAGATAAGCCCAGTGACTTGTCTCCTAGGTGATTCTAGACTCTTTCCAGTTGGTATTAACCATCATACCCACCTATCTGACATCATGGGCTGTTTCGTCCTGAATATTGGTACCTGTTCCGTAGATGTTATTTTATCCTTTTTTCCGGTCTCTGTCTTGCAGTCATGGGCCTCTGGTTTCCACCTGTCTCATGCCTCTGTTCTCTAAGTACCCTGTCTCTATCACTTCCCTCTGTCATCTGGACCATCCATGAGTTCTCCAGCATGCCGTGTGGCTTCTGCACTCAACCCCATCTCTTATGTCTCTTTCATCCCTAAACTTCTAACCCAAAGTTTGTTCCCAGAATTTATGCAGATTTTTGTTCTTGCTTTATGGTTCCCATGTCTTTGATTACTTATACACTCTTGCGATCGGAAGTGCCCCTCCACAAAGCCTGGCCTGATTCCCAACACTGCAGTGTTCAGACAGTGTTTGGGGGAAGATATTGGAACCTGAAAGCTTTGAATTTGTTGGAGCCCTAATTTAATGGCATGACTGTGAAGCGGTAGAAACTTCTGGATGTGGGGTCTGGTTGTAAGAAGTTCCTCACTGTGCTCTGGAAAGGTATATATTGTCCCTCGCTCCCTTGAGCCTGTCTTCTCTAGTCCCTGGTCACCAAAATGTGGATATGTACTCATGCCACAGTGTTCACCTCATTGTTCCCAGAAACACCCGAGCCAGCCGACTGTGGCCAAATCGTTGAACCAGGGACCAAATAGATGTCTGCCCCTTTGCTTTTCCCGAGAGTCACAGTGAGGTAGTTTGACACATGTCTTTGCCACACTTCTGTGAGGTCTGATCTACCCATTATATAAATGGGTGTATATTTTCTATTATTGTCTGTGTGTTGAAGTCAGGCCTTTGCTTGTAAATCCACTTTAAATCTGGTGCCCTTGACCTGTGACACCTGGTGCAGCTGTGGGTTCCTTTCCGGGACAGGATCTTTAGAATTAATGGTTTTAATTGTATAATGCCATAGGAATAGTTATGTGGGAATGCAGCTATGAAATTTCTAGAAACCAGATTTTCATTGTAGTCACAACATAGGTGGTCTTTATCAGCATGACACAGCCTACTGTAATCACACCTGTTTTGTGATGTTTCCAGAAATCTGTGCTGTCTCCCAGCAGCAAAATCGGTCCATGCTGGTCTGTTGTTTATACCTATTCATACTGAAGGAAACCTATTCCAGCTGGGCTCATAATAGCAAAGCTGTGTGTTCTTTCTCCTGGACAGGCTTTAGGAACCCAGATCCTGGAGCTTCAGTGTAGGCTATGACTGAAGTCTGCCCTGTTTCCCCTAAGGTGAGCTGACCTGACCTTGCCCTTGTCCTCTAGGATCTCACTAAATGATGAGAAGTCTGTCTCACATGTCAGAGCACCCCTGATAGCTGCAGATGCCCTCTCCTTCATAGTCCCCTAAGGGACTTCTGTACACAACGATCTTCCTCACTGAGGAGCCTCACTGAGCAAGGTTGTATAGCTGGAACACTTACAGTCCAATGCTCTCTCTAGTCCTCCGCCATCTTTCTACCACCCACCCACTCCTGCTCCTAGGTTGTGAATCCATCACTCCAACATCTGGATAGAACTGAGCAGTGTCACTTTCTCTCACCCAGATATGAGCTAGGCCTAAGTCTGTCACTAGGAAGGCACAAGATGACCCCCCCCCCCCCGCAGGTAGCCTCCAAACTCCCGGGTACAGTAGGGGTTATGGCTCAAGCCTAGGATCATGGAGAGGGGCTCAGAGTGCTCTGAACCAGGTTACCCTGCATCACCCCTGATGGAGGCCAAAGGCTCGCAGACTCATTGAAAGCTTGCCACGTTCCTGATAGGACTGACTCACTCTGAGCCTCAGTAGATGAGCAGTCCTGACCCTCCTAACCAGATCTCCCTGGGTGAGACACCTTGCTTAGTAGCCACCAGCAGAAGTACGTGCATGTTTCATAGTGCTTCCGGGTCGAAGGTCGTATGCAGGGCCTACTGGCTGCAGAGGGCTGTGGCTCCAAGAGAGAAGTGGGTTGTATGCAACTTGGAAAGCTTTGGCATGCAGGTGATACAAACACTAATCATCTGGCATCTATTTGTCAAAGCAGCTCAAGGAAGACAGCTCCCTGGTGAACAGGCCTCGGGAAACCTTTCTACAAAGTTGACACAGACATCCGGCTTGAGGGCCTCTAGAAAATGTCCACAGCTCCATTGATCAGCTTCTGACAAAGGCTCCCAAGGAACAGAAGAATGACAGGACCAAGGGGTGGCCACCACCATCTGCTGACCTTCTATATGTCCCACGGACTTAAGAAGCTTCCAGGCCTTGTGAAAATAAGAACAGAGCAAGTGAGAGCATCCCGGAAGCTCTGGAGGCCAAGCAGTAATGAGCAGGTCTGGTGATGTTACTACTACCTGGAAGGAGCAGAGGATATTAGTAGGGCTCCATGGCCCTGGTCTGGTGACTCTAAACACCATAGGAAGAGTGACTTATAGAAAGAAGGCCAAATAAATCCTGCTCCTTGGGTCCCAAGGTCATCTCCTGTGACCTGCTGCTTAGAGCCACTGCCTTGGCTTCTGTGAGGGTAGATACTATATTTAGAAGGCGCCCTGGACTGAGTGGTGTTCCTCACAGTCCCGTGGCGAATACCTAAGCCTGTGACTGGTTTTGGAGGTGCATCCTTAGGCAGTAACGGAGGTTAAATGAGGCCATGGTGGTAGGAAAGAGAGGAAGAACTCTAACTGGCCCAGGAGCACATCTAAGATCAGGCTCTTGAGACTGTCACACATGGCGGGCAGGAGCAAGCAAAGACTCCCTTGGCCTGACTTCTGTCAGTCATCAGGAGGGTGCTGACTGCACTCTGCCCATTCCCAGGAAGAGGTGAAGGAGGACTGGTCTAAGCCTTGCTCCGAAGCATCTGGCCACAATGGCTAGATGACATCACTAGATTCTATGGATGATGGCGCACTGCCCTGTGCTTCTGGGGACGGGTCAGAGAGGCCTGGATGTTGGCGAGACTCAGAGGGCCTGCCGTGATACCCAAACTCTGGCTGTCTTGCCAAGCCTCCCGCTGAAGGGTTTTTTGTTTGTTTTTGTTTTTTTTTTTCCTGCAGGAAATGTGGCTGCTGAGGCTTTCCTGAAAGATTCTTCCTTCCAGATCCTATTGATAAACAGCACTCAGGGAGAGAAATTCAGGGAGGGAAGTCAGGATGAGAAATGTCACTCACCAGCAGGGTTTGCTTCAAATCCACAGGCCTAGAAGTAAGAGCTGATGGATTTTGAGGTCCTCCTGCTATGTTCATTTGGCACCTAAATGAAACTCACATTTGGAGCTAAGAGATGCAAATCCTTATCTCTGTCTCTGTTTCTCTCATTCTCTTGCCCTCTCTCGCTCTCCCTAGATTAAAACAGAGTTACGGCTATGAGCCTGCCTTCATATTGATAGGTCCACATGCAGTGTACAAGCTGGGCATATGTTGCTTGGAACACACACATGCACATGTGCACTCATGCACACATGCACACATGTGTGCATGCACATGCACATACACACATGCACGCGCGCACACACACACACACACGCACACACATGCACACACACATGCACACGTGCACACACACACACACACACACACACACACACACGCACATACCCCTACCTCAGTACAGACACAAATGAACATGAGCACACAGGGATATCCACCCAAACACGTGCATGCAAGTATGGTCCCCTGTAATGAGTAAATATGAGCACGCATACTGCACAGACACACAGAAAGGCACACACAGGAGATCATGTCCCATGCACACGTGAACACACCAGCTCCTATGACCATCCAGGCCGTGCACGCTGTTGCCGAGATGCACTCAGCCTGTGCACGCATCGGCTTGCTCTCACAAGGGCAAACAAAGCGTGCCCTCAACAGAGAGTCCCCAGTGGTTAAAAGTCAGACATTAAAAGCATTAATAAAAGACGCTGCCAGAAGTTCAGTTGCAACATTGATTTCCTGGTTGTCAGAGCTGAGTAAATAAACCCCAAGTGGCATTTAATACCCGGTCTTCTCACAAAAGAGCAGCTCTGGGGAACAGCAGAGCCAGTAAACACGGACGACCTTCTTCAAAGCCGAGCGGACTGCAGTGAGCTGCGACCCTGGGACCCTTCCTCCTCCGGCAGTCCTGGGGTCTCTCAGCCCCATCTGTTAATTTGTTTATCTTATAGTCTATAGCTGGGAACCATGGCCAAGGTCATAGGGGCAGCTCAACTGTCAGTGGACGTCCCTTGAGAACACACAGGGGTTCCAGATCCTTCCATGTGTGCCTAGAAAGTTTTCCCTCCTGGGCCACCCTAACCTAAGATGGACTGAGATCTCCCTGAGCTTGCCTTCTGCACCCATCACCTCTGAGGTGGGCTGGATCGCATCCTTTGAAATACAGTTAAGGTCCTAAACCCTGTGCTTAGAGACTGACTTGCATTTGGAGACAAGGTCTTTAAAGGGGCAACCGAGTTAAAATGAGGTCACTAGGGTAAACTAATCTCTCTGGCCGCAGTACAAGGAAAGATCATGACACAGGCACACAGAGGGACAGCCATGTGAGACATGGGAAGAGTCTGGCATCTATGGACCTATGAGAGAGGCCTTAGATGGAGCCAACCTGGTCCTTCCCCCATCCCAGACTTCAGCCTCTGGCCCAGAGACACCAGTTCTTGCCCTTTAACCCTCCTGGCCTTCAGCATAGTGTCATCATGGCCTTGGAGAGTGCCATACCTAAAAAGCCTCATGGTATCTCTGATTGATCCTATTTGGCCTTACATGGCCTGCTAAACACTGGCACTGGGGTAGCTCTAAGGGACCTTGGCCCTGCCCTTAACACTAAATGGCCCTAGCCCGGCAACATCCCTAAGTGCGAGGAGACCCTGGTCCAGCCCCAGCCTGCTGTACATGGCCATGCCATGGATCCTGTCATGTGTGTTCCTGATGGTGTCATTTACCATATGTAACTTGGCTCTTGAATGTTCCCAAGGCCCATAGGTTAAAGACTTGGTCCCCACTCTGCAACACTCTGAAATGGTGGCCCTCTGTGTCTTCCTACTGAAAACCCCCTTAGATTTTGAAAGTAAGATTTGACTTTTAAGTCGGTGGATTTGTCTTGTCTTTCTGGTCCTTGAAAGGGTGTGGCTTCCTGATCGTCTTTGCTACATTGTTTCTCAGGAGAATTCAGCAATCAACATTGCCTTTATTTCTCCATGTAAAATATATCCTTTAAAAAAATAATCCTTTTGTTTTTGTCACAGGCGTTGAGTAATTTGATTGTGTATTGGTGTGATTTTATTCCTGCTTGAGTATATATGTGTGTGTGTGTGTGTGTGTGTGTGTGTGTGTGTGTGTGTTAACGCTTTTCTATCTGAAGGACTACATTTATATTTTGAAAAGTTGGAATGTTCTTTCTGCTCAGATATATGTATTAGGCAACTTTTCATTTCCTTTCAATAATATTCCACTAAAATTTAAAGTCAAGTATTTTTCTCTTTGCAGTTCCCTTTGGTAGTGTCCATCACCCTGCCACTGGGCCCTCCAATCTTCTGCAGTGTCAAATCTGCTATCCAGTCCCATCCACCATGATTTTCATCTTAGACTGGCCAGTTCCCAGGTCTGTAAGTTTCCTTAGGGTTTTCTTTCTTATTTCCCACGCCTCTTTTCAGGACGGTTTTGTTTCTCTGTAACTTCAGCCGTATGAAATGTGGCTTTAGGAGCCGTTTAGAGCCTGCTAATCCCATCATCCCTGTCAGTCTAGAGAGTCTACTTTGGCTCTTCGGTGTTGGCTCACATCTTCTTAGTTCTTTTCATGCCTGGTCATTTTTTATTGGATTCTAGACATTGTGCATTTTATCCAACTGCATGGTGGATATTTTTGCATTCCGAGCAATCTTCTTACAGTTTGTTTTGGAAAAAGCCTTCCTGTTTTAAGTCCTGCTTTGGAGAGTTGACAGGTGTGACTACACCAGTGTTCAGTTTCGGGTGGACTGAGGCAAGCCCAGGAAGTGGATTGTATCCTGTGGAATGAGGGGATGTACTTGCAAGGTAATGGAACAGCCCTGCTCCTGGTCTTGGGTGAATGCTGCTTACTGCTCCATCTGATCTATTTGGGTGCTGTCCTGGTTATGTGTAGCACCCTTACATGCCTTCAGTAATATGTTGAAGACCAAAGACACCATTGCAGGCCTCAGACCTCTGAGTTCTCTGTAGCTCTCTCATGTCTGCTATTCTAGCCTGCAACTAACCCTTAGTTTCCTAGACCCTCCGATCCATGTGTTTGATTCAGAGTTCACAGATCTGTTTTGACAGCCCCCTCTTCCAGTACCTGAGAACTACTTCAGGACAGCATCATCGGGATAGCAACGTGTGTGATTTTTGGGTTCATCTTCCTTTCTATCTCTCTAGAGCACTATTTGTTTTCCATTGCCTTATACTAATGTCCCACGAGCCATTGTTTTATGTGGTTTGCTTGTTCTTACTTGCTGTCTCTCACATGTCACTCAAAAAACTCCGAGTGGACAAGTGTGGACCTGGTGGGCCTGTCCTTGCAGCCGTACTCAGTAACAACCCCTGGAGACTTTGTTCTAGCCCACTCACCTCCTGATGTCCTGGTCCCTGCTACCATTTGCCTACTGCCTCTTAGCTCAGAGGCCAGGACCTGAAGACTACATTGGGTCCTTCAGGCTATGCTGGGACCTGCAGGCTGAGTTTGGACCTGCAGGCAGTGCTGGGACCTGTAGGCTCTGCTGAGATAGGCAGGCTAAGCTGGGACAGGCAGACAGTGCTGGGATCTACAGGCAGTGCTAGGACCTGCAGGCAGTGCTGGGATCTGCAGGCAGTGCTGGAACAGACAGACAGTTCTGGGATCTGCAGGCAGTGCTGGGACCTGCAGGCTGAACTGGGACAGGCAGACAGTGCTGGGATCTGCAGACAGTGCTGGGACCTGCAGGCTGTGTTGGGACCTGTAGACTGAGCTGGGACCTTGAGTCTGTGCTGGAACAGGCAGATCGTACTGGGATCTGCAGGCTGTGCTGGAACCTGCAGGCAGTGCTGGGACCTGCAGGCTGAGCTGGGATAGGCAGGCAGTGCTGGGATCTACAGGCAGTGCTGGGACCTGCAGGCTGAGCTGGGACAGGCAGACAGTGCTGGGATCTGCAGACAGTGCTGGGACCTGCAAGCTGGGCTGGGACCTGCAGGCTGTGTTGGGACCTGTAGACTGAACTGGGACCTTGAGGCTGTGCTAGAACAGGCAGATAGTACTGGGATCTGCAGGCTGTGCTAGGACCTGCAAGCTGAGCTGGGACAGGAAGACAGTGCTGGGACCTGCAGGCTGAGCTGGGACAGGCAGACAGTGCTGGGATCTGCAGACAATGCTGGGATCTGCAGGCTGAGCTGGGACCTGCAGGCTGAGCTGGGACAGGAAGACAGTGCTGGGATCTGCAGGCTGAGCTGGGACAGGCAGACTGCTGGGATCTGCAGACAGTGCTGGGACCTGCAGGCTGAGCTGGGATCTGCAGGCTGAGCTGGGATCTGCAGGCTGAGCTGGGATCTGCAGGCTGAGCTGGGACAGGTAGGCTTTCTTGCCTGTGGAAAGTCACCTCCATGCTTTGACCCAGTCATGTCCACTCACTCCATATTCCTCTTGGGGCTTCACTCTTGCCTGCATAACTTGGTGCTCCACACCAGAAAGGATGCCAGAACCCTGCCCAGGATTGCAGGACTGGGACAGAAGAATGAGCCTATGGCAGGAGGCTCCAGGTGATCGGTACCATCCTCCTGGCTGGCCTGTGTGGTGGGGGAGCATACAGGGCCAGGCACCAGGGCAGACACCACTCCTATGGATCCAGGTGAGACGATGCAGGTGTTGAAAAACCCTTTCCTCTCCCCTGCCCCTCCCCCTTACCCCACCCTGTGTCCTGCGTGTGTTTTCCTTCTTCCAGAGATTTATTTTATTTTTAATTAACACATAGTAATTGTACAATTTAAGAGATGTGATGTGATGTTTTGATGTGTGTGTGTGTACATTGTACAATGATCAGATCAGGATAATTAACACGTCCATCATCTCTAAAGCCTGTCATGTCTTTGTAGGGAGATGGTAGCATCTGCTCTTCTGGCTATTTTGGGACTTACCTTAATGCCAGTCATGGCTGATACTTGACATGCGCCATATGACAGAACACAGTACGCCTTCCTGCCTAACGTGTGCCTACTGACCCGCCTTCCCTATTAACCTTCCAGGTTCCTCCCCAGCATTTGGTCACTATTCTGTCCTTAACTTGTAGGACAGCTTGTCTGGTGTCCATCCATGAATGAGATCACGCAGGGTTAGTTCTTCCGTGTCTGGCTCATTTCATTGAACACGATGCCCTTCAGGTCCATCTGCCTACTCGGATATGACAGGATTTCATCTTTATTTTCTTAAAGATGGCAGAACAGCCATCCGTTGTGCACACACGTAACATTCTCTTTGTCCGTTCATCTGCTGATGGACACTTAGCTAGCAATTTCACTCCCAGGAGTTTATGTAATCAGACCTTAGAGAGATGTCTGGACTTCTGTGTTGATTGCAGCAACCACTCAAATAGCCAGGATGGGATTTTCTGTTTTAAGACCCAGCCTGCAGAGCTTCTGGAGGGATTGAGAGTCAATATCAATGAGGGAGAGAGAGAAGAATTGGGGGTTAGCTGAGAATCAGGAATCCCAAGGCTTCTGGCCTGGGAGCAATACAGTGGTGGCCTTTTGGGCGTTTTTTGGTTTATCAAGCTTGTCCAGAAATTGCTGGGAGCTGAGACACTCTTTATGGACTCTGACAGAAAACTTGGGATGGCTCCCCTATGATTCTGTGGGTGCCCATGTGCATGTGAGTTTAAGGACCAGAAATGATGGTGTAATGCCGGGAGCCTCCAGGCTTCCTCCTCACGCAGCAGGGACAATCTCATACCTGCACCTGAAATCGTGAGGTCCAAGTGGTGCTGTTCAAAAGCCACTATACCTTTGCAACTCTTTCTTCACTCATCAGTGATCTAGCTATGGTGCCATGTATGGGTAGCGGTGGCCGTCAGGATGTTCATGGCTGAAGGTCATTGGCAAAATGTGACAGAGGTCTCAGATCATCTGAGCAACCCAGTCAGACTCCCACAGGACCTTCCCTGGCTTTCGAGTAGGCCACAGATAGAAAGCAACCCTGGTTATACCCCGCAGACCCTCTTCTGCTCTGCTATCTCCAGGGTTACCCTAGAGGCAGCAGTCCAACCTCCACCCATTCTCAGCTTCCTTGTCTCGACAGCTGCTTCTAACTTCGTCTCTATTAAATGGGATGCAAGTCCTGTCCTTTGACGTCCTATATCTGTAGGTGGCAGACCTGCCCTGTCTCCTCTCCTGGATTCCCAGAATCCTATTCTTTAATCTCTACCTGTCTGCAAGTCCCCTGAATGGTGGGGCACTATTCCCAACTCTGGTTCTCACGTATAATAGTTAACATGAGTCAGGGTGCATCTGCATTCATATGCTGCAGGTTCAGGGCTTACACGGAGTGCCTAGCCAGTCCACCAGGCTCCTGTTAAACTGTGCCAGATAGCAGGATGAACAACAGGGAGGTGGGAGGAGTACTACCTCAAGCCCCGCCCAGGGTATCTGAGGCTACTACCTTCATGTATAGAAAACAGGAGCTGCCTGGCTGCTGTGTCTGGCTGTGTTGGTGGGTGGAATCCTGATCTTGGCTAGACAGAAGACTTGCTGGGCAGAGGCAAGTGTATCAGAGCTCTGCATGTAGGTTCCCCTTCCACAAGTTCTCCATGAAGGCACAGATAGGGGGCATCAAGCCTTCTGCCTAGGTGCAGAACTGGGGGCCATAAAGACAGGTGAAGATGGATATATAGAGTCTGATTGACCTCTTCCCACTGGAGAAAGCTTTCCAGCAGCTGCTCAGTCCTTGAACCCTTGCACACTCTGATTGGGGTTGGGAGAACCTGTCTCTGGCAGTATCTAGGAGGAGTAGTGAGTGTCCACTGCTTTATCTAGAGATCCAACTTCCATCCTGTTCTGTGGGGCTGATCCTGGCCACTCACTCAATCACATTAATTGAGCTCCTACTATGTTCTCTAGGAAACTGCCTTCAGGGGCTTCATGTCTCAGTAGACAGAATTATCATCTTGTGGCAGAGTAGACTCTGGGCATAGGGTAGTTGCTAGACTGTCTAAGGGACAGTGCACTAAAGACCTGAATAGTAAAAAGGCCACTGGGGAGACTATTGGCTATGTGGTTTAAGGCAGCCCAGCATTGCCCATCCCTTGGATATCAGAGAACCCTGCTGCAGGTCTGACATTTTGACTCTGAGGTCCAAGCTGGATGAATTAATGATGTCCGAGCTGCCCTCTGCAGCTGTGCCCTAGAGACTCTTATCATCCTCATTTTTGAGCAAACACCCCAAAAAGAACTTCTAATCACCTGTGGACCATGAACACCTGCAAAGGAATGTTCCTAGACAAGTCCCTATCCCATGTTCTGGGGGTACTGACCAGTGGAGGCTCCTAGAGAGTTTAGGCAAGCCTCTGCGTGAGGCTCTTTGGTATGCCGAGCTCAGAGCACCAGTGAAGAGGCTCACCCAGAAAGCTGTTGCTCTCAGCCTGCAGCGGATGGAGCAGCCCACCTGAGACACGTGGCTGAGGTGTGCAGTTGGCAGGATTTCCGAGAGTCTGAAGGGGTAGCCAAGGACTTTGGCCTTGCACCTGTTGTGCGGTACTCTTGAGGCAGTTGAGCAGGTAACAGCACACAGGAGGGGCTAGGGCCTCTTTCTCTTGTCAGCCTTAGCTCCACCACGCCTCCACCCAGGGTATCAAGCTATGACCTTAAGTCTTCACATGGAGCTCCGGGAAGTAACTGTCATGTAAGCCCCGGGCATCTGGCAGACACCAACACACCACACACACACCAACACACCACACACACACCAACACACCACACACACTGGCCTTTCTCAAGCACTGTTTCCTATTTCCTTACAGTGACCATGAGCTGGAAGATGGTAAGTTGTCTGTTGGAACTTAAGAGCTGGTCCTCAGGGAGGGGGGTGACAGAAGACACTGTTCCTGGCAGGGAGCTAGGGGCATGGGAAAGAACAGGCCTGGAACAAGAGTGAGGTTGGGAAGTGTCCAAACCCTAATCTAGACTAGCAGGACTCCACCTTCCTCCTTCTTAGGAAGCCATGTAGCCTCTTGGCCAAATTACAGGTTTAGGCACTTGGAATCCCTCTTCATGCAAATAAAGCATTTCCAGCACCTCAGCCCCAGCCAATAATGTCTACTCTTCTACTCACTCCCCAAGCTTTGTGAGTGAGTATATGGCCCTTGTTACCCCCAAAATAAGAGAGCTGTTTCATTGAGTATTGGTTAGAAGAGCTGTTTTACTCATCACCCCCATAAAGAGCTATAACACTCCATCTTGGAGAAGCCCCCTCCTCCTCCCCCATCCATCTTCTCCACCCTACCCAGCCCTTTCCACCCCCCTACTCATTCCCCATCCCTTGTAGTCACTACACCAGACCAAGATCCTTTGAACTCACCCACCTAGATAAGCTTCATTCTAATCTACCAGTCTACAGCCATGCCACCCTGAACATTCCAGATCTCATTTGATCTCAGAAGCTAAGTAGGACTGGACCCACAGGGGGACACTGTGATTTCAGATAGGCAGACACTTGAGCATAGCTGGGGGAGGATTTGGAGTGGGAGGCTGGATCTGTCTAGGAGGAACAAAAGGTAAAGGACCCCAAGAAAGAACAGGACCCTGGAGGGGCTGCGTATTTGGTCTCTGTCCTCAGATGGCTCGTCCTATCTTCCTGTATCCTTTCACTGTATGGAAGATCAGGATGCCTTTTCAATCCCCAGCGATTCCCAAGAGAATCCAAGAAATTCCAGCCATCTGGTTGCTACTCTGTGCTCACTCTATGCCCCAAGGTGATGCTGGTCTTAACTCTTCACCTGGACCTCCATGGACGTCATCTTGCATATCTAATAACCCCAAACCATGGCTCGCATGTTCCCTTTCAAGAACATCCTCCCAAGAGGTCTGATCTGCGCGTCTGACACACTCATTCCTCTTTATTCTGCACACAGACCCTTTGGACCATCCTCTGCTACTTGCAGGTTGAGTATCTCCTTCTTCCCCTGGATGCTGAGCACTGAGAGTAAAGGAGACACTTGGTAGTAACCAGCAGTCGTCAGGACAGGACACCACTGCCCAAGCATCTGGACACTGGCTCATCTGGACACAGCTCAGATGGATTCCCACTGGGCTGCCACCACACAGCCCTGGGGAGTCACTCGGCATTTAGGCCAAAGCCATTCTGCTCCACTCTGTCTCCACAGTTAGGGTACTGCTCTCCCAAGAGAGCAACCCACATTTCATCTGGTCCTGCCTCCCCAAGAGGCACAGGGTCAATGGGAAATGGAGATGCCTGGAGACTGTGCGGAAGAATAACCCTGATTCTTAGGTGGGAAGACGGTGACTGAAGGCAGGATTAAAATCATGGAGCGACTACAATGTGTGGCTGCTATGGAGCCTTCTCTAGCAGTGACCCTGCCTCATAGACATATATAATGGTGTGTTTACCTGTAAGCACATCTGCATAATCATGTACACACAAAGGCACACAGGTTCATACACCTACATGCGTTTGTACAATAAAATGCTCATGCACATATATGCACAGGTACACACTACACACACACACAGAGACACACACACACACACACACACACACACACACACACGGTACACACGTACACACTCCATGATGGGCCCAGGGCTCAGTGGCTATCTAGAATGACACCACTTCACTCCCTACCCTGGACACCACCTGTGAGAACCTTGGTGCGTGACAGTTGATGGTTGCCCCAGCTGTTGGTCCCACCAGCAGATGATGCCAACTTAGGTCGAAGTGATAGCTAACTCATTAACATTCCTCTCTGCTTAATTCAAGTCCAAATTGGTGCCAGATGTTCTTTTCCCCCACTGTGCTGGATGAGGGGGTTATGGTGGCATGCTCATAGAGAACTCTGAGCAAGGAGTCTGGGCCACTCACAGAGGTTCCCTCTGCTCTGAAAAACAATGTGTGAGGCTTGATCACACATGCTGTGGCGAACACACCATTCATCTTCAACCAGGAGATCATGACCTCTGCGTCAGAGAAGGACAGAAGCAGGGCGAAGCTCACGGCCAAATGTTTTTGGTAAAAGCCATGCTCCTGCCTCCTATTTCAGTGATGACCAGCTTGGCTGTGAGCCCCCACCAGGAAGGACATTGGTCAGTTTATGTAACCCTATAAGGAGGGAGGAGGGTGAACCTTGCTGCCTGGCCTGAGCTGGCAGTGTGTCGCTGCTCCTGGGGTTCGGGTCCTCAAATGGCTAGTGTGATATGAGGTGGGCCTCCCCTCTGGCTACCTTTTCAGCAGAACTTGATTGAGTTGAGTAGCCGCTTCTGCCCCTGGAGTCTTGCTATGGCTCTGCTCTGTGGGACGCTTGGCGTGGTTTCTGGGACCTTCCAAGTCTGTGCTTGGCCATGGGGGCACATTCCTTAGGAACAGGCCTGGACAAACACTTCCAGGCAGAGACAGGAAGAGAAGGAGGTACTGTCTCCATCAGTTGGAATGCAAGGCAATAGCCAGAACTCTGGACATGCTTGTAAGGTGCACCCCAGCTTGGGGGCATTCATCAGATAATTGGGGAGATGGGGTTCTAGGCTATATCCAGGAGACTGCAAATCTTGACCAGGAGGCAGCAGGGCTGCAGGGGGAAGAAACAGTCCAGAGAGGGTTGCCCCTCAGTCAGAGAATTTGCATCTCAAAGACATAAATGAACCCCAGCTGTCAGCCAATGCTGACACCAGAATTGTTGGTCCCCTGAGGAGGGGCAGAAAGCAGCAGACACAAATTTCAGACACTGGGAAGAGAGCACAGTAGCATAGAAATGTTTGGATGGGCGACTGCTGTTCCTGGGCATGCTTTTGGGCTGTCCCAGTTCACATAGACAAGCCCAGCACACACATGCACCCGTCTGTTCTCTTCCTCGAGTGCGGAGGTGGACCCCGCTCTCTGGAAATCTTTCCCTTAGGTCAGGGTGAGGTGAGTGCCCAGATGGCTGGAGCTACTTCCCCTCCCCTGGAGTCTTGCTGTGGCTCTGCTTTGTGGGAGGCTTGGCCTGGCACCTGGGACCTTCCAAGTCTAGTTCACGTCACGGTGCATCAGCCTGTGTAAAATTGGCTGATCAACTGATGGCCTCTATGACTATCCCACGGCAGGTGCTCATGGGAGGCACGAGTTAGCCAGTGCCCCCTGCGTGTTGCCACACACCTGGTACACTACAGGGCCTGCAACACACACCCGTGAAGACCTCTGCTTTCAGAAAGGGAGAAACAGAGAACAAATGACCAATGTGGAGGATGTCACGAGGTGTGGCAGGGTTGCTAAGGGCTGTGGTGGTCACAACAGAGTGGCTGTGGAGTTGCAAGTTTCAGAGGGTGGGCAGATTGCAGCATACAGAGGGATGTTCAGGGGTCAGCATCTAAATACAATGAGGAGGTCTCATGTTTCATTTGGCCTCAGCCCTGAGCCGGCTTGGTTCTTGTGTTGCTGAGAGAGAAGAATTCAGACAGGGCGTAACAATAGAGAGCTGGCGGTCAAGGGTTTAATTAGAGCAAGCAAGGAAGCAAAAGAACAGACTCTTAGAAAAAGAAGGGGCGGAGCTCAGAGCCCCAGCATGGCCCTGGCAGCTCATCTCCTCCTCTCTGCCTCTCCTAGGTTCGACATTTCTAAAAAAAAAAAAGGGGGGGGTATGTGTCTCTCAGAAACCCATTTTACCCAGAATTCATCTTGTGACTAGATGTACACAGTTTAACAATGTGCATAGGGATTGAAGGACCACTTAGGTTGAAAGGTGAACTAAGGGAAAGGGCAGCATCACTCTGAACAGGCATCCCTTGAGAGGAAGTCTTGAAGTTGCTTTAGTCTGCTTTAGCAAGCATGGGACACTACCCACTGTTTCGTGTGCCTTGTTTTGGGGGCCTGGAGCTAGCTCATCTGGAGCTCAGCACTGCCACTGAGTATCTTCACCACTGGTCATCCACCACCATTGCCTTTCTACTGAATTTGAGCTGCCACGTGCCCTCACCCCCACCCCACCCCATTCGTTATGCTTTATCTCTGAGGACCTACTGGATCTCTAGCCTCCTGCCTAACGTTACCCCAGGAACTTGATGCTCCATATGACTATGGGTCAAATGATCACGGAACACAAGGAGAAAACAGCTATTCACTGCTCACAATCTCTAGGAGTCTGGAGGCTCAACTGGGACCTTTGAGAAGAGTCCCCAAGCTCGAACTTGGGGATGGGTGGCATCTGAGGCTAGATAGTAAGGCATTGCCTTGGGATTCACCTACTCACTGGGAGTTCAGTTGCTCAAAGCCTCATTTTCTCCCTGACGTTTGTCAAGCAGCTCCCCCTCCCCCTGATTTGAGCTATAGAGTGGTCAGGCTGGGGACAGCCACACATTGTAGGCGCTCCATGATTTCAATCCTTCATAGTCCCATCATAGCCAGATGTAGCTCGTGCCTGGGATTGCACACACGAACCAGGACCCAACTCTCTGCTGCCAGCCAAGGCCATGAGTGATACCACAGGCTATTTCCTCACTCGAAGGTCTGTCTCAAGGTGGCCTATTCCTGTTGTCAAGATTCCAATAGGGGTCCTTTCCACCAGTACTGGCTAGCCAAGAGCCTGGTGAAGACTTGGTACTGTGTTTTATAAAAAAGAAAAAGAAGCCAGGGATATGTTTGGGGAGGTGTGATATGGTGTCGGGGAAGGGGGTGCCTCTGAGGGCCCATGCTGAGGCATCTCTTCCCCCTGAGGGACCAGCCCCATGAATGAATACTATTCATACTGTTCAGAGAGGCTAGGGCAACTCTGTCGTGAGCACCCTCCCCAGGAAGGCCACAGGAGCTTTCAGGATGGCAGCTTCTGCAGCCCCAGGACCCGTTCTCTCTCCTTTCATAAATTCCCTCCTGTTCCAGATAAACTGCTGTATTTCAGACAATATGGCTGTGTACTGGCAGGTGGCTCAGCCCCTGGCTCTCCTGGGCTCTCTCTTTCTTTGAGAACTGTGCTCTGAGGGAACAGCCCAGGTCAAGAACAGGGAGGGGACTTGGAGGTGGTTTGACTTGGGAGATTGACAGTCAAGGCAAAAACCTGCTGCTTGAGGCAGAGCAATGCAGATGAGGTGAACTTGCCTGCCCGGCTAGGTCTCACTGTGCCTCAGACCTGCACGGTCAGGCTGCCGCCACGTTTTCCTTGTGCCTCTACAGGGCTGCTTGCTACATCAAAGACAGTACAAGGAAGCCACGATCGATCACATTGGGTCTCCTGTGTCCAGGTCTGGGTTAGTGGCAGACCACGGGGCAGCCTCACTCAAGAGCCAAAATCTCAAGGCAGAAATCATCGAGGCCCGTCCTGCCGCTGTCCCTGAAGAGAACCTAAGGCCAAGGTGGTGATGGCTAGCTTATTTAAATAGCTGACCCCAGAGACATGGGACCTGAGACCGGAAACAGTCAAGCAGAGGGGGGTGGGGAAGAACTCAACCACACCAGGGGTCTCTCTAGGCTGGCTGTTGTAGGGGTGAGGGTCTCAGTGAGATGTCCTGTTTGGGAGCTGTTTGGTGTTCTTGGGAGATGTATAATGGTCTGGGTTCCCCGGCACATTCCTTAAGTCTGGCTCTTTTACCCTCCCCCCCACACACACATACCCAGCCTTATGATCATGGAGGTGGCAGGGCAGCACACCCTGGTGTCTGCTCATGAGAGGAAGCTTTCTGGACCTCTACATGAACAGGGAACCGCATGTCCTGGTTCCACAAGAACCTGTAGCCTTTCTGGACTGTGGTTTTGGCCCCTGGGAAGAAAGGGTTAACAGAGAGGCAAGGAAGGAAAGTGCCTTTTGACCAGGAATGCTAGAGCAGGTCAAGGGCTTTCTTACTGCCCAGGACCAGGCCCTGCCCGGTGTCCTTTCAGGCTAGTGTCTCTTGCTTTTGCATGCGCAGAGTCGGGCTGCCATTACTGAAGAGGAACCAGTTAGCCTGCACCGGACTTGCGAGTTCAGAGTCCAACAGACATCTTCAAGTGTCCCCAAGTACATTGCAGAGAGCACGCAGAGTACTTATTAATAAGTACATATTCCCAGAGTGGTTAGCATGATGGGCCTCAGGCTTTCGAGGTGAGTACTTTCTAGACGGTTCCAGAAGAAGCAGAAGTGTGTTGATGTCACACTTGCACCAGAGTTGGGACAGCATGAGGGTGAGGGCAAAGGATGTTGGGGAGATTCAGGCTGAACCCCAAGCTCATCTGCAACCTAGGACAGGCTAATCCATTATGTGGATGGGGGCAGAGCAGGTTACAGATTGAACCTTTGTGACTTCCCAAGTTCATATGTTGAGGTGTCTGGCTATATTTTGAGATGGGGCCTCCAAGGAATCGAGCAGGTTAACTGAGGTCCTGGGGCAGGGGCTGATCTGATATGTGAGTGTCCTAGGCAATACTCTTCACACACCTCATTCAGGCAAAAGAAAGATCTCTCAGGGACGCAGGGATCGGACTCTTCTGGGAGCTTCAGGAGAGATGCAGGCTACAGTCCCTCTCAACTTCCAACCAGTCAGGAGAAGGGAGTGTGTGCTAAGTTGCTGTCTGTAATACTGTGTTAACACAGCCACGTTGACTCCTTCAGAGAAGAGACTTAGGTGAAGGGGTCCCACTTCTACCCGGGTGTATGTTGGGGTAGAAGAAACACAGGCCATCTTGAGTATGACTGCCTGCTGGTGTGTAAATGGGACCAGGATCTGAGGAAATTCACATTACCTAGAATGAGTCCCAGCAATGGGAGGAGAGTCAAGGGGTCAGGGAGCTGTGCAGCAGTCGGAAGAGCTTGTGAGGTCACTGGTTCCAACTCTGTTAGTTGAAAATGAAGCGATGCAGACAGAGGATGCTTGCACATGCTCTGAGCAAATTCTGACACCAGGGTCTGCTGCTGCCCTGCCTCCTCCAAGGTCAGAGAGGCCAGGGAGGGGAGTGGGAGTAAAAGAGGCCAGACTTAGGGAATGTGCCGGGATGCCAGGCAAGAAGCAGGATACCATAGGGCTTCAGGGCATGTTTGGGATCCTGAAGTCCCCGCTTGGCAGGATGTGAGCTGTGCATGTGAGTGAGTGAGCCTGCGGATGCCTGCACAGTGAGAGGCAGCTGTCAGCTGTCCAGAGATCTGACAAAGCCGGGCGGGGGCTGGGAGTCTCAGCCAGTTGCCATTTATGCATTGGCAATTAGAGACACCCTCAGTGCCAAAGTCCTACAGCAAAGGGGAGGTAGTGGGGACATTAACTGCCTCCCAGGAGCCTGGAAAACTAGCGCCCCTGCCTTTCCAGCAGCTGGGACAGCTAGCTCTTCTGCTGTTGTCTACCCTCCTTGTTTGTTTGGGAATGTAGAAAGCTTTAAGGGCCAGGCTTTACAGCAGCTAGTGCTATTAGGGAGGGTTGAGGTATTGGGGCTTCAGATGGATGCACGGGAGCCAGGTGTGGGAAGGGCTGCTGATGCTATGCTCCCAAGTAGCTCAGAGCATAGAACACTGAGTGTGTGGGGTAGCATCGTGCATCCTGAGTGCTTCAAGTAGCTTTAGTGTCAGAGGTCCACCTCCATCTCTGCACCAGACCCTGGAGTTTCTGAAAGAGCATTCTGAGCCCAGCTTCGCTCCCTTCTTCCTAGGCATGATTACTTTCTCCCACATGCAAGGCTTCCTTCTCTACAGCCTGCCCAGTACTGGCCCTGGATTTTTAGGCCAGTAAACCCTGCAGGGACTCATTTGCAGATGGTACTCTGGAAACTTAGGATAAAGGGTTGCCTGGCTAGATATTTGGTGCCTAGCTCATCAGACCAGGTTCCTCAAACCCTTAACTAGGAAACAGTTTCTTTTCTAGTATGAGGACACACTGTTCCTCTCTTTGGATTGGCTTGCTACAATGTCTCGGGACTGTATACTTGTTTCGCTAAAACATTTAGTTTTAACCATTTTGTTTAAACCATTTTTTTTCACTCTGGTTAAATTCTTTCTTTGAGAGTTAAACATCAAGGTGAGAGCTTTATCTAGTGATGCCTCTACACTTACAGATTCCTTCTCCTCACTGTACTCCAGATACGAGCACTTACCCTGTCTTTCAGTTTTGCTTTAGCCCTCTTGAATCCTGCTCTGGGTGGTCCCTGGTCTCTGCTGCTCATAGCATTTTACCTTAGCACATGCCTCAAGTGGTTACCCTGCTAGTT
This sequence comes from Apodemus sylvaticus, assembly GCF_947179515.1. NCBI lineage: Eukaryota > Metazoa > Chordata > Mammalia > Rodentia > Muridae > Apodemus > Apodemus sylvaticus. The sequence continues at coordinate 43,344,773 of NC_067488.1, read as the reverse complement.
TGTAAATTGCACGGGCCAGCAAGCTCTGATAAGGGAGCCCCAGAGGCACCAAGTGGCTCCACAGGCATGATGTCACAGATACACACAGGGACGATTCTGCTCAGCATAGGTCCCTAAGTCCTGGGGTGATCAGAGAGAGCCTCTTACAGCTGTCTTCTGCTTCAGACAGCCTTTGACCCTCATGAGCCTTACAACCGTTACCCCTTCCCTCCCTGACATGGGAACATGCAGTGATCACAGACAAGCCCTCACTGTGGACAGTGAAGTCACAACATGTCTCAAAGTCCTGCCTTCCTTTCCTTTGTACAGCCAAGAAAACTGAGGCCCAGAGATGGCAGTGCCAGGCAATTGATCTGACCCGATGACAGTAGAAGATGGAGCTGTGTCTCCCATGTTCTTGACACTGAGTTTTTGTTGCACCCAGCAGGTACTTAGTTCCCAGGGATGCACGGATGATGTTGGCTGACTCTGGCCTAGCAGGGCGGATATGACTCCCTAGCCTTGAGCACGTGGCTCCTTGGGAACACAAGGTTCCATTTGCAGACTGAATCACACGTTCTGCTTTGTTTGCTTAGATCCTAGACCTTACAGATGCTTGGCAAGTGCTCTGCTAGTGCATCTCTAGCCCACATGGCCTCATTTGAAGCTCTCAGTTTTCTCCCATGAGTCAGTTCTTCAGCTGGGAGGAAGCTCAAAGGTAAAATAAATCAACTCAACCTTTCTCAGTGAGATACTGACTAGACCAATGGCTTTGGGACCCACAGTTCATTTGGGTCACAGTAAGGACCAAGGTTGAAATTCCTGTCTCTTATCTTACCTATTGCTACTGTATAACCCCTGGGGTGGACCAAGGGGACAGACCTCTTCATTGGGGTGTTCTCAGAAGGAACAGAATAGAGAGAGGAGACAGAGCAGAGATGTGGGTGCTGATACCTGCTGTCCCTACAAAGCCAGCCTCTAGGGCAATGTATATGTTTATAGTTGTAACCTAAACCCTCTCCTGATTATGTGTTTTTCTAAAACCCAGGAACAAGAGTAAGCAGTTGGTGCGGGCATTTGGAGGGCAGAGTTGGAGCAAGTTCAGGAAGATCTGAGTGGGCATCTGTCCTCAGAGAAAGTGCCGAGGGGCTGAGGAAACTTGCAGTAGGCACTATCCTACTGGAGATAGAGAACAGACTTGTGTCTAGCTACCAACTGACCCTGTGACTAGCCCTGGGCCAGCTCTTCTTCCACTGGCCTCAGTGCTGGCTCCTGGTAGGTGTGGAGATGGGACAGGAATCGGGACAACCTGGAAGATTAAGGGGACCAGGGAGACCTGGACTTGTCTGTATCATCTAGGGTCCTTGTGGTGCATGATCTGAGCTTTGCAGGTTGGTGATCTAGAATGATAGTGGAGACAAGCTAGCAGGTGCAGTAGACACAGGAAGGGGCTTGTATTGGGAACACCACGAGGATGCTGTGGTGAGACATGGAGATCATCAGTAGGGTGGGCACTGGGGACAGACAGGAGGTAGAAATGACCCAGGACAGGTGAGGCTGTGTGAAGGATGCATGCAGGTCTGAAGTTGGTGTCCTCATTGAGTCTAAGAAGTGGGTTTGAGGGGGAGAGATAATCAATTGGGCTTTGGCATGAGCTGGGATGGGAACAATTAATCCAGGGAGAGGGAGGGCAGTAGCTTGCTGGATGTACCTGGCAGCTTGCTGGAAAGCCTCTCTAATCGGCTTAGAGATTTATGCAAATCCGGGTGTGGAGCTCTTTGATTGGCTTGTGGGAATTGTCCAGCCATCAGCCCTAATTTTCTCCCAGCACCCTGGCTCTGAGCATGGCCTCCCTGATGAGATACCTCAGCCAGGATGGGATTTTAAACACAATTAGGACCAGGGCCAAAGGAGATTTCCACTGGACAAAATGCCTAGGACTGGGCCACCCTGCACTAGCAGCAGGGTGTGTGGGCTGCTCTAAAGGAACACTAGGAAGCAGGAAAGTGAGAGCCTGTGCCCATGGTGCAGACACCGCCCTGACCTCCAGCACACACTGACCTCTGACCTTGCTCCAGATCTACTCAGAATCTCCACATAGACTGAAAGGTGACCTTCACCGACAGTCTCAGCTTTGGCTCTGGTCACACACTGAGTCCTGGCTCTGCTTACACGCTGAACCCTGGCTTTGGTCACACACTGAGCCACGAAAGGAACAGAGCCACATATTCAGTCCTCATTCTGGTCACACGCTAAGCTCTGATCCCACCCCCACACTGAGTCCTGATCTTGTCTCACACTGAGCCTTGACCCTGTTCATATTTTCAGTGCTCCTTCCAACTCTGATCACACAGTTGAGCCCTGACCCTGGTGATGTACTTACTGATGACTTGGGTACCGGTGAGCTCCTACCCTGGTTATACTGAACACTGATCTTGGTTTCCGCTGACTGCTTACCTGGTATGATGGACACAGGTGAGCTACAGCCCATTATAGGCTGAGCCTGGTCCCATTGACACACTTGCAACTGAAGCTATGTCTGGGTCTGCTCCAGGATGCTCTGTCTTCAGAGAGAGTCTCAATCCCCATAATATGAGAGCATATTATGGATGCCCAAATCCTTGTGGACATTTACCCTAAGCATTCTGTAGTCTTCTGATTTGGTGACAAGAACCAGTACTGAGCATATTTTTCTCAACACCGGGGAAATGGATGAACCTGGCATCCCTAGGTTTGCCAGTCACAGACTGTGCATTCTGTGTCCTTTGTATCTATCCCCAAGTTAGGCAATGAGCCAGAGGGCAGGCCCGCATCTACCTTCTACATGGTACCTTGGTCTTCCTTTTATTGCCTGACATGAGATACTTATGACCAATAGAAGCTGATTGTTCATAGAGCCCAAAGATGGCAGGCCAAGGTTTGGAGGCCCCAGATGTTGTGTCTGGCAAGGGTTGTTGCCTGGATAGTGAACAGCGGCAACTCATACCATATCCTCAAATTGTGAAGAGTGAAATGTGTCTTGGGGTTCCTAATAAAGTCTCTCATTTCACTCATGAGGGCCCCCACACTCATGGTCAACTCCCCAGAGGGCCTACCTCTCCACAAGAATTTGAGGTAACACACATCCGAGTCACAGCACTAGTCAACCCCAAACATGTCTTCTTGTCAATGGATGATTTGGAAAAATTCCAGTCAGTTAATGAACTCTAAGGCAAGGAGAAAGAACTCTTTAGGAAATGCAGTCCCTAGCCTTTGTTAAAGCACCTAACAGGGAAGTACTGAAGGCCCTACACGTCCGCTTTCCCCACCTAGGCTGCATAAGAGATTAGGAAGGAGAATAGACTAACTAACCCAGGCTCTCCATCACCCTATCCTCCACCCTCTGTAAGATCTCATCTTCCCAGACAGTGTCCCTCTTGCTCTGCAGGCCTCTGTGGCTCCCCAGTGTGGTGCCAGGATGGGACTCTCCAAGGTGAGACACTTATACCCCAGAATGGCTAATTGGTTGCATGAAGAAAGCACTAAAAATGGTTTTTCTTTTCTTTTCTTTTCTTTTCTTTTCTCTTCTCTTCTCTTCTCTTCTCTTCTTTTCTTTCTTTTCTCTTTTCTTTTCTCTTCTTTCCTTTCCTCTTTCCTTTTCTCTTTTCTTTTCTTTTCTTTCCTTCCCTTTCCTTTTCTTTCTTTCCTTTAACAATTCCAGTAAGTGTGTGCTCCACAGTGTACAGTGTGGAGCTCATACTGTACTCTGTGCATCTGGTGGAGCTCTGGACTGGGCTTCCTGGAGCAGAAGACAGGGAGGGCTCCTGTGACTGATTGGCAGGAACTGAAGACAGCAGGGCTGGAGGTTTGGAGAGGAACTACAGAAAAGGGGTTCTAGACTACCCACAGCTACAGGGCACTGTCTCAACCTCCTGCAGTCCCTGGGACTGCGAGGGCTTTGTTCAGGAAGGTCTTGTCCTATTAGGAGCCAAGGCTGGGTGCTGGTGGCCCTTCCTTCATCTATCAGATCCCTAAGGGCTGCTAAAGGAGGAGAGATGCCCTACAATTCTTCCAGTCTGGGAAAGCACTGTAGGCTGAAGGTGACATCCAACAGAGACATGGGCACAAGTATGGGCGAGAGTCCCCCCCCCCACTCGTGGCAATGATACCTGGGGGTGTGGGCCAAGCACTGCAGCAGGACATCCACTTCAGGCTTCTGCTAAGGTGGACATGTGACATTCAGGCTCAGCAGTCATCCTCACCTGTACACTCGGATTTGTTCCACCTGAGCCTTGACCCCAGATACGGACAGGCTGATGTTCTCTTGTCACAGTGGAGAGGCTGGCAAGGCAATACAGAGCCAGTGAGCCAGTGCGAACCGCAGGCTCCTTGTAGTCAGGGCACATGTAGCAGGCACACAGGGTATGATAGGAGCTTTAGGTTCCTAAGCTTGCCCCTGACCTTAAAGCCTATGGCTATTTATTGATGGGAGGACTCTGTCCAGCATCTTGGGCATCTTGTAGCTGAGTCAGGTCACTGGGGCACCTTCTTCCTCACTGACCTGATCACTGTCTCTAACCAGGGCACAGACACCGGGTCACTTACCTTGGAGGAAAGCCAGAAACAGACAGCCCCCCCCCCCCAGGCCCCAGCATTCACCGTGTATCTCCTTTGAAACCCATAACAACATAGGAGCAGCTTCCCTGGCATTTTCCTAGTACCTGCTGGCCTGGGTGCTGGCTCCTCACTGTGTTTCTCTTGGCCTTAGAATGAGATTGCTATGCTTGGCATTGTGTGTACAAGTGTACATGTGCACATGTGTGCATGTATGTATCATGTATGAGGCTGAGTTTTCCTCATATGTATTTTTGTTCCTTTAGACAGAGGGGTGCTGGGTGTGGAGGAAAGGACACAGATACAGACCTCAGAGGCACAGGAACTCCCTATAGTTCCCTGTGGCATTTGAAGGCCTCTTGTGCATCCCTTTCCCTATCCCCAGGGCCTCAAAGAAACCCCTTGAAGCTGGATGCTCCTACAAACCGCATCAGTCCCCAGTCCCTGCTCAGCCTTGCAGTTCACCCTTAGTCCTCAGGTGGCTTTAAGCAGAAGGGAGTCTATCGGACCTCCAGGGCCAGATGGTGCAATCCCTAAAGGGTTTAGTGACAAGGAGGCTGAGGTCGGGAGCAACAGAAAGAGACTAGAGCTGCAAGCTGCAGTTCCAACCTTGGCCCTCGCTGTATTGGCTGTGTGAGCCAAGCGAGCAAATTAACCTCTCTGAGCCCATTTCCTTAGCTGCAAATTGGGGATAATAGCAGGATCCTGTCCCAGAATAAGGATTACATGCAATAATTCATTTGGCCGAGAGCCTAGCTAAACAATGGAAACCACTGTTACCCGTGAAGATGCCTGAAAGATGAGGAGTGTCTCTCATCCAAGCCCATCAGCCTGGGACTCACATCCTTCTAGATGGGGCCTGGCTCATGCGACACAGTCTGAGGCACAGTGAGACCTAGCCGGGCAGGCGAGTTCACCTCATCTGCATTGCTCTGTCTCAAGCAGCAGGTTTTTGCCTTGACTGTCAATCTCCCAAGTCAAACCACCTCCAAGTCCCCTCCCTGTTCTTGACCTGGGCTGGGCTGTTCCCTTGGAGCACAGTTCTTGAAAGAAAGACCAGGAGAGCCAGGGGCTGAGCCACCTACCAGTACACAGCCACATTGTCTGAAATACAGCAGTTTATCTGGAAAAGGAGGGGATTTATAAAAGGAGAGAGGACAGGTCCTGGGGGCTGCAGAAGCTGCCATCCTGAAAGCCCCTGTGGCCTTCCTGGGGAGGGTGCTCACGACAGAGTTGCCCTAGCCTCTCTGAACAGTGCACATGGAGGTGCAGGCGTCAGGCTCTCTGGTGAACAGCACAGCTGAGCAGCTTGATAATTTTCAAGTCTTCTTCCTTCTGATGATGCCTGCAGGGTCACCTTCCAGGAAACCCCTGGATTCCATCTGCCAGCTGTTTGTCCCAAAGGTATCCGAGGGCTGTGTCCCCTGCTGCTTTGTTCATAGCCTTAGGCACAGATGATCAGGCAAGGGGAAAGGGCAAAGGTCATCGTTTCTAGCCTTAGGGAGTAGGAACACTGGCTCCTGCAGGCAGCCCCAGGCACAGGCTTTGTGCTTTGACATTCAGAACTGGGGGAGGGGAAGACCCTAAGGCAGCCTGTGGTCCAGTAACCCCAAAGCAGACATCCCCAATAACCTGGCAGTCATCTGCCACCTTCTCTGCAAGGCAGCAGAGCTGAGGCCAGCAGAGCTCACACTGCAGGGTAGTCAGACAAGAGCCACCAGCCTCCTTCACAGGGGCCATCCCTAGACTTTCCCAAATCCAGTTCTGTCACAGAAGGGAACCAGCACTGTCACCCCCATGGTGCCAACAGAAACTCAGTGTGCAGCATGCTCCCAGTGGCTGGCCCATTTGCAATCTGGGTCAGGATGGGAGGCATCATCGCTTGCAGGACTCAGTTCCAGCTGTTAGGTCTCCACAAACAGCTGGAGCTGGGGGACAAAGGGCTAACTGATGTGCCTATTTAACATACCAAAGTGGACCTGGCTGCTAGGTCCATCCAGCATCCCTGGGTCCCTAGCTATGGACAGTCTTATCCCACACCCTACCCTAAATATCTCTAGCCCAGGGACTGGGCTGCCCTTCCCCCAGCAGTCCTCCCCTATAGTAGCCAACCACTTTAATTAGGAGACCTTTTTAGTCTCCTACCTATTACCCTCCTGGCCTCTTGGGTGGTGCACCCCTGACTCCACTCCATCCACCCCACCCTCCAACCCCAACCCCACCTCACATGGCCAGGCCTCGGGGGTCACGTTCACTCTGAACTCTCCCAGACGTCCCTGACTCTGACTATGCTCTCCCTACAATAAACCTTCTTCTACTCCGCACCTAGGAGCAGTCATGTCCTCCCTCCCTCCCTTCCTTCCTTTATTCCTTCCTTTTTTTTTAATTCAATGACTTTCCAGGGAAGAAATGGGGGACAGTAACCCGGGGCCCAGAGCCTAGAGGAGCTGCACTGGACCTGCAAGGACATCGTTGCCCTCAGAACCTGACTGGCCCCATAGGCTGAGAGCGGCTACTGGCTCCTCCTACTGGAAGTGGAGCCCTTCGGGAAGTCCAGGCACTTCCTTTGGGCCCTTCTGCAGCAGAGGAAATACTACAGGCTTCCGGCTGAAGTAGGACACCACCCCAGGCTAATGCTTAGGGGAAGAAGGGAAGGGAAGGGCTTTCTAGTCACTACCCAAGTGCTGACATTCCTTCTAGGCTCCACCCCACAGTTACTTGGCAACAACCAGGTATGCCTGGCTTCTCTCTTCTCTTACTTTCTTCCCCTCTACCGGGGTTCCCCCTCTGTCCCTTCTCCCTTCCTCCTCTTTCTCTCCAAGTACTTAAGGCTAACCGCTGACCTCTACTCCTCTTCTCTCTCTCTCTCTCTCTCTCTCTCTCTCTCTCTCTCTCTCTCTCTCTGTCTCTACTACCTCAACTCCCATCCCCATGCTCTAAACTCTATTCTATACTATTCATTCATGGGGCTGGTCCCTCAGGGGGAAGAGATGCCTCAGCATGGGCCCTCAGAGGCACCCCCTTCCCCGGCACCATATCACACCTCCCTAGACATATCCCTGGCTTCTTTTTCTTTTTTATAAAACACAGTACCAAGTCTTCACCAGGCTCTTGGCTAGCCAGTACTGGTGGAAAGGACCCCTATTGGAATCTTGACAACAGGAATAGGCCACCTTGAGACAGACCTTCGAGTGAGGAAATAGCCTGTGATATCACTCATGGCCTTAGCTTGCAGCAGAGAGTTGGGTCCTGGTTCGTGTGTGCAATCCCAGGCATGAGCTACATCTGGCTATGATGGGACCACCCCCAAATTCAGGAGGAACTGGTTTGGAAGAAAGGCCAGAATTGGAGCTGCCTAGCTGATGGCGACATGTATGTTTCAAGGTTGTGGTCCTCTCTACTGAGACCCTGCCTGCAGCTCCAAATAACCTTGCCACAGCTGAAGACTCTAAGCTCCAGCTTGTCTTGCTCCACGAACCCTAGGATGGCCAGAGCCAGACAGACCAGTCTACAATCTCATGCCTGATTAGCCCAAATATGAAGTCAGGTGTGTCTTCCACTCCCCCACCCCCCATCTCCATAAGCCCATGGAAGCATTGAGAACCAAATGATCAGGAGGGATGATGGATAGCAGTGTCTCTCTGAGAAATGGCCATGAGGGGGCAGTTCGGCAAAAGATAGAATGACCTTCTTGAGCCCTGTAAGATGGAGACATGAAATCATAGCCCCAGAAAGAGCAAAGGAGAGGGGTGGTAAGCACGTCCCATCCTGTGGTTTAAGCTAACCCTGAGATGGTATCATTGACATGCCTCATGCCCTGCATCTGAGGACAGATAGACAGCCACACTGGTCCTTAAGAAGTTTACAAAGAGGTAAGGGGCTTCAGGATGCTGCTTGCTGAGTGCTGGATTGCCTGCCCTTTCCAACAATGCAACATGCATGTGGTTATATATTTCATGAGACACTGGGAGATGCTGGCCGCACTGATATGTTTTTCATTTGTTCTGTCTATCTCTTCTGATCACTGTGGAGCTGTCAGGGATGCAGCTGTGGCCAGGTAGATGCAGGCTGTCCTTGCAGAGCACAGCAGCAGCGGGAGCAGGAAGTGGCAGGGCAGTGGGCTCCTGTCCCTGCTACTGGTAGCCCCGTAGCTATAACTGGCCACTTCTATGTTCCCTGTTCTGTCCTGGAGGAACTTAGAAACATGCACCTGCCTAAGAGATGGCAGCCGTGACAGAGAAGATGGGGCACCAGCCAGGTCCCCTGCCCTGGGAAAGTAGCTGCTTCCCACCCACAGGACAACCAGAGATATTGTAGCAGGAGGTCTCAGAGAACCTGAGTCCCTGGGAGTCTAGAGTCCCAAGGAGAGACTGAAGACCCTAAGTGACTTCCTGACAATAGCCTTCACACTATGAGCTAAGAGGGAAACTAGCTGGCCTTCTACCCTTGGGAACAGTTAAGGAAGCTGTGAGCTAAGCTCTGTTTGAGGCTCTGCAGTACATCAGGGGTGCCCTGGATGTTGGTTTTTCCACACAGTTTGTCTGCCTGCACGCCGTGCAGGTCACCTGTTTGCCCACTGTGTGGGCCACAATGAGATCACACCAGGCCAAACAGTTCCACGTGGGGCTTTATTTAAGATGGGGGAAGGTGTAGCAGGTGGGAAGAAGGAAGGAAAAGAAAGAGAGAGAGAGGGGAAACGCTACCCAATTATATATGGTTGATGACGTAAATTACGGGTAAAGGTGGGCCATTGAATTCTGGGTATATGGCGGCTGTTGCCTTGGCAACAGGCCTATAGTCTCACTGTGCTAATTGTCATTTATATGATGTCACAGGTCTCGCAGATCTCGGTAACTAACACTGGGTCTCTGGTCATCTACCATTTTCCTGTTGGGAAGATCACCACAAACCCTTACAGTCTGGGTCCCTGGTAGACACTGCATACACAGTCTGCGATATGCATCCTTGGTTCTGTCTGGATCTTTTTCTGCCCTAGTGCAACACTGTGCATGGAGGTCTTCATGTCATCCTATGGCTGTCGCCCTGCTACCACAGTGTGTAATATGTGTGCTTGTTACACAGACACAAGCAGGAGGTCAGTGGGTCAGGCACCAGGTGATCGAAGCCCACACCTTCCTTCTCAGGCTCTTCCACCCTTCCCTTACCTGGCAGGTGTCTTTCAGAGGCCCAGGGTACCCAGAACAAAGCTGTTTTCAACATATAGCTTGCCAATGTCCCGCTCTGCTCAGCTCTACTCCCCAAGGCTCAGACAGGAGGGCCCGAGTTCCCTCTGAGAGGCCAAAATGTTCCTCAGCGCTGAGAGAGGGCCAGCACCAAGTGTGCTTGGGCACAGGGCATGCATGGTGATCTGGCCCATTGAGAGCAAGAGTCTTTGGCAAGTAGAGGATGCCGTAAGAGTCAGGTTGGAACACAGGAAGAGCCAAGTGTTTGTGTGACTTCTCGCTGAGGAGGCTGACACAGACATGGGGATTCTGCTCTGATAGATGAGCCCAGTGGGTGCTGTTGAGAGTTGCTGGGCACACAGGAGCCAAAGGGCCTGGGCCAGGGTCACTGAACGGATCTCTGGTCTTGCCAGCTGGGTGACAGTCATGACAACCTGGCCCCGTTGTCTCTCACAGATGGTCTCTGTGAACAAAGGATGGCAGGTGATGTGTGTGAGCCAGGTGACAGGGCCCCGCAGCACTTCTAGACACCTTCCCACAATCAGGCACCAGCCTGAGGCAGAGAGGTTAATGCGAACTATGGCGACACTCACATGGCTCCTGGGATCACAGGGCCTGTTCTGCCTGTCTCACCCTCTGTACTAGAGGAGACAGATCTCCGAGTATCTGTGCTTCTGCCATCAGACTGTTCGAACGCCTTTGTCTCCAACATGCCATCTACAATGGAATTCTCCACACTTTAGCAATGCCAGCACAGACCTGGAAGGAGGGAGTCTCCCTGAATGTTTATAGGCTTGAGCAGAGCTCAGAGCACTGACTGGGTTAGGTAGCATGCACCGACTCCCCCAATTCATATTTGCCCAGGTCCTCAAAATGTGACCTCTGGTGGCAAGAACATCTTTGCAAGAGGGGTGAGTTAAGCTGGACTCACAGTGGATTGGGCAGGGTGGTGCTAAAGCTGATAGATTGTCTTTTCCCTGGCAGGACACAGGGAGACTTTTTGCCCTTGAAGCTGAGAGAGGCCTGGACAGAGCCTGCCTCAAGTCTCCAGGAGAAGCCACACGAGTCGTAGTTTCATTCCAAGCACAGCTTCCTGATCTACCAGGGAACACATGTAGGCTATATTATGCCACCGAGCTATGGGAGAATGTCTGGCCCTTGGAGCCAAAGCTCAGAGCTAAGGATGACCCAAGACACCCCACAGGGAAGCTGGCACACCTTGTCAGATTTGGCCGAGGTGAGTCGAAGGATGATAAACTATACCTCCATAACTTAAAGCCACAAGCAATAAGTCTCATATCTCTGGGAGTCAGCAGGGTCCTTTGCTCGCCACAGCACTCAGGGACCACTGCTGCCATTGTAGCCACACCTCTAATATCCTGCTTGTTCTAGCTCAGGGAGGAGTATGTTCTGTCCTTGCAATTTGCCATGCCACTTTGTACCCAGGACACACAACTTTGCACAGCACATGCTACCCACCACCTGCCACACAGATCCACCCAACCATGAGAGGTGAGAAGGGCAGGTCTTCTCTAAAGATGAGGAACCTAGGAACCAAGCACTGATGTCTACTTCGGTCACTGAGAACAAACTACCTTCCTGACCCCAGGACCTTTCTATCTCTGGTCATTGTGGCATATTACACCCAGTGCTTCTGTGTGTGAGATTGTGAAAATGCATGGTGCTAGATATAGATAATTTGATTGTGAATCCCAGTTCTGCCACAAAGTTTGCTTCAGCCCATGAACACTGATAAAGGTATCAAGGAAGATTAGAAAGATGGGAAGATAAAGTATATATGTCTGTATAAGTGGGTGGATAGATGACAGTAGATTAAGAGATGGTGGATAGTAAATGGTTGGAAGGATGATAGATGGATGGAAGAATGATGGATGGATGGATGGATGGATGGATGGATGGATGGATGGATGAATGGACAGACAGGTGGTCAACATATAGACAAATGGATGGATGGTAGATGGGTAGATGGATGGATGGACAGTTAGATGTGTGAGTGGATGGATGAATGGATAATGGAGGGGATGAATACATGAGGGATGGATGAATGGGTAGATGCATACATGGATGGACAGATAGCTGAGGGATGGAGGATGCAGGGATGGATGCTAGATAGAAGATAGACAGAAAGGTACCAGATAGACATGTGGATGGTTAATAGTTGGTTGAATATGTGGATGATGGATAGGTTGATTCATTAGTTGCATGCTGTGTGCCAGATGTTTCTGAGAATTAGCTAATTGAATCCTGTGTCATTGTGTTCCGTAATGCAGTCCATGATTTACAATCGAGAAGGCCAGTCTCAGTTACCTACTGGAGGTATTCCCAAAGCCATACATACTACAAGTGCGAAGTGACAGAGGTAGGTCTCTGTGTGGTTAGAGTTGGGATTTGTCAGCCAGGTTCCCCAAGTCTGCCTCTCAGCTCCATTACTAGGGAGCTGTAGAATCTTGGGGAGATGGTTTGACCTTTCAACTTTCAGTTTGCAGATATTTCCATTTGCAAATCACATATCCCTCAGAAGACTTTTCTGAATGTTAAATGATAATTTTTATGATTCTGTTTTTCCACGGGATATTTGGTGGAAATGGAAACTGGGACAGGTAAGAGGACCTTGGTGGATGGTAGGAGACTGAGATAGACCCAAATGAGCCACAGATGTGCTCCGAGGGCTTAGGCATGGAGTATGGGGGAGTCATGATAACTTGAGCAGTGTGCTGGCCCTGACCTGTTGTCTAAGGAGGCCTGGGTGAAGGGCAGGGTGACCTTCCTATATGAGGCCCCGCCCAGGGACCTATGAGCACTGCTACGTGTTTTGCCCTTTCAGGTGCCACCCAGCAGGACTGTGTCATCCTACCTTAGATTCTAGTGGGGGTGAGAAAGGGGAGCTAGATCCCAGATCAGTGCAAGGTGAGGGATAGGTGGGGACCAAGTCTGCCGGCAGTACCTTAGACAGTCAGGCTGGGCTCCTTTAGCCCCCACACAGACAAGGTGAGAGTCTGACTGAAGATCTCGTGGGTGAATTGGGAAAAGCTTGTCTAAGAAGGCTACAGGCTTCCAAGTCCATGGCCTTCTCAAGAGGGTAGACCAAAGTCAGCAAGATCCGGGTGGTCAGTGTGATAGGGAGAAGGATGGGGAAGTGAAGGGGGCTGCTTTGCATAAAGCACCAAAACTAAGAGAACTGTAACAATGGCGGCAGCAGCAGGGGCAGCAGCGAGCCCTGGTGTGGGCTGTTGCTGCTGCAGGCTTGGGGCTGTTGACAGAACCATGCTGGGGTGAGAAGTGTTGGCATTCGGCCTACTCTCTGTGGTTATCTGGGCATCTGGGCTTCCTGATTCTTTTTTTTTTTTCTGTGAAGAAAGCCTTGCTTGTTCTTAATCCTGACATGCATTAAATGCAGTCTGAGGATGAACCCTTAGCTCCTCACCTTATAGCCATGGGCTGGGGCTGGGTATAGTTCTTGGTCCCAGAATTCTCCAACGGTCACTTCAGAACATCACTCCTTACTATAGAGATAGTGACAGTCTGGTCCAGAGAAGGAACAGAAGAACCCTCAGACATCTGATCTCCAAATCAGGACTCTCCTGTGCCCTCTATAGTCTCAGAGCAGTACCTCCCCTGCCTAGGCATCCTGGCCTGGAGGAAGGTGACCCAGACATGGATCAGCAGAGCTGGCCCAGGTCAAAGAACAGAGAAGCTCTGGATTAGAGAGGAGTTTAGGGGAGAAAGGGTGCATCTGGGAACTGGAGGTGCCTGTAAGAAGCTGGGTATGAACTGAGGCAGGAAGTCAGCTGAGATCTGTCTATGCTATCAGAAGATTCTGGCTGTGGACTCACAAGGTATGGGAGAAGTGAGGGGCAGAAGCCTTCAGATGGAAAGAGGCAGGAAGTAGAGATACCCCAGGTAGAAGCCAGTGGGAATGACAGGCAGTGGAGCTGTCTCTAGGGGAGAGAGGCTGAAGAGGAAGAGGCCAAAGAGGAATTCAAAGTTATTTCTAGGATTCTTCTGTGTGCTGGTTTCTGCCCTGAGCCAGTAGGGGAGCCATTTCCTGAAAAGGAGACACTGCAGGCTGGAGGCTGGGAGGACATCAGAACAGGGTCAGTGCTTACCTAAGAAACTCATCCCCTAACCCCAACCCATGGGCCTCATCAGCTCCCAAAAGCTACTCTGTCTGAAGTCTCATGGGCCGTCTGCTGGAGACTGTACTTTAAGACAGTCTCTGTTTGGAACAGACTACTATTCATACTTTTATGTTTTGCTTATGGGAAGCTTGAATTTAAGTGGAGAGCCTGTATGTTATCTGGTGATCTTACTGAAAAGGAACCTTAGTGAAAAAGTCAGCATAGGACAGAAGTCCTTTGTTCTGGTACCCAAAAGATAGTGAGCAGTCAAAGGCGTGAGGCCCAGGGATGATGAGTGGACAAAGGAGCTGGAAACTGACAGAGCGGGCAGGCAGGCCCTGGATCCCCGTAATCCCCGTGCTTTCGTATGCCATGGCTGGCGGCTAAAGGACGAGGAGCCAGGGGCTCTTGCTTTGTGTGTGCTTCATGAAAACTGCTCTGGCTATTGGGGTAGAGAAAAGCACTGTGTTTGGGGGCTGTTGGGGTGGGTAGTGGAGAATGTAACTCCCTGATGGACAGGGTAATGGTGGGGTCTGTGAGCACCATGTTTACAGACTTCAGGTGAGGTGAGGAGAGAGGACTGTCCCAGAGACTCCGGAGTACTGAGGGCCAATATGCCCCAAACCCTACAATGCCTGTCCAGGGCTAGGCCTTCACAGCTCTGCGATCCATGTGACACCAAGGGCAGAAAGAGACACGTTCTCCCAAGAAATCACCATCGTCCACCCCTCTAAAGAGAGTTTTCCAGAGGCTCTCAACTACTGAAGCAAAGAGGAGTGTACTCAGGTACTCAGACTGACGTACTGAGTACTCAGGTACTGAGGCTAGGTACTCAGAAACTACACAGAGAGGTAGCTTCATAATGCCAGGAAGCCCTAGATCGGAGGAGTCTTCGTTGACTGATCTCGTCCTGCCCGGGGTCTTTGTTTGACCAAAGCCTGCTTCTTCTGATTCCGTTCTTTCTTCTACAAAGAGGAGGTATTGCCGAAGTCCCAAAGCCACAGCGACTCTCCTCTAACTCATTTCGCAGTCCAATTATCTAAATTATTGCTTTGCCCTGGCACAAAAGGAGGAGGCTCGATTTAAAAGTCGCTGCGAGATAAGTGCTTGGTTGCCTCCCCTGTCAACAATGCATAATAATTTTGATCAGGCGCTCATCACGTTTTGATAGCAGCCACAATGGCTGTGACCGGGTCTCCGGGGGACTTTATTTTTAGCTCCAAAATCACAAAGGAGGAGCCAGGAGGAGACTTCGCATAAGGCAGCCTGGGCTTTTGAACGCTGCCTCCACAAGGCCAGCCAAAAATTGGGTTTGGCTTCCGGAGAGAGTGGGAGGCTCCCAGGGCTGGAACAGGGGCAGCCTGGAAGGGGCATCACACTGTCTTGTGCAGAATAAGTGTCTCTCCAGGAGATGCTAGCTCGGTTTCCAGTCCTGGCAGGGATGGGAGAAGGGACAGTTATTTCCAGCTGAGCAGCCCAAGCCTGCAAGAGAGAGAAAGAAAGCTAACAGTCTGGAGGTGAGAGGGCCTCTGAGAAGAGGCGGCCACTGGGCTGAGCGGGGCTGACAAGCTTTGATGGTCACACCTGGAGTGGACAAGGAGGAAGGGTGTTCTGGGTGGGTGCAACTGTAATTGTAATGGAATGGGTAGATCAGCAGAACGGAGGAGGAGTGGGACTGGGCCAGAAGGGAGAGGGGCAGGCAGAGGATAGGATGAAAGTGTAGGTCTGTGGGAGGAGACTGTTCAGCTGCTGATGGTAGCAAGGGATAAGCCTGTGAGCCTGGGAAGGACCCGCTGGTGCTGATGTTGGATCAAAGGCATCATTTCCAGGGTGCATGTGGGTTTGTGACTGAGGAGCAGTGGAAGACAGAGGAGGGGTTGATTGGTCTTTCTTCAAGGACCTCCCTTGGAGGAAGGGAGAAGGCCCTCAGACCCCAGGTTGTCCTGAAAGGGCACTGGGCAGGTCACAAAATGGCATGGAAGGTCGAGGCCAGGCAGGAAACACATGAGCCATGTCTTAGTCTGAGGAGATCCCTGAAGCTCCCGACAGAATGCAATGCGGTCCTGATGTGGCTTGTCTGGGCTACCTACCCTGGTGGATTGAACGGGGCCCAAGCTTGTGTAGTAGCCATGGGAGTGGGGACTGGGTGGGGGTGGAGCGTGAGGAGAGATGGGAAGTTCTCTGACTCTGTGTTGCAGAGGGACTCAGAAAGAGACCGCATGCTGACAGCTGGAGATCCTGACAGAGGTCTGCTACAGTTCTGCAGTGTCCGCATCTCTCCAGGTCTATTACCCCAGGTAAGAAGTCACTCAGGATTCCACCACAGTGGGAGACATTTGTTTTTAAAGGAGGAACTTTGAAATAGGTTATATCCAGATGCAAAAACTGAAATGACAGCTGGCAGTTCCCTGAAGCAGGATGCAGGTTCCAGGGGGATGTAGGAGGGGCAGGGCGAAGGGTACCAGTCTGCCTCATGATCCCTATAGCATCAGTGGGGTGGGTGGGTGCAGGACTATAGCTGGCTACTTTGAGGAATGTTGGTGGGCTCCAGAGTGCTGGGGTAGTCACTGACTGACCAGTAATGGCCAGGCAACTTAGAAAGGGGGCTAGGTCCCAGTGCATGTATGAAGGTGCACAGTCTCAGAGTCAGGAGGCCAAACCATCTTTGGGGTGACAAAGAGTTGCAAGGGTCATGAGATCAGCCTGGCTTTGAGGGACAAACATGAACTCCTGGATATGTGAATCCCCTCACCCCTATGCTCCCCAGCGCCTGCTTGTACAAATCTAAAACTCTGGTCACCTTACCACCTTACCTCTTCTAGCCCTCAGCCCTTAGGTACCAAATGGGATATGATCCTCCTGAGGTGATGTGAAACCCTGTGGTCAGGAGCAGGAAGGATGCTGCTGATATGGTGGCCCAGTGGGACAATGAATTCTGACCCTCAACATAGAGCCAGACAATCTTGGCTTGTGAGTCAATGTCATTGCAACGACCCAGTTCCAGCTGGGTAAGGCCTATCCCTCCCTCAACCTCCACTCCCAGAGGACAGATCCTCAGGGCCTAACACACATGCACGCGCATGTGTGCACACACACAAACACACACACACACACACACACACACACACACACACACACACACTTCCACTGGTCCCTCCCTTCCTGGTTTTCCTCCTGGGCTTCCATATAGGACCCTGACTGCATATTTGTATAGTGATTTGGCTGTGTGTTATGTCCTCTGGGTGCTGTGGGAGACCTGGCCCACCCTTGGAAGTCCAAATTGGTTGCTTTTTCCTTCCCTCCCTCCCTCCTTTCTTTCTTCTTTCCTTCCTCTCTTTTCCTCCTCCTTCTTCCCTCTCTTCTTCTTCCCCTTCTTCTTCCTGTCTCTCTGTCTTTGTCTCTCTGTCTCTCTCCCTGTCCCTTCCCCCCTCTTTTGTGTGTTCAGGCTTTTATGCATGTGCCTATGTGAGATCTTGAGTGCCTTCCTCAGGTGCTGTCCACCTTGTTTCTGGAGACAGGGTCTCTCGCTGACCTGGAGTTCATTGCGTAGGCCAAGCTGACCGAAGTGAGCCACAGGGATCTGCTGCCCCCCACCACCCAGCACTGGCATTATGAAGGCACCATCTTGGCTGCTCAGCTGGACCATGGAGTTGAACGCACCTGAACACTTTCCTGTAGGCACTGTCCCAGGCAAGACTTTATTCTGACCTTTTAAATACCAGGGGTATGCTACTAAACTTGGGAATCACAGCTTGTGCCCCAAGTCAGGTCTGGCCACTCTTCCGTAATAAACCCACTAAAAGAGTTGAATTAGATGTAAAAAGCAGAAAGGGGAGATTTATTCAATGTGCTCACATTGGGAAGAGGGATAAAGAGATTCAGTGAGCACCCGGAGTCTGTCTTTGGGTTTCTGAAATGAGTTTAAAGCTTAAATGGAAGCCTAAAGATTGTAAGCGGTCCCAGTGACATTGTCCTTCCCCGGCTGACACCCTTCCCGTTTACCTATCCTTGCTTGCCTGGTCTTCAATCTCATCCTGTAAGGAGGCCTGACAAGTTGTCTGACAAGTGTGATCCCTCTATAAGGGAGATGGTTTCTCCCTCCCCTGGTGCCTTTTTCTCCCAGTGCGTGATTCCTAAGGGAATGCCCACTCCTTTGAAGCCCATTGTTTTGATAGTCATCAGACTATTACTCAGGTTGAGAGACACAGGTGCCTCTTTAGAGCATCTCCATTTCTGCCAGGCCAGTTATAATGGCTTTGTAAGTCCTGTCACCTCAGCTGACAGATGTGCCTCATAGGACAAATTAGGCCTAATGTTGCATATAAGAGAAACTGAACTAGAAGGTATCTCCTGGATTGCTCTTGATGCGAGGCGAATGCCGGTGGGGAAAACTTGCCTCTCTTAAGATTGTGGACCAGTCAAGAATCAAGACTTGCTGCTGGGTAGAGGTAAGTGACAGAGCAAACCTAGGACCTTGGCACCCATTCTGACCCCTGCTCCAGAAGGACTCAGGGCTGGAGAACACCTGATGCAGATCTCCTGGGCAGAGGTTGTGACCAGGCATTTCCACTGGTACCCTGCCTTTCAAGGGCATCAAGAGTCCTAGGAATAGCTTCCTGCTATCACACTGTGTATCTTGACTTATTTACCAGGAGCAGGGGCAAGTCCGTGAGCGCAGCCCATTGATCTAGATACAGACTCTGTGAGTGGTTTAGTGTGGGGATTGAGACATGTCCACCCCATTCCTGTCTCTTCAGTACATGATGGTTGTAGGAGACTTGCTCTTGGACACAGGCATTGTGAGTTTACAGGGAGTGCGAAGTGCCAAACTGCAGCCACAAATGCCTCCAGCCTAACCTGCATCTTCAAGAGGAGTCCAATGCCAACCAGTAGCACTCAGGCTCATATAACAGGCCACCATTTTCATTCCTCATGCTCTGTGGGCCAAAGAACTGTGGCCTTGAATTGTATTGATGGGTCTCAGCTCTTGCAGGTCTCTAGCCCTATTGGCAAGGAGATGTGAACAGCAGCACCTTCCGATTGGCTTTAGGCGCTTTTGTGGGTCCTCTGTGTCTATAATCACCAGGGCTTGGGAGGGGGCAGGAAGAATATACAAACTAGGCTAAGAAGGGATGAGAGCCTTGTATTTGGTTAGAGCATCAAAGTTCCAGCATCAGGAAGTGGTTAGCATGAGCACTCCGAAGGAGACCTCTGCCTCCATCACTACTGAGTTCCCAGCCTCTCTTCTTTGACTAAAAGGAACAGCTGCCCTGCCTCAAGGTCTGTCCCAGCACCGATTGCCCTTTCTGTTTCTCATCCCCAACTCTGAGCCTGTCTACACTGTTGGTTTCTTGCTTCAGCGACCCGTGGGATATTCTATAAGTAGCAGCCCTACCCAACACTGGCCCCAAGTGAGCAAAGCAGGACACCAGGAGCTTACCCATGGTCCTCACTTATACCATGATGAAGAGAACAGGGCAGTGATCATGTTGAAGAGGGAGCTGCCTCAGTGAGACACATGAGTGACATGGTCAGTCATTAGGCATTCCAAAAGCCTGGTAAAGAGCAGACCGCCTCTCCATAGGCCACTGGAGTGAGTGTCTGGTAGACCTTGGAGTTTCATGAAATAGCAGGAAAAGAGATTTTAAAGTGATCAGCAGTCACTGCACTATCATGATCATATCCCTAATCTCTGTAAGTCCCAAGGGTAAATTTTATGGACCACATAGCCCTGCAGTCCACCCGAGACATGGACACTTACACAGCGAACCTCAGAAGTAAATGGTAGCAACAAGTCAGAACTGGACCCGGTATACAACAAAGGCCTGAGTGCATCTCTGCTCTGGGCCCTCAGCCTCCACTGCACATACAGACCACTGTGCACAACCACAAGATCCTATCCCTTGTGTGCGTTCAGAACCAAGACCTGGGATGCTTGCACACTGGCTGTGTCATAGGTAGAGCAGCATCCTATGTCACCCCAGGGAGAAAGAGCTGAATTTATTGTGAACAGCCGGACCACCGAGGAAGTCCTCATGGCTGCATCTGTACCTTCTTAGCAGTGTGCCTCAGTAGTGTGCTTTCCCACCAGTGTAGCTTCTAGCATCATGAAAGAGGTCAACTGAATGTGGGATGCAGCTCATTGTACCCCGGACATGCATGGGTGATGCTGAAGCATTCTGTGACTTGAGGTACCACTAAGAACAAAAGCCTGATGGTGGATACCATGGCCACCAAAGCATGTTTTGACCTCAGCTCTGTTGCCATGGGAGCCAATGTGGCCATCACCAGGAGAGCAAACACCTACAATGCATAGTCATCCGAGGGGCTGTAAAGAAGACCAGACAATCTGCTTCATGTGATTCCAAAGCCAGGAACGGGACTAGTGGTGTAGGTTATGGGCCCACTGCAGCTCAAGGGAGCAAACTCTATAGCATCCAATGTGTGGGGCTTGTAAATGAGACCTCAGAATGCTGAAATTAGGCTCAGTAAGGTCTAAAGAATTACCCCTCCTCCATCTATGGAGATGACCTACACTAAGGCAGGCAGGTAGAGCAGCTGCCTCAAAGTCCTACTCAGCTTCAAGTCCCCCAGCTGAGAGCTGAGTAGGGAGCTGCCCTGGGCATCCTTTGTCCTGTTCCTGCCTGGTAATTGACATAGAGAATGGTCGCTAATGAAGAACGGAGTTGGACTTCCTGGGAAGTGACTGCGACAGCCAGAAAGACAACTGCTAATTACCAGTGCCAGCTGGTGGCCCTGGGGGACCATGCAGACAGAAAAGATGAGGGCTGGGAGGACCAGGCAGAGAGAAACTTCAGGAAGGCTGCTTACTCTAGGGCCCTCTGCAGCCAAGCACTGACTCTGTGGATGGTGGATCAAGAGGTCAAGACCGACACCGACCCTGCACTCTTTCCTGGTCAAACCCAAGGAGGAGCTATTAGACCGCCATGGTAAATCTGCCAGTGTCCTCCAACTGACCTTGGCTGTTAGGCAGCTTGTTTCCCATCTCAGACCTTTGCACCGACTGCCCTTTCTCTTGCTCGTGCCCAGCTCTGAGCCTGCCTACACTGTTGGCATCTTGCTTCAGTGACCCCTGGTACACGCTGTAGGTTGCAGCCCCTAACCCCCACTGGCCCTGGGTGAATGAAGCAGGACACCAGGAGCTTACCCCATGGTCCTCACTTACACTGTGGCAGTGATCATGTTGAATGTCATGAATGTCTTAGTGAGACATATGAGCAATGTGGTCAGTCATTAGGCATTCCAAAAGCCTGGTAAAGAGCAGACCGCCTCTCCATAGGCCACTGGAGTGAGTGTCTGGTAGCTGCCTTCTCTGGTGTTTCTGCCTCATCACTCATCTTTCTCTAGTCTGGCTCTGTCTCTCCCCACACTGAGCTGGTCTCAGCTTCTCACACACCTGGTGCTCCTGAGCCTCACCTGTTCTTCCTCAGATCTGTCTCCTCATGAACCCCTCTCCCTCACCTCTGGGTCACGCTGTGGGTCAAGGCCCCTTCTGGATTGGGATTCTGACCAGGCATACCTCCCCTAGCTACATGTGCTATGAGTGACCCAGGACCTCACTTCCTCTTTGCCATCTTTCCCCTCCTTCATCTGGGCCCTGTCACTTACAGGTGTGAGCTGCTATAGGGCAGGGAAAACTTCAGTGGCCAGAGGGGCTTGCCTGAATCCCACGTGTCCCCTAACCTTAAAGATGCCAAAATCCTCTGCTGAAATGGTAGCAGGAGAGCTCTGAGTCCACCTCTCTTCCTCCTATATTGTCTGCTGGGACCATACAAACTGTTAGGAGGTAGAGCTTTGATGATTGGCAGAGTTGGAGGCCTTAACCCTACAACGCAGGTGTGGGCAACTGGCTCCTCCTACAGGTACTCCCTGCCACCTACGTTGTCTCTGCCTTGTCCACACACAGACTTCTTACATGTCTCTCTGTCTTTCTTCTTTATAGAATAACACTGGCCATTGTGTTAAGGACGCCCTAACCTAGTGTGGCCCCACCTTAACTAATCTCACAGACTCTCTATCATATAAGTTCTGGGTGTGTATGGTGAATGCATGCAGCCCAGCCTACACCATGTTGTCCCTGCTTCACCTCTTAGAATCTCAAGGTGAAGGCATGGAACCTTTTTATGGGAAAGACAGGAAACAGCTGCTCCCCCTCTCCTTCAGATCCTGCCCTGTGTCTTGAGCTGCTTTCTACCAGGGTCCCCATGGCTAGATAGATGCTGTCCTCACAGCAGAAGCCTGCCCTGTCTCCCAGGGCCTAAGCTTCTGTCACACTGGAGCCTCTCCCTATCTGCAGAGAGGAGAATGGAGCGGAATCAAGACATCCTGAAGCTCACACATTCTGTGTAGCATCTAGGCTTCCCTCCGTAAGCAGGAGCAGGGCTCTGATCCCAGAGAGACATCACCCAGACGCATGTCTGCACACGTACATACACGGTGTTCCATGGAGCCCCGCGCTGAGTCCTCCTTTCTCACCTCAGAGGCAGCTGAAGACTGAGGCAAGGAAATGAGATGGGGAATCGCTTCTCGGGCAATTACCCACACCTCGTATAGTCTAATGAGCCGTTGAGGGGCCCGGATGGAACATTTAGGGGGGTTATTGAATGTTTCCTCACAGTTTACCCAGTTCCAGGAGTTAATTGATTTATGGACTGCAGGAGCATGGGTGTCTCTGAACATGAGTGGGTGCCTTTTAAATGTGGCTTTCTCTCTGTGTGAATTGGGGGCCGCCTGGCTGTAGGCCTGAGTTCCCTTGCTTTGGCATCCTGCCTCCGCATCATCTGCCTGCACTTGCTGAGGAGAAGCCACTGAGATGTGTCCGCACACCAAGGCACAGGCCTGCAACCATGCATGCTCTTGGGACCAGGATTCCCTTTGCCTTTCCCAAAATTCAGTTAATCTTACCCACTCAGATTTGTGCTATACCTAGCACCCTGTTTTTTAACTAACTTTATAAGTTTTTTCTTTCATTAATTGTTTTAAAGCTACTACAAAATGCTATTGTGAAATGGTTAAGTTTGACATGATTGGTGTTTTCTTTTATCCTTTCTGTTGAAAACATATTTGTGCGCACACATGCGCAAACACACACACACACACACACACTCACACACACAGAGGTCAGAAACAACTTGTGAAAGTAGCTTCTCTCCTTTCATCATGTAGGACCCAAGGATGGAAGTGAGCTCTTCAGTCTCACAGCTGAGCGCTCTCATCACCTCCAGCATCTTTTTGTTTGTTTGTTTGTTTTGAGACAGGCCCTCTCTTCACTGCCCAAGCTGTCCTGCTTCTGTTGCCCAATGGCTTCCTCTACAATTTCTTAATAAACATTAAAATAATCCTGCAACTGGTCACTTCAATGTGTTCTTATAACCTACTAGTTGGTCCCATGGGATAGCCTCCTTGAAGAGCCCTGACATTTGCGAGAGGAGAGCCATGGAAAGCTGGGAGAGGGGCAGCTTGCAGAAGTCACATCTGTGACCTTAGAGTGAGACACGGGCAGGCAGCAGCTCACTCCAGATGGTGGGAAGTCAGGCCAGCCAAGTGTCTTACTGGTCTCTGCCTTATCATCTTCTATAGAAGTATTCTTGGTTTTACCTAGCCAAAGTAGCCAGAGAGAAGCAACTGGGCCAGCCACCCTGGTGTGTGAACTCTGGTGTGTGCAGACTGACATCTAGGTGTAAGGAGATGGGACCCAAGGAGATGGCTGGGAGGAAGAGACTCCACCTTACCTTGAGTACTTCATTAAAATTTCTGTAGGCCCCATCCATGTCAGGTTGGTCCTGGGCCCTACCTCTAATAGACACCATTTCAGACTGCAGAGACACTGCAGCTCCAGGCCCACTTAGGGTGGGCAGGATTTGACCTTCTATAAATGGCAGGACAGCCAGAGGATGGGATGGGAGTGTCTCTGACAACACATTGCAAACAGCAGCAGCACCACTGCTAGCACTGCTGTCCACCTTCTCTAAGCTTGGTTCCTCTTCTAGATGCCACCACTAGAGAATGTAGGTTGGTCCTCCTATTTGTGTGCCAGGCACCCAAGAGAGTGCCTGGCTGCCTTTGCTCTCCAGGGAACCCCTTCTCTTGTAGGACTTAACTCTGAACACTACCCCCTATAGATGGAGCCTCTCTTAACTTGGCCTGTGCCTGGTGTCCTTTCCTGACTCACCTTAGCACAATGGCCAGCAGCTGCAAAGCAATTCTTGTCACTTGGTTTCAACTCTGGCTTCTTCCACGTGGTCCCTGCTTTTAGCTGGCAGATTAGAGAAAGAGAGATTTGCATAGCAATAAAAAAGTAATTAAAATCACCAACACATGAAAAGCCCATTATAAGATTCCCTGGAAAAGACGCCTCCCCTGGTCAGGAAAGATACAGTGAAGCGGGTGGGGGTGGCGAACCAATTAACCAAGCCTGTTAGCTGTCCATTATCAGCACTGGGTGCTGCACATGTAAATATTAATTGCAGCAGGGCCAACTTGCTAACAGCCAACCAAACTCATAAATATCCTGAGCACAATTAATGGTGACGAAGTGTGTGTGTCTCCGATGGTGGGGCTTGGTGAAAGGCCCGGGGATGACTCTGAGCAGGAAGCTGAGTGCTGCTGCCACAAATCTGTCCCCCGGTTCACCCATTTCAGACATGGCCACACTTCCCTCAAGTATCTGATTGCATTTCGAGGCTTGAGTTATGATGTGTCTGTTTATTCATTTATTCGTTATACACAGCCACTTAGAAAGAATGAGTAGGCGCCCATGCGCCTTTACGCTGTGCATGCCGTGGACTGGTGCCCCCATCAAATCACCCATGAGTTGCTGATTGAATTAGAGCAGGCAGCAGGAGGCCCATCTTCCTTTGGAGGGGGAGCATGCTGAGCAGTCACTTCAAGGAATGATACCCATCAGGCATAAACCCTGAGGGGAACTCAGAAGCAGGGGTCCCAGGCTTCTAGCTGACATCATTGTGATCCCAGGAATCTCCTAGGGGATGTGCTGGCTCTAATCCCTCTGTGATCTATCTACACTAGAAAACAAATGAAATACTGCATCTCAGTGAAGGTCCCAGTCAGAAGGTTGTAGCAGGTTATAAAGCATAGTCTTTTTACTCTTATTGAACACCTCCCCTAAGAGACAACTGGTCAACCTCTCTCACCCAAATGCCAGCCCATGGCTCAGAGGCCTTGAACATCATAGAGTCTAGGCTGTGCTAGGAGAATATGATTTTGAAAGGGCCCCAAGGCAAAACCCTCCTACCCTGGCAGCTGTCACTCCACCCCTTAGTAATCTACCAGGTAAAACAGGAGTTATGGGGAACAGGGTATACCCTGTGAACTGGAGGCAAGAAGCACAGATAACCTGACCACCCTGACTTCCAGAACAAAGCCATAATGGGGCGTGGCTGGTGCCAACATTCTTCCCTATCCCTTCTACACTCTGTCCATATAATATGGCCATATTAGAACAGGGAACAAGATTGGATTATATGTTGAAGACAAAAAGAACTATTGCAGAAGGTAGGCAGGGGTGGCATCTGCTGAGATGACACTTGAACTGAGAGTTGAAGGCTGAGAGGAATGGAGGGCATTGGGGAAAAGTCATCTCTGCCATCAGAGGGCAGCAAGGCAGAAGAAAGCCCTGGCTGGGCACTTGTCATCAGGAGGGGATACGATGCCAAGAGTTTATAGGGGGAAAATCCTAGGGCTTTTCAGGAAGTTCTAAGGACTCGGGCTACATTTTCAGAGAGATGGAGGACATTGCAGAGTGTGGACAGAGAAGATACATTCATTGGCCAGTTTGTCAACAGTGGCATCAAACTGAATATGGAGATAAAGGAGGAGAGAGAGGGAGTGAATAAGGAGAGGAGAATGGGGAGAGAAAGAGATGGAGACAAGAGGAGGAGGAAGAAAGAGGAAGGAGGGAGAGGGGTAAAGAGAGTGAGATGGAGGAAGTAAGAGGGTGTTGGCAAAACAGAGATGGTAAGATAGACAGAAATGGGTATTAGAGGCAAAGACAAAGGGAGACATAGAGGAAGGGAAACCATAAGGAGAAGGAGAAAGGATACAGAGAGATAGAGGTAAAGACACAGAGAAGGAAACAAAGTCACACAGAGAAAGGGAGAGACAATATATAAGAAGACAAGATATAGAGAACTGGAGATAGAGAGGGACAGAGTAGAGAGGCAATATGGGGTGAGTGGAAAGGAGTGTGACAAGGTGAGCCAGCAGCAGATGGACCCAAGGTAGTGGTGAGGCAGGTAGACACCTTAGTTTATACTAAAAGCTTTTCTCTTCATGACTTAGATGTTGTTGGCATGATGCAGAGGAAGGGACCAGAGTCTCTCCAAAGCTTCCAACACAAGAGACCATTGAGAAGATCCATACTTCATGGGTATGGAGATGAGATGGTGTCTGGGAAAGCAAGGAACTGAGTTGGGTTGTTGGGCTTGTCACATCTTTTAGACCTCTGACCTGAATGCAGTTTGGGTTCAATACTTGGATACATGAATCTGAAGTTTAGTGGGAAAAGGTAGGCCCAGACACTTGTCCCATGTAAGGAGTGAGTTAAGAGAAAATACTGGCCTGAGGGCGATCCCAGGGATCTGCAGAGTTATAAGATGGGAGAGAGAACCAAGAATACAAGGTCTCCTTGGAGCAGAGGCTGGTAGAGTGAATCATCTTGCCATATTTGGCAACAGGTTGAAGCAAATGAGGCATGAGAAATAACCATGATACCTGGCCACAAGAAGTTGTGACAAACTGTCTGGTAATGGTAGGAACTCCAGGATTAGTGTTACAGTTGGTAACAGAAGAAGAGGTAGCAGAAACAAGCAGAACAATTGCTTGGGCCATTTGATGACCAGGAGGGTAGTAAGAGACACATGGGGTCACATTTTGTCTGCATGTGCACATACATGTACCTATGACTATAAGCACATACACAATGTATAGGTGCAGAAGATGATTATATGCATTTCTTTGTGTCTGTATTTGTATTTATGTTTACATATGTGTGCACATACATGTGAGTTCACACACATATGGAAGCCAGAGTTCAACCTAATAAGCTGTTATTCCTAAGTAGCCACCTACTTTTTTTTATGAGACAGGGGCTCTCACTGGGACTTGGGAGTTCACTGATCAAATTAAGTTGGCTAGCTAGCAAGGCCTGGAGACCCCACCTTTCTCTGCCTCCCTCTGCAAGAACATGTATAAATATGTACCACCACACCTGCTTTACACAGATGGTAAGAATTGGACTTAGGTCCTTTTGCTTAGTGGTTCAATGACTGAGCCATTTTCTGAGCTGCAAATGATCATATGTATTTCATAGACACACACACATATTGTCATATACACACATGTATGCTACACATGCATGAAAGACATTTGCAACAGAAGGTTATAATTCAAGAGAGTAGAGAAAAGGCACAAGGCAGGAAACAGGTGTTCTGTAGTCCCAAGAACGGAATAATCCAAGGTCCTAGTTTCTTTAGGCCCAGGACCTTCCACTGTAGCCTGTTTTCTATGTGATTTTATCTGTAGTTCTGAGTTCAATTTTCAGTTCAGACTGCCCAGGGAGCACAGAGAAGATACTCAACATGCAATTTATGGCTTGGTGTGTGGTTACATCTGCCTGCATGTTTAATTGCTATTTTATTGCCCATTAAATCACAAACATTACATAATCTGTTGGATTCTGTCTGTGCAGCAGGGCGGAGTCTAGAAGGGAGGGGCTGGGGAGAAGGGAAGGGGCTGGCCGTGTACACAAATCCTGTTATATGTCATATGCAGGTACACTGAAGGGCAGCTTTTCAAGGCTCTCTAGCATCACTGGTCACCCTACAAGATGGATACCCCAGTTGCTTCTATCAGAGTGGCTCAAGACTGTTAACATCAACATCAGCATCTAGCACAGCAGTTTGCCAACTCTACTCACACACCCGTGTACATTTGAAAGGATTTAGCCATATGAAGACATATTTTCTGTCTTCATCTCTACTTCCACTACCATGGTTTCCATGAGATTAATGGCATCAAGATAAGGCCAGAGGCCAATGGACTGGCTTAAAGAGTCCATGGCAAGCTTGTATCATGTGCCACTACCTGGAAGGAGATTTAGTTGATATCTTAGATCCTCCACCAAGTACAAATGTGTTCAAGCCACTGCACCCCAACACACACACACACATACACACACACACACACACACACACACACTGAACAGAGATAATCCACTGAGATACCTTGTCTTTGGGACAGCAGTGAATACTCTGTGGTAGCCAGGAGCATGATCTCAGAATAGACAAGATAGTGGCATTGAAGATGCACTTCTCAGATCTGTAGCTGTGGGGAGCAGAATCAGTTGATTCCCCAGAGCTGCCTTTGGGGTCCACCCCACTGTGGTCCTCTCCAGGCCTCTCTCCTCCTTTTCCTTCAAAGGTGCTGAAGGCTGCCATCTCCCACTTACCTTCTCCTTCCTTCCCTTCATCCACAGTGGCTCTAAACTAGCTGAGACAGGAGACGTCTCCAGGTGTGTCTCCCATGCACAGGGCTCTATTATCAAGGCCATGCTTGGTAGCCCTTTCCTCCACATCTGTGTGCTTTTGGTCCACGGTCCTTGTTCTTTTGTTTGTCTTTGTGAGATAGGGCCTCGCCATATAGCTCTGACTGTCCTGTCCTGGAACTCACTATGTTAAGGAGGTTGGCCTCAAACTCACAGAGGTCTACCTGCCTCTGCCTCCCAAGCTTCTCAAGTTCTGAGGTTAAAGGGCTGCACCTGACTGGCTCACAAAGCTTGGGATCTCCCTGTGAGATGGGGCTTCTTGTAATATCGGCATTGAAAGGTGTTGTGGTTTAGTGTGACATACCTAAAATTCATTTTCCCCCTAGATTATAGTCAGTATCCTATCTACATGGATAGATAGGATCTGTCTATCTGATCATCTATTTGTCTATCCTCCACCTATTATCTATATATCTATCATATTTATCACATATCTCTATTCTAGCTATTTTTCCTATCACACCTACCTATCCTATCACCTATCTATTTAATTGCCTATCACTTATCACCCATCATATCTATCACATAGATCTGTATATCCACAATGCATCATCTATATGACCTATTATTCATCACTTTTCACTTTTAATATCTATCACATCTATGATATGTATATTTATAATATACCTACCTTTTATCTATCTAATCATTTATTTGTCTATCATGGGTTTATTCTATTCAATATCTACTTGTATCTGTCATCTAATCATCTATCATATAATTATCTATCATCTATCATTGGTTTTATCTCTACCCATCCACCTTCTATCCACATATCATGTACGTGTTTATATCATCTAATTCTATGTATCTACGTATGTATGTATGTATGTATGTATGTATGCATGTATCTACCTATCTCACCTACACATTCATAGAGAAGAGTGTCTTGGGTCTGAAAGAGTCACAGCTATGATACAGGCACGTGCCCATGCTATTTCCTGGTCCTGAATTTGCTCAACTTTGCAATGTGGGAGGAGAGCAGGTTTCAGTTTGGCATAAAGTTAAACCCTGTCTCCTCTCAGTGGCAGGGAGATTCGTTAATCCCTGGACCCCTCTTTTTGATTTGTGTTGGGGGGACATCTATGATGACAGTCATCATCTTTTGCAGGGCTGCTGGGAGGAGTTAGGGAATGCATTTTCCATTCCTGATCTCTGACCTGAATGTCTCAGTGTCCCATGTAAAGCAACAGTGGGTCTTGGGTTGCAGACATCTGCCACACCTCCATGTACTTGTTCGTGTTCCTGCTACATGGTGTCCTTAGCTTTGCCAGGCCCAGCCACATTAGTGTGGCCCTTTCAAGCCTAGTGACCTCACGAAGCCTTTATCAAGCAGCTGACTTATCTCTGATGAGTCTCAGAGACACACACCCCTGGCCTCCTGGGCCCTGGCATCCTAGTCAGAAGGATCTGCTGATGGCCTTCTCTTCCAATTAGCTCCGAGTGTCAGACTGCAAATTGACAAAACTGTCAGACAAGCAACAACAGAAAAAAAAGGTTTTAATTAGTTCTTCATGAAGATCAGGAAACATGGTAAGAGAAAATGCCTGAATCTGCATGAGGTTCTTTGAACTATAATTAGAATGTGGGATTTAAAAGCCGTGCGGGCCCATTAGCTCGGTGCTTACTGCTCAGAAGTTGGATGGGAGGGGAGTATGGGGGAAGCTGGTGATGGTCATGTCAGCGTAAAGACACATGTTCTCTCTGTTAAATGTGTAAGATTTCCCTTTTCATCTGTGCTCCTGAGAGCCCTTGAAGCTGGGCGTCAGACCTAGAACATGGATACAGTATCTGATCATGAGACATCACATCAAAGCTGGGCTCTGGATTCTTGGGCAACAGAACCTGGCAAAGATGGGAGAGTGAGTGCAGAGTGTACAGTGGTGGCGGCTTGGAGAGCAGAGGAGCAGCGCCCTGGCCCCTCCATCTCAGACAGTAGCAACCTAGACCCTCCCATCTCAGAAAGCAGCAAACTGGCCCCTCTCCTCTCACACAGTAGGAATCTGGCCCCATCCATCTCAGACCATAGCACCCTAGCCCCTCCCATCTCAGACAGTAGCAACCTAAACCCTTTCATCTTAGACATTAGCAACCTGGCCCCTCCCATCTCAGACGTTAGCAACCTGGCCCCTCCCATCTCAGACAATAGCAACCTGGCCCTTCCCATCTTAGGCTGAACCAACCTGGCTCTGCCCATTTCAGATCCACCCAGAACCTGGAAGGTGACCCTGCCTCTTGGGTAGGAGTTTCCTCCTGAAATAGAAGAGGGTAGCTCAAAGCTAGGCTGCCAGCACTTTGATGTTCTTGGCAAAGAATGCTATTTAGACTCAGTGAAAGGGAAAGAAAGGAGGAAGCCCCAGTTCACCTGAATTAAGATGTCTCAATTCTCATCCTCCTGAGGCCACCTGAGGTCCCCCTTATCGCACAGTCTTCCCACGGCTTGCCACCTACAGGATTTCCTTCCCCAAGCTCTAATTAGAATAATTACCAACACAGAGATGGCACGTTCTGTGTGCTTTCTAAGTCTTAACTAGGGGAATTCTCACATCATTAGGTGCATTTCATAGATGAAGAAGCAGGGAACAGAATGTTGAGTAACTTCCTAGGTCAGGCAGCTGCAGGCAGGCACGGGGCTTAGATTCCATCCTATGCAGCTGGAGCCCGAGCCTTCACACTCAGCTGAGACCTAGCCTCACAACTGACTTTTTGATTTTTCTCTTTATTATACGGTTTGTTGTAGACCAGATGCTGGCTTAGGTGCACCCGAGTCTGTTGTTTGCTCAACCTCAAGCAACATTGTTCTGAGGCTGAAAGATGGGGCCATTAGTGGAAGATGGTGAAATCTTTTCACTTGAGTTAGGGACAGTTGGCTGCTGAGCCTGGATTTGAACCTCAGAACTCCCTTTGTGAAGCATCCATGTAGATCTTGTTGTTGGCTAGCTCATAAAATATTCATATTCTCTTTAAACAGAATCAGCATTCTAAAAGATGCCAAACTCATAAGCCAACAAACAGGCTTCGATGGTTTGCATAGGCTCTGCCCAGGGACTGTCACTATTAGGTGTGGTCTTGTTGGGGTAAGTGTGTCACTGTAGGTGTGGCCTTTAAGATCCTCATCTCAGCTAGCTGCCTGGAAGCCAGTATTCTCCTAGCAGCTTCAGATCAAGATGTAGAACTCTCAGCTCCTCCTATACCATACCTGCCCAGATGCTCCCATCTTGATGATAATGGACTGAACCTCTGAACCTGTAAGCCGGCCCCAATTAAATGTTGTCCTTTATAAGACTTACCCTTGGTCATGGTGTTCTGTAAAACACTAAGACATAGGCTGATAAGATATCACAGGGAATTTCCAGCTAAACCCAATGAGGATAGGAATTTAATGACAGCAGGTCTTGAGGCCTCCATGCCTCCTGCTGGACCCATTTCCTAGCGTTGAACATCAGATCTCAGCTGTTTGCTTAAGGCATCACCCATGCTCGCTTGAGACCCCTTTCTTTATCAGCTACTGTAGGAGTAGCTGCTTCTTTGTGACTGTGTAGTGTACCACGTGAACACATGATATTTTATCTCTATCTGAGGAACTGTAACTGGCTCTGATTTTGTAGCTATTACAGATACAGTAGCTATAAACTTTTGTATATCTATCTCTTGGTGAAAATAAATAAAAAAAACATGACATTCCCAACATTCCCATCAGCAACACATATGTTCTCTTGAAGAACCAAGTACTGAAATACTATGTGTTCAACAGAGTTGTGAGTTCAAATCCAGGACCTTCATCTGCTGAATCCTAACCTGGGAGAACACATTTAGGCTTCTTCAGCTATTGCAGCCCTGGGACAGGGTTGTTGGAGGTAAAATAGACAATATTTCTATTGCTATGACCACAAACAGCTTTGGAAGGAGAGGGTTTATTTCAGTTTACAACTTTCAGGTCACGCTCTATTGCTGAAAGAAGTGAGGACAGAAACCTAAATAGGGCAAGAACCTGGGGACAGGGGTGATGCAGAAGTCAGGAATATGAGCCTCCCCTTTTCCAGGTGTCATTGGTCATAGGCCCATGAGGATGAAGGGAGCAAGTTGACAAACAGGGTTTGGGACAACCTGTGAGTATGAATAGAAATTACAAATGGAAATTCCAGGACAGATCAACTACAGGGAAGAGGTAGGAATAGTCAGGGGTGGGCCAAGGTCATTGGCTGAAGGCTAAGATCCTGAGATACCTCATTGGCATGGGAAAGCATTCCAGGAATCTAGGGTGCTTGCTGAACGTGTTCTTACTGGGAGAAAGGAAGCTGAACCTGTAATCTAACCAAGGTAAGAGAGGGTATAGGGGTTTGGGCTCCCCAGACAAAGTCAGAGAAGAAGCCCTGCTGCTAAAGGGAGTCTGCCATTTTGCACAGAGCTCAGGGCTTTCCGGTAATGTCAGACTTCAACTTAGCAGCAGGGCTTCCTGACAATGAAAGAGTGCTTGCTCCTCATGACTGGCTCAGTTCTTTCTCCAGGTGACACCATCAATGGGTGGGGTCCTCCACATCAATCATTAATCAAGACAGTACTCCCACAGACTTGCCTACAAACCAATCTTATAGAAGTAATTCCTCAATTTAGATTTCCTCTTCCCAGTTATGTCTAGGTTTAGTAGCAAGTTCCCAAAACAAAACAAACAACAACAAAAAACAAACAAGAACTAATACAATTGATATACTTAAGTCAACAGATTCCATATATGCGATTTATTGAGAAGACCATCTTTCTCCTCTGACCGTACATTTCAGCCACATCACACCTGGGGGCGTGGCTTACTGATGGAGTGCTTGATCAGCATGTTTAAGGCCATAGGGTTTGGTCTCCAGCACTACAGAGTAAATAAAATATTTTAAGGGGAGCTGGAGAGATCTCAGTTGGAAAATTGCTTGCTGCCTGAGCATAAGGACCTGAGTCTGAGCAATAGCTTATAAGAAAAATCGCCAGATGGGGTGGTGTGAGTCTGCAAACCTAGCACTGTGGTTGGGGGGAGACAGGAGGATCCCAGGGTTTGCTGGCCAGTCAGACGAATCTGATGAAAGAGAGCCTCAGGTCCCAGTGACAGAGAATTTCAAGAACCAAGCTGAACAGTTCTCAAAGAACTGCCCAAGGTTGACCCTTGATCTGGGTGCACAGTTTTGTGCATGTGCACTTCCTCACACACCCATAAATAGTCAAACACTGATTAACCATTCTGGAAACAGCATAAAGGATAGATTCTAAATGGATACAATGTATGAGTTCCTTCCTCTCTACTGACACCTTCAAGGTCACAAAGAAAGTGGACGGCTACCTTCTAGAAGCTTCGCTGTCTAACTTTCCTCCTTTAGGATTAAAATATGGAACCGGAGTCCAGCACAGGTTTTAAACCACTTTTTGCTCCATCTGGGGTATTTGGTTGATCCAGTGTGGTCTTTGGGATCATCTCTCTCTACTTCATCTGGAATAAGAGAATCCTTTGTGGGAAGAACCATAGAACAAATAAGACTTCTGTCAGCCTATAAAAGACCATTTTTCCCCTAGGGAGATATTGGTTGCTTGTATATTTAAGTGATCTGTGGGTTTTTTTTTTTCCCATGTCAAAGTTATTGGAATTGAGTTCACAATCTTTCCTGGATGTCTCCTCAGTGTCAGGATACCCAGGTCTGACGTCATCTTTCTGGCCTCTGATATTTACAGTTCACTGCTGCTTTTTTCCTGATTGATCTGGTTATGAGCTGAGATGGTCTCAAAGCCATCCGCTGTGGCTTCATTGATCCCTTTGCTGTTTTTCTGCTCTCTGTCCATTGACTCCCCCATTTTTTTTGTTCCCTCGTTTCTGCTCGATTTCAGCTTAATTCTCTCCTCTTCGACTGCTTCTTTAAGGGAGAGCAGAGGGTTCTAATTCAACATTCAACGCCTTTCTTTCTAGCCTTTCTCTCTTAATTTCTCCACCTACCATTCAGTGTGACCTTACACATCAGCTGCTCTCCCTTCATTCCCATTCTTCTCAGCGCGCTTTTAAATTTCTCTCTGGATTTCTTCTTTGACGCGTGAGTTATCTACCAATATGTTGTTTGTATTTAAAGCATTTAGGATCTTTCTGGGGATCATATTGCTATTGATTTCTGATTTAAGTTTATTGTAGTTACTGAACGCACCATGTATCACATCTCTGTCCACTGGTACAGCTAGAACAAACCGCCTGAGACTGAGTAATGCCTAAGGAAACCATCTCTCACAGCTCTGGAGGTTGTAAGGTCCGTGTCAGCGGAGACTACATCTTTCTGAGGAGAGAGACACTAACCTTATGTAGTGGAAGGCAGACTTCCACTGGGCAGAGCATAGCTTGAGAGCACCTCCATGAAGGCACAAGGCCATTGACAGGAGAGTGAGAGGTATGGGTCCCAGTGACAGAGACTGTTTCAAAAACCAAGCTGGACAGCTCCCAAAGAACAGCACAAGGTTGACCCCTGATCTCTATGCACAGTTTTGTGCATGTGCACATACGTACTCATGTGTTCACACACATAAGTATTCAAACAGTAATTAGCCATCCTGGATATAACACTGTTCAGTAATCTTTTTTTTTTTTAGAGATCTTATTTATTTATTTGATATATATGATGAGTACACTGTAGCTGTCTTTAGACACATGAGAAAAGGGCATCAGGTCCCATCCCAGATGGTTGTGAGCCACTATGTGGTTGCTGGGAATTGAACTCAGGACCTCTAGAAGAGCAGTCAGTGCTCTTAACCACTGAGCCATCTCTCCAGCCCCCTGTTTTGTAATCTTAAAGTGTGTGTTTCTCACAGCTAATGGACCCAGCACTCTGCTGACTGTCTGGTTTGCTGTTGTTCCTGTGATACACCCCGCCAAGCTTGTGTCTCGAAACTCCTTCAGGGGTCAAATGACCCTTTCACAGGGGTCACATATCAGATATCCTGCATATTGGATATTATGATTCATAACAGTAGCAACATTACAGTTATGAAGTAGCAATGAAAATAATTTCATGGTTGGGAGGGGGGTCAACTACAACGTGAGGAACTGTATTAAAGGATGGCAGCATCAGAAAGGTTGAGAACCACTGCTCTGGCCGCTTTCAAGGCCCCACCTCTCAATGCTAACCTCTGAGCCCAAAGGTTCCAGGCAGCCAGAAGGTTCAAGCCATCACAGGTGACTGTCAAGGTCAGGTCTCAGTGGTCCAGAAGGCAGTCTATCATGTGACTGTTCCATATGCATTCCAAAAGAATGTGTTGTGTAAATGACATGTGTCAATCACATCTCTTCTACATCCTTGCCATTCCTCCACTTGTTCTGAGAGCAATGGGAAGAGTGTTTCCCACAGTCCCTCCCCCTTCTGTTTTGGGCGTGTTTGCTTCACACACTGGTTTCTGTTAGATGCAGAGGCACCCAGGATTGCCAAGGCTTCCTCACGAGATGACCCTTTATCCCTTTAAAATTTATCTTTAAGTGCCTGGCACTATTCTATGTTTGGAAACCACTTTGTCTGATACTGATTCTACAATGGCCTCTTCTTGGTGTAGTGTGAGTCTGGGGCATTGTCCCCTGAGGTTCTGATATTCCATATGGTGGTTCTGGTAGGGCCTTTATTCTTTATGTCTTTAAGATGTGGATGAGATTTAAATTAAAAGTAACTAGGATGGGTAAAATGACTCAGGTTGAAAGCAGGTGCCCTGCAGGCCTGGTGACCTAAACTTGATCCCTAGAACCCCTAGTACAGTGGTTTTCAACCTTCCTGATGCTGTGACCCTTTAATACATGTTGTGGTGACCTTGCAATCATACAAT
Organism: Apodemus sylvaticus; assembly: GCF_947179515.1. Taxonomy (NCBI): domain Eukaryota; kingdom Metazoa; phylum Chordata; class Mammalia; order Rodentia; family Muridae; genus Apodemus; species Apodemus sylvaticus. Next base: position 43,308,471 of record NC_067488.1, on the reverse strand, counting down.
TATTTTTGTTGCTACTTCATAACTGTCATTTTGCTACTGTTATGAATCATAATGTATATCTGCGTTTTCTGATGGTCTTAGGTGATCTTTGAGAAAGGGTCATTTGACCCCTCAGAGGGGTCTAGATCCACAGGTTAAGAACCAGTATCACAGTAGAAGAAGAGAATTCATATTGGAGAGTTGTCCTCTGACTACCCCACATGTACTATGGCAGGTATACACACACACACACACACACACCACACATATGAGCACATACACATACATATGCATGTGCACATATATACACACACACGCACTCACACACATTTGCATAGACATAAAAATAAAATGAAATAAATGTTAATTATCAATAACCCTTGATTTAATGCTATAATTCATTTTGGCTTCTATCCGTCCTGCTAATATATTTGTTTGTGGTTTGCTCTACTCTTTCCTGCTTTCATGGATGTGGTGGTTTCCAGCTTGGGGATGTCCAGCTTTGGGTCCTCCACATCTCCGTCATTGTTCTGCCTGATCAGTCTTTCTTCCCTACCTTGGTATGAATACACTCACATAATTTAATGTCTTTGCACGTTGCTGCTAGCATCAGTGCCTGTGCTGGGCTCCTGGTCTCTGAGCTTTTTTGGTCTATCAGCTTTGCCATGCCTTTCTGGTATTTTGTTTTGTTTTGTTTTGGTGTGTGTGTGTGTGCGTGTGTTGTGCATGTGTGTATTTGGTTTGGAATAAAGTGATTTTCATTTATGGCATGTTGGGGACTTTTTGGTTTTTACAGACATTCTTGAGCTTTGCCATGGGACCCCCCCCCAACCCCTGATGAGTTACATGGACACAGTGGACCCTTCTGCATCTTCTCTTACGTTTGGTGAGTCAAGGCCACCAATGTCTTGAGAATGTGAAGCACCACGCCAGGGCAAGGTGAGGCCCTCTGGACCCTTCAGAACTTGAAGTCTGAAGTCTTGTTGTGGAGAGAAGAAGCTCTTGTGACAAGCTGTCTGCAGGAGTCCGAGGGGTCAAGCTGTGGTCCTTAGGGCAATCCTTTCTCTAGCCCTATCTATTTCTTTACCATGTCTGTCACAGTCACAGCCCTCTTATTCCGTGAGTTTCAGAACCCCTGTGGTAGTGGGTGTTGTCAATTTGACAGAGTTTAAACCTGGAGGATTGTCTTGATTGTGGTAATGGAGGTAAGACAATTCTCCCCCTGTAGGTGGCACTGTTCTGTGGCTGGGTTCCTGAACTGTGTAAATGAAGAAAAGTCTTCATGGTGGTAGGTATGATGTGAGCAGCTGCTTCAGGCTCCTGCCTGGACCTTCCTGCCATGCTGGACTGTGCCTTGAACCGTGAGCATAAGCAAGCCCTTCCCCTTCAAAAAAGAAGGTAATTATAGCAACCAGAAAAGAAACCAAAAATCATACTGAATTATTATTCATGCTTTAAAAGTATCAGGTTATTTAAAAAAATACCATATTGTAGAACAAAACGCATATGGAAAAATCACGTAAGGCAAGTATGTGGTTAACACAGTTTTCTCCAGCAAACACCGATTCAAGAGAGAGAGCTTGCTGCAGGAATGAGCCCTGTACCAACCATTCCCTTCACTCATGCGAGCTAGCGTCGGCCTGACTCCGGGTAGCTAAAGGCCTGGTTTTTATCATTTAAATGTGAATTCCTGGACATTGCAGCTTAGTTCTGCGTGATTTTTGAAAATCTGACGTGTCTTTTCAGTTTCCTCCACCCTGTAAACTCTTCTCTTATTTCTTTCCTCTCTCAGCCATTGTCTGCAGGGAAGCCTGGCGCCTCCGACTCATAGCCTCCCTCCAGGCCGGATGTTGCTGATAGCATTCTCTTCACCCGCCTGTCCTTTCTGCCTTGCTGCACATTGGGGGCTGAGCCAGGGACTGGGTCAGGCCAAGGCTTAAGCCCTCTCTAAAGTTGTTATTTGGTGTCTGGCCAGAAGTTGAGAGTATCTCATTTTGCCATACAAATAGCCCCAGGCTGTCAATGCCTGCAGCCTCTCCTTCCCTCAGAATTCCCTCAAAAGATGCCTTTCCATTTTGTACTTTTTTTTTTTTTTTTGCTTTCTATTTGTCAATTGGCTTTTCAAGAATTTAAGGGGAAAATCAGTCACTGCTTGCCCACCGCTTAGCTCTCTGAGCAGTGTCTCTCATTTCTCCTTTGGTGGAAAGCATTTTTATCTTTCCCTCCAATGTGGGACTCCAGATAGTGGATTCTCTGTTCTCATGTTTATGAAAACATTTTTCTTTTGACCCCTGATTTTAAAGGCGCTGTGTCTGGGTACAGATGTCTGGGCTGAGATTTAAAGATGGCTGGTCTCATTGTCTCCTGGCCTCATTGGTCCTGGGGACCAATGAGCTGTGACTTTTGGTTTTGCTGCTGGGGGAAACACTCGTCCCTGCTTCTAGCTATGGTGTTCAGTGATCTAATCCCTGTATGCATGGTGCTTTCCCATTACCTTTCATGTTATTGAATTTCTCTCAGTTTTTATACTTTGCCTATGTGTTCATGTGTGTCTGATGCATGTGAGGTCACACGTGTGTGGAAGCCGAAGGACAGCTTGAGAGAGTCAGTTCCCTCCTCCCATCAGGTGTGTTTCTGGGATGCAGCTTGGGTCGTCAGGCACCTTTGTGCTCCAAGTCACCTCACCGGCTGGCCCCCTTTTATTGAATTCCTTGGCTTAAAAGATGGGCGTCTTAGACGCCATTGGGAAACTTCTGCTACTGTGCATTAACAACAGTGTGTCTGCGCCCTTTCCTTTGTCTTTTTCAGTGCGTATGTTAGGTGGCTCCCTTTGCCCAGGCGAGCAGCTCTGCTCTGTCATGTGCTCCTGTACTGTCTGGTTTCCTGTGTCAACTTGACACAAGCTCGAGTTATCACAGAGAAAGGAGCCTCCCTTGAGAAAATGCCTCCATGAGATCCAGCTGTAAGGCGTCTTCTCAATTAGTGATCAAGGATGGGATGTCCCCTTATAGGTGGCGCCTTCTCTGAGCTGGTAGTTCTGGGTTCTATAAGAAAGCAAGATGAGCTAGCAAGGGGAAGCAAGCCAGTAAGAAACATCCCTCCATGGCCTCTGCATCAGCTCCTGCTTCCTGACCTGCATGCGTTCCAGTCCTGACTTCCTTTGGTGATCAACAGCAATTTGGAAATGTAAGCTGAATAAACCCTTTCCTCCCCAACTTGCTTCTTGGTCATGATATTTATGCAGGAATAGAAACCCTGACTAAGACAGCTCCTCACCTTGCAACTCTCTGCCTCACTACATCCCAGAGACTATAGGGCCAGCTGACAGGTGACTCAAACCTCCGAGAGTAAGAAGTAAGCAAACTTCTCCTCCTTTCAAGTTGTTCCAGCAGGCATTTTGTCCCAGTGATGAAAAGCCTGGAACAGCTTATTGATGCTGAGGTTCTGCGGGCTATTGGGTTGATTTAGTTTTAGGGTATAGTTTTTGTTTGTTTTTCTGAGATAGGGGCTTCTCTGTGTATCCCTATTGTCCTGAAACTCACTTGATAGACCAGGTTGGCCTTGAACTTAGAGATCCACCTGCCTTTGCCTCCCGAGGACTGGGATTAAAGGCTTATGCTACCACCCTTGGCCCTAGGATGTAGTTGTTAATCTGAAACTACTTTCTGGACTTCTGCTGAATACTCACAGTGCTTATTAAGGTCTTAGGATGTAGTGAATCTATACTCTGTCTCTCTGCAGTAGTCAGCTGCTGGACTCTCTGCTCAGTCCCTTTGACCTTTGGTGTGTGTCTCATGGTGTGTGTGTGTGTGTGTGTGTGTGTGTGTGTGTGTGTGTATAATAATACAAGGCCTACCATATGACCTCTTTTACCGCAGGAGGTTTTAGTCACCTCCAGCCTCCTGTAGTCCCAAACATAGCTCCTGACTCCACAGCCCCAACCAGCCTGCTGCCACCTAGTTCACACCTGCTGTGGGCTGTGACTGGGGATTCCCCTGGGAGAAAGGCCAGACAAATGCAGAGTTTGCCCAAATTAAATCCCTGATCTCTGGGGCGGCATTGCCTCCAGCTTCTGCCTGCTTTAGTCACTCTCCGGTGCCTTCCAACAGTCATTTTAATCCTTCCCCAGAGTTTATAATTGCTTTTGGCAAGAAGGTTAGTCTAATATAAGCCACTTCCCGTTCTGGGAGCTGGGAGCTTCTCATGTATTTCTGTTGTACATGTGTGTGTGCAGCCTGCCAGTTCTCAGCACAGTTACCCACACTCACCCTTCCCCTCGCTTCTCCTTCCCCAGTGAGTCACCGTGCTTCCCCGACAAAGGCAGAACACAGAACACCCCTCCCTAGATGGTCTTGTCACCCACTGTGCAGGCACTACCCTACTGCACTGTGGCCTTGTGGCTTCTAGAATCTTTTCCACCTAAGGGATGGCCGTGTACCCTCTCTAGTGAGGCTGGACCTGTGATCTCAGGGGCTCCAATCCAATACTTTCTTTGATGTGTGCTGTGGCCCTGCTATAGGAGGGCATACCCCGAAGTGTTCTGTGTTCTGAATGACCTTTACACACACACACACACACACACACACACACACACATGTGTCTGTGTGTGTGTAAAGATTATATATATATATATATGTATAAAGATTATATATATATTCATTCTTCTGTTATCGGGTTGTTGTTCTATTAAAGTTCCTTTGTGAATGACTGTGATCTCCTGACTGGGTCCCTGGTCCTCATATGGTCCATCTCCTTAGTTATTATGTTTCTCAACAGATGCGCTTACTGGTTGTCTGATAAAATTCTCAATTTAGTCGTGCATTTTCTTGAATGCGTTAATGAAAGCGATTTTAAAATCTGCGCCAGCGAACTTCAAAATCTAGATGCTGTGCCGGCTAGTTGCCATTGTCTTGTTTTTTCTTTCCAAGTCATTTCACGCCTGATATGTTTTGATTGACTGTTGAACATTGTGCAGGAACAGCTCCTCGTGAGGTCGCCTTCTCTAGGTATCCGTAATCTCCAGCCCACAGGGTGGAGTGGAAGAGGTTGATCACGGTAGGGGCTGGGGTGTTTTGAGGCTGGCTCTGGGTGCCAGAGAGGCTCGTCTGTAACACCTCACCTTCAGTCTGGCCCATAGCTCCTGCACGCCTTCTAGGAGTAGGTATTCCCTGCGCCTTTATTTTTCCCCAAGTATCTTCTTCCGGGTTCAGCAAGCCCCTTGCCAGAGCTCTTTAGGTTTCCCAATCCAATGCAATGGCTTCCTGTTTGGTTTCTAAACCTCTGTGACTCATTAAGACTTGGGACAGGGTGGAAACATCATAGATAGCCCCAAGTTTCTCTTTGGTCTACTCGGCATGATCAGTGTAGGATTTGCCTGGGCCCCAGGTATGCCTTGATTTCTCTGTGCTCCCTGTGCTTGGGAGACCATGTTGGTGCCCTCAGGCTGTATCTTCTCTGGCATTGCCCAGTTCTTGCGCTGTCAGCTGTGTTGGGCTGGGATGGTACATAGCGCCCTCGCTGCAGTGGGCATCTGTTTCAAGCAATTAGCTTTCCCATAAGCAGGCTGAGCGCTCCTGGCCTCTGTTTTCCTCTGAATTTTCAATTTCACACAACCTAATTTGGTCCTGAGCACACTCTGGGGGTCTGGCAAACATGATTTTATGCTTAAAAAAAAACAACAAAAAACCAAAACTCTGAACTGAAGCAATTACTTGGATTATTTCAGTAAAGTCATCTTTGGTCCTAATTTGTCCAGGCTGCTTGTACAAAGTCCAGTCAAAATGAGGAATAATGTGGTGGTGCTTTGGAGTACAGACAACACAAACATTTGGATTTCTTAAATAAATATTAGCTGAGTTCTACCATAGTCAACGATGTTACTCATATGAGCCCAGCATCCACCTGGACTTATTTTTCCAGGGCAGATAATAGCCCTAGTGTGGCCACCTTAGCCTCTCTAAGTCACACTGTCCCTGGTGTGACCACCACAGTCTCTGTAAGTCTCTCTCTCTCTCTCCCTGGGGTGACCACCCATAGCCTCTCTAGGTTTCAGTGCTCCTGTGCCCTGTGCCACAAGGCCTCAGAGGCAGATTTGGGCACAAGCACAGTTTTTTTGTTTTTGTTTTTGTTTTTTTTTTTTTGGTGTTGTTTTGTTTTTTAGTTTTTTTCAATTAAAATCTCACCTTCAAAGGGAAGTGAGCTTATGTCCTTAATGTGATGCAATAGTCCTGTCCTTGTAGAATCATCCACGGCTGTCACCTGTTACTTTGGAGGTGAGACAGACCCACGCTACAGTTCTAGTTCTGAGCTGATGGCCCAGAGAAAGTCACTCACCTTCTCCATTTCCCAACTCTTCCACAGCTAAAGGAGAATGTCTCCAGAATTCCTCATGGAAATCAGAAGAGACAGACGGAGTGATGTGTATAAGCAAAGGGGGGGGGGGGCTGTGCCATATGTGCTACTCTTGTGTCGCCTAAGCCGTGTCCTTCTCTGACCTCACAGAAAGCCCCGCCCTTCCCTCCTTTGACCCTGTAGCTCATTAGAGTCCTAAACGAGGCCCAATTCAGTCTGGCAGAGTGGGTATTCACTAAGGTGCTACTGGAGTTTCCTTCCATACCAGGTTCTGACCGCATTCTGCAGAACACCTGTTCTGTTGTTAGAACTTGGGGCTACAGAAAAGCAGAGAACCCCGAGAGTCCTCCTGCAGGGGGTAGATGGTTGCCATGGAAACAGGAAGGCAGGTGCTCTGAGAGGGGTCTGCTGGGCTGTGGGGAGAGACTGACACATCTGGGTGGAGCTAGGCAGGGGAATCTGTGACTGAGGGTGAGGGTGGGGGTGATTGGGGGATGGGAGCGTGGGGGCGGGCAGGGGGAGAAGAAGCAGGGGGTGGCTGGAGTAGAGAGAGACAGCGCTGGCTTTTCCCAAACCGAGGCAGAGGCTGGGGTGTCTGGGAGCCTGGCCGCTAGAGCTATGCCATCCCTGGCAGCCTCAGCATCTCTATTCTCCAGATAATTTTGAAAAGAATCATTAGGAGGTAAGTCTGCCTTGAAGCCTGTGAGGACAGAGGAACCAACCCTATCAGCAGCCAGGTGTGCTCAGAAACGCCACCAAAGGTAGAGCGAGGGCTCTCCTGTCTTCTATGCAATACAGCCTTTAGCTGTCAGTGGTGATGTGACCTCGAACTGTGTGATTTATTTCTGACCTTGTTTCTTCCCGGAAAAGATGGGGGAAATCGTCCCACATCCCAGGCAGAGCTGTTCAGGGCTACGTGCTCAGCACCTTCTGAATTATTGTTAACCTTGCTCAGTTTGTTAGTTGGCAGTCCTGGGAAGCCCTTGCCTTGCTGTCTGTCCTCTGGGCCACCAGCTCTGTGCAAAGCCACAGCCTGCCTGGTTCCTTGTCATGTGACTTTTCCTAGAGAGGGAGGAACCAGCAGGCCAAAGGCAGAATTGTAACTGCAGCCCGGTGGACTGATGAGATTGTTAGGGTTGCTTCTTGGAGAAACCTTGGATAACTCAAGGGCAACTACACCACCAGAAAAGTCTCCAGAGAAACACACAGGCAGACATACCGCTGAAGGCTCCCATAGATAGTAGGGAGGACTGGAGCATGGCAGAGAATCCTCTGGCAGCTTATAGACAGCCACGCCACCTACGAGTCCCACCAAGCAGCTCTTTACCTCTTATACAACTGTGGGGGTGCCCAGGCATGCCTTGCTGATGTGTTCTTTGGGAGAGTTGGACAGAAATGGAGCCTGTCCCTGGACAGACTTGCCACCGGCATACTCATCCCCATGGAGGCCGCATACAAAGGAGAAAAGGCTAGTGAGGGAGCCTTCCTTGCTTATGCTGTTGAACACGGAAGGGTACTTTAGAAGGCAAGTTTGTTCGCATCTGAAAACTTCAGGGTCCAGGCCCTGCCATGCCCAAGCCAACTGACTACACCACCTAGGCTTCATTGTCAAGGGCATCTGAGGAGCCCAGATGGAACCATTCCTTCCTGGGAAACTCCCAGGGACAAACATGCTGCCTTGGCTTGTGCTGAGGTCATTTCTCTGTGTTCTGGACATCAGCTCCTGGACTGACCTTTATAGCCATGCTAAAGAAGGATGAGCCTTCTGTCCCATTTCCCACAGAGACGTGGTCACAGCGGACTTCTCATATCCCATGTCCCCAAATGCACATATAAGCATACATACATGTGCACACAAATATAATGGACCCTGTATATGTGTGTGTATACACACACACACACACACACACACACACACACACACACACACTCTTTAGACACCCAGATGCATCCCTATAGCCTGTGGCATGGTATAGGCTTGGAATGAGATATGACATCATCAGGTACCTAGAGATCACAGGGGCCACACAGACACACACACACCACTGAGCTCTTTCTGAAGATCAGTTTCTACCCTCAGCTGTTCCTAGGATGCTTCTCAGAGCCTTGCTGATGGAGGGGTGGGAGGCCTGTTTTCATCTGCCCACCCCAGTGTCGGGTCACTAAACAGATGCTGGCCAGGAGGAGGAAGCCAGGGCACGTGGTAGCCCTTGAAATCACCTGAGAGCCTAAGGAACAGTGGGCAAGAAATGGGTAAGATTCTGTTGCACCAGAGATGGAAAAACAGTTGTTAGCCTCCACTCTCTAAGGGTGTTAGGAACTCTGGCCCCTGCCAAAGGATCCAGGGAATGCTACAGTTGCGATCCAGTTGCTTCCTGCTCTAGCTGCTGTGGAATCTGTGCCAGAGGCAATGTGAAGAAAGTCCTCAGTAGCTCACTATTATCTGTACAAGAGTTCTCCCCTCTATTGGTAATGACAGAGCCTGTCCTGGCCAGTCCGCTGGCCCAGAAGAAACAAGGACACCGGAAGCAGCCTTTCATTCTCCCCTATGGCCGGGCTCCACAGCCCCGTAGGCAGCCATGTTGCTTGCTGCTGTAAGTCTCTGGGGTGGGAGTGGGTGGGGTGGGGGGTGGGGGTCCTTGTTACACACCATTAGCACAGCAAGTGCTGACTAGTACAACCATGTCAGACCCAGGCGAGCATTGTGCTAAGGTGTCAGCCTCTCCTCTGCTCAGTGAGGCTCGGCGTTATCTGATCAAACTCTCAGTCAGCATTTTTAGAACTGGAAAATCAAATTCCAATTTATGCGCTGAAAAATAAAGTCTGCAAATAGCTTAGGACATTTTGAAAAAGATGAGCGAAATTTGGGGAGAGGGCTGGATAAAGCTCCCTCACTGAACTTCAAAGAAGAATGGGAAGTCATAGGCACTGTGGGTCTGTAGAGGAAGGCTGCAAGGCAGGGGAGAAAAGACGAGGAGAAGTGACCACGACATGGGCAGAAAGGGCTCTTTAAATAGGGTTAGGAAATGCTGGCAGATGTGGAGAAGAAAAACATTTTATCCCTCATATAATGCTAACTAAACTCCAGATGAACCCTTACATCAGCCAGAAAGATAACCAATAAAGATAACATCTATAGTTCAGAAAATACCTTTGTGACCTTGGGGTGGAGTGAAACTTTCCTCTTTTTATTTTTTACTTTTTTCCTTGATGTGTCTCATTCTGCAGCCTAACCGAAGCTGGCCTGGAGCTCATTAGGAAGCCTAAAGTGGCCTTGAATTTGATCTGGAGGCAATCCTCCTGCCTCAGTTTCCCTAAAGGCTGGGCTTATAGGCATGAACCTATTTTTCCTTAAGACCTCACTGTCCAAAGGCAGGAATCAGTCAGTGATTTTTTTTTTTTTAATTCTCACGGGGAAGGCACCAGAGGGCATGGGGGCAGACTGAGTGGCCACATTTTACAATGTGATCATGTGATGTACAAACCTGTTCATTGTGCCTCATGATCAGGCATGGTCCTTTCCACTGACTACACACCTACTGTCTAAGTGGTTTCTGGTGCAGGCAAAAATGGGGAGCACATTGCCACCCATCAGAGGAAGGAGGGGACAGGGCCCTCTAGCTGCATGTATGGAGTCATGGGTTGGATGCCAATCATAAGTATCCTCAGGGACAGATTGTCCACAGGAAAGTGGCTTTGTGAGAGGGACTGGGGGACTTGGACCTGCAGGCTCATGGAGAATCCTCGACTTCCGTGGTGGTTAGGGTCAGTCGGGTAATCCCTAAAACCCAGATTGGCCCTTGGAGGTCAGCCGAGAGGAGTGGGGACATCAGAGTTGAAAGTGTGCCCAACGCAATCATCCAATCGGTTTGTACTTGAACTGTGCACCTTCCCATGATGCTCCTGGATTTTGCCTATTTCCTCCATGCCTCCTGTGCCCACCTAGCAATGGGGTCTTTTATTCTTCTTGTTTTTTCCCTATGGTCTCAAAGAGTCTGTGCTGGCCTTGAACTCTGTATATAGTCAAGAATGATCTTGAATCCTTCCATCTTTACCTACCAAGTGCTGGGATTAGAGGGGTGCCCTACCACACCCAGATGCAACAGGACCACTACCTTCTAAGGGCAGCTTGCACCCAGCACCGGTTCATGGCCACACCTTCATATCGCTCCTCAGGAAATCCTCATGGGCTAACTCTAGCTCCATTCTTTAGTCCTACCAGCCTGACCCTGGCTTGCCCCAGCCTGGCACCATTTGTATCTGGGTTCCCAGAGGGGCATTTTGGCACCCAGAACAGCAGGTTGAACCTGGTGCCCGCAATTGGGCACCTCAGCTATACAGCCATCAGCACTTACCCTGCATATCACTGAGTGTTTGCTGATGGGAACTCAACATGATGCCCGGCCTGATCAGTGGCAGGTGACACATTGCAGACAAGAGTGTCTCGGGCACAGATCCTGCCCTTCTGCTTCTCCAGATGGTGTGGCTTTGGGCTCTGAACAGATGTTTAGACGAGGCTGTGAGGCTGGCATCTCACCTCGCCCACCTACCAAGAGAGACACGGGGTCTGAAACTGCTGTTTTGTTCCCATTGAAGCCAGCACTGGAGCTCTTCAAGCCCCTATTGGGCCTAGGATTACACTTGACCTCTGCCCTGTTGCTGCCCAAAGGGTGTGTGATAGCCTCTAAGCCAGTAACTGAGGCTCAGACTTAAATTTCTGCAGAGTCATCAGTCTTGAGGATGTAAGGCCAGAAATGCTCACCTCACACAGACTCTTTATGCAGGAAAATGGAGTGAGAGAGGGGCAAGACCAACCTGTGCTCCTGGACCTAACTGTACCTGAAGCAGAGATGTGCTTGTCTTCCCAGATAGTCTTTGAGTCAGAGCCTTTCCCCCTCTCCTCTATCCTTCATTTTGTCCCCTGCCTTGCTGTGTGTGTCATGTGTGTGTGTGTGTGTGTGTGTGTGTGTGTGTTAGTGATACATGCTAATTTGACTGCGCTAACAGTAGACGACACTGAGCTATACAACTGGGCAGCACATGATTGTCTCCAGTGACCACGACCTCAGGAGACGTCTCTGTGAGGCCTTAATCAGACTTCTCCCCCGTGATCAAGTATGTCCTGACCACTTCAAGTTCCAAGACGCCTCTTGGGCAGCCTCCAGTGGTTCTCCCTCACTATCAATAAATCATGGGGACACAGGTAGGGGACGTTTTTGGCACAAGGCTTGCTCCACAGAGGGACTTTCTGAAAGGCAAGATCCTTAGAGAAGCTTCAATCTGGTCCCCGGAGGAATCCCCACAGAGACCATGGCAGGTGGGAGTTGTGGAGTGGAGGAGTCAAGATGGCCCCTCAGCCTGCGGTGCTTGTGTAAACTGGAATTGCTCGACGTGGCGGCGTTTTCTATTTTTCCAGCTCAGATGAAGCTCCAGTGGCCGGAATATGTAAAAAAAAATTGGATGGCTGGTAGCCATGGCAGACTGTGAGGGTCCCTGCTCGGAGCTGGCATTCTCCAAAATGCTGATGTGGCTGAAAGAGCGTGTGTGGCTGGCAGCATCGAGATACTCACGGCGGTGGCGGGACAGATGCTTCTGACCAGGCCTGGGCTCTTCCTGGAGGCCCCAGCCCCCCCACCCTTGTGCCTTCTGCTTTGAAGATCTCTCAGAGCAGCCGAGATCAGGGTCAGGGCCTGGTCTAGTGATGCACGGGAGGGGAGTGGTACTGGGTATCAGCTTCTTTCTATCTCTGAGCCATGTGCTGAGTAGCCCAAGGGAATGGACTCTGCTCTTCCTACAGAAAACATATTGTTCTAAGAGGACAAATGACATAAGGAGAATCAGGAGGCCCAGGCGGCAATCCAGGACTTTCCGAACCTGAAAAGCCTTCTATTTATGGAATTCCTAAGCTCCTTCTCATATAACCAGGGCAACTACTAGAAGGGGTGTTCTGTTTATGGGGTACAGGATGGGGTCTCGAGTATGGGAGCTGAGGGTGAGACCTCAGCAGCTCGGATGTCAAGGTCAAGAGAATGGGGGAACAGCTGGAAGACCCTGGGCGGGGGAGGTGAAGGTGTCTCAGGGATAATAGTGTCTCAGGGATGTCCATATGCATCAGTACGCTCCACCTCTCTGGAAGCCCTGCTTAGCTCAGGGTGTGCAGGGGAGGGAGGGCAGGGAGGAAAAGAGTTCAGAAGGGAAGGGCAATGAGAGAGATGGAGCAGTCTAAATGGTACCCCCAATGGCAGGCCTCCTGCCAGGTCCTTGCCTGGTGTCATGCTGGTTCAGTCCATCTCATGCCGACAAGCAGGCCTCCTGCACCACAGCCTGGGAAGCACACTGACTTGACTGAGAGCTCTGGAAAGCTCTTTCTCAGCCTCCTGCTTTGGCATCTGCAACACTCAGTGCCTTTTCTCTGGTTGTTTGCTCTGGGCCCCACCCATAGCCTGGCAGCCCCAGAAGTTTCTGTTTAACCCGTAGTACTGCTTCCAAATGTGAGGGCATTTTGCAGGAGCCCAGGCCCAATACCTAGGACCTTAGGGGAGTCTATGGTGCCTACCTAAGGTCCAAGATGCTATCTTCAGCTGTACTCACTACCCTAGCCCCCTCCTTCTTAGTTTGGACCCTGTTCTAGGAATGAAAGTAGAAGGTAACAGAAACACCCTCACTTCTGTTCCTGTTCATTCCCTGTGTGTCACCAGTTCAGCTTCCTCCCCAGCTCTCCCAGGATGACACCTCTGACGGTTCTCTCAGCCCATTTCACCAGAGCTGCCCCCTCTTCAAACACTTACCTAGCACATGCACCTGCTCCAGCAGTGTCCCTTGGGTGGCCAGGGTGCCCACTGTCTGCAGCAGTGGGGCGGAGTCAAAGACACAGCACCATGACACCATCCACAGCAGCCCAAGGTCTTTTCAGAGCTATTGCTTCAGGTGAGGATTCTTTGCTGCAGAAAAGAATTTTAGCACATGCCAGTATGAAACAGAATTAGAGTTTATTGAGGTTTGTTGTTGTTGTTGTTGTTTGTTTGTTTTTGCTTTGTTTTGTTTGTTTTATTTTGAAACAGGGTTTCTCTGTGTAGCCCTGGCTGTCCCGGAACTCACTCTGTAGACCCTCCTAAGTGCTGGGATTACAGGTATGTGGCACCACTGCCCGGATTATTGAGAAGTTTTAATGTAGAGTTCAACATGGAGTCAGAGGAAGGGAGAGAGAGAGAGAGAGAGAGAGAGAGAGAGAGAGAGAGAGAGAGAGAGAGAGAGAGAGAGAGGACATATGTCCTAGAGGGAAAAAAAGGCACAAGGGAGTCACAACTCACACATTTGTTTTTACAATAATCTCATGTATGATTTTGGGGACTTCAAACTTTCATCTCAAAGGATTGTGACTGAGGTGCCTAACTGAGATCATACATAGGGAGGTACACTAGACGGGATTACAAAGCTGGTAGGCTAAGACCCCAGATTGAAGGTAAAGTTAGGGTTTTTTTTGGTGTTTTGTTTTGATTTGATTTACTGTAAATAAAAGTTTATAGTCTTGTTTGTGAGACTTCCACAAAATTTTTAGTGTGCATCTTGGGAAAGAACACAGCTGTATATGCAGGTCACATACCTGTAAGCCTTAAGCATGGTTATTGCTGCGTTAACACTTCTTTATGAAAATCTCTCTATGTAAAAGAAACGGTGTCTGCACATTGACAGCCTTCATGGCAAATGTTAACTGTGTTGAGATTCAAGACTCTCAGCTGATGAGAGGATTCAATTGACTCTGAGGTGAGGGCTCCTTTATCTTCCACGTGCCCATAATCTGCCCTGCCTTTTCACTGCACCCACTCATCTTGGATTTGGACCTCCTGGGTGGGTAGGTCATCGAGACAGTGTCTTCCTGGTGCTGGCGGATGTGTTATCTATGTCCAGAGGGGAACTCCATCTTCCTCAATGAGCGGAGCCATCAAGCTGTGATGTGAGCCCAAGCAGGTGCTGTTGGGAAACCTATATCACCGTCACTCCTGGCTTAGGAGCCGTGAGGCTGGAGCCTAGGTTCCCGGGTGGGACATGGACCCACACCCATCTGGGTTAAGGACTGGGTTCATACTGTCCTGCCCTGTTCTATGTCTGGTGGGCTGATCCAGCAGGGTGATGGTTGTGGTATAAGTGTGACCTACAGCCACATGGTGGGTTCTAAGAATGGAGCACAAACGACTCTAGTTGTTGTCTCCAGGCCAGAGCCTCAGGATTGACTGGCAACTGTGAGAAGTATGGGTGGTGTCCCAAGGGGCTCTCAGGTCACATCCCACCCCAGCCCCCAACACTAGCAGCCAGCACAGTGACCTATGAGCAGAGTGGCAGGGGTGGCTTGACTTTCTGCTCACCGTTTTCCTGTCAATCCTGGAGCAGCCTCAGCCACCTCGCCCATACAGGGAGTCAGTGGTACACTTCAGCACTGACTTGCTATAGGCTGCACACAGCCATTGCAGGATTGCAAGCCAGTAGCTAGTCTGCAGAGGGTTTGGAATCAGACCTTTGCATCTTTGTTGGATGATTTATGAGCCATGTGACCTTGACCTGTCCCTACAGTGTTCAGTGCCTCTGAGTCTCACTATTGATCTGGGATGGCTGATCAAGCGCTGCTTAGGAGAATGGGCAATGGGTTGAAGGACCTGAGGTCTATGGGAAGCTACCTAGAAGCACAGTAAATACCAGTGGCTACTTCACAGTTCCCATCCTGCAGAAGATTTTGGATGTCAGCACAGGAGAACAGTCTGCATAGAAGACTGAGCCCAAGTAAGTAGGGTGGAGAGTTCTTCAGTGGAGGGCACCCTGAGGGTAAACCTCAGTGGAGGGTAGCCTTGGCAGAGGAGTTCTGTATGGAGAATTTAAAACTCAGAACTCACAGACTGTCCCTTCTCGGGGCACACCAAGCACAGTCAGGAGAAAGGCCTGGTCACAAACTACTTCTGTTGTCCAGTGCATGTGACCAAAGCGCCTCATAGTCAGTGGCCCCCAAAGAGAAGAGGCGAGGTGGAGATAAGTCACCTGGCCGCTGACTGCCTGGGATGCTGGGCCAGCTCTGCAGAGGGACAGGGATATTGGTGACTTGTAGTTAGCTGGCAAGGTTAAAAAGGCCTTGGCTCAATCTCCTCTCACCTCCTACTCTGTCATTTTCCTGTACAGCTGAGGACAGTGTAGGCTGTGTCCCCACAGAAGTCTCACAGGTTTCTGAGAGGTAGGCGGAGCTCCAGCTGTGGTCAGTAACCCACTATATGGCCCTAAGCAAGTTGCCCACTTCTGACAAGAGGCTCCATTTCCAGCTCCCAGGGCCATGGTGGTAAAGTAAGTTTTGAGATCATGGCAAGGGCTTAAACAGTGTCTAGGATCAACTCTCCCAGTGGTGACTACAGTCCTAGATACACCTAGACAGGAGCTGCTGGGATTCAAGTTTCTGAGGGAGGCAGAGTAAGCAATGCATCTTAGCATTGCCTCAGTTTCCCCATGACTCATGAACAAGTTGGAGGAGATTGTCTGCAAGTTTGCTGCAGAGTGAGTTTACCTTTCATCCTCTTACCTGGAAGAAGCAACCCAAGGGCTGAACTGGCTTTTAGAGATCACCCCACCCCCACCCCAGCCTAGGATGTCTTTGGAAAAAGAGACTGGGCAGGATTGATGGGGACCAAAAGGAGTAGCTTGGAGTCTGGTAAGCCTGCATACAGGTGGGCCCATGCTGCTGCAGGGTCTTTTAAAATTTGCTTCCCCTGTGATGCCCTGGTAGCAAGCTGGTGACAGCTGTAATAGGATCTGATGACACAGTTGTCAGCTGTCAGGGAAGAGAGAAGAGGAGATGGCTGTGTGGCTTGTGACATCCATGTGGCATGTGACAGCCATCAGGAGGATGCAGGAGACAAGTACTACGGGTGAGGTGGAGGAACAGGTGTCTCACCCTCAAAGAGCCTGCATGGGCTCTGGGGAGGCGGGAGGTGATATTCGAGATTGTCATCAGAGCCCTTGGTCCCATCGTCCTCCTAGGCCTGTTGCTGGTTTACCAAGAGGTTAGGAAATAGAATAGGGTGAGAAAGAAACCCTGTCACTGTGCGCTCTAGAACACAGCTCTCTCCATCACTGAGATGGAGCACATTCAGAAAGCTAGGTCGGAAACAGACAGCTTACCATTCCTGCTTTGATATGTGTCCAGCCATGAAGATACTGTGGCACTCCTGGACAGATCTTCATGGGAGCATATTGTGCAGACAGGCCCTTTGCCAAGATCATTCAGAGGTCAACAGGGTGTCCTGAGTCTCATGGGATATCAGGACCCAGAAGTATAGGGATTGACCTTTCAAGTAGACATAGCAAAGATGGTGGGCATAGCCAAGGGCAGAAGCCTCAGGAAGAACTTGCTCTGCCAACCTTCATCTTGAGCTTCAGCCTCCAGACTGCTGAGGTTCCAATATCTTCTGTATAACCACACAATATAGCAATTTGTCACAGTGGCTGTAGTTAGCACATGAAAGGAAAATATTCAAAATCCCAGGTCGGGTCAGTACAGTCCTCATTGAGTAAACCCTCATTCAGTCCCATGCCTCACGGACAGTTCTGTGAGCTCACAGCTCCCTGATGGATGTAAGATGCTGCTATAAAGTTGAGAGAAATCAAGACCTATAGGTATGGGACAGCCCCTAGAGGGACACTGTCCTTTCACCTGACCCTGTGGTGTATAGGGACACACACACACACACACACACACACACACACACACACACACACGCACACGCACACGCACGCGCACACGCACACACACATCTTGTTGAGGTGGCTGGAGCTGAATGAGGCCTACTCTCTCCTGGAAGCTCACTGCCCAGCAGTGATAAAGATGTGAGCAGGGCCTGACAAGATGCTATTATGCAGCTTTTAAAATGGATGGGGCCCAGCATGGTACGCTGACCCGAATGATGGCCTCTGTAGATTATTGCATGAGCTAAGAGTCTCTGGGGACAGAAGTTGTGGGATTCCATTCTGGTTAGAAGAGGAAGGCTGCACATGTACACATTTACACATCTAAATAGACATACATGCTTCACACACACACACACACACACACACACACACACACACACACACACACACACTTGCACTGCCCCGCGTTTGTATGAGATTAAGGAAAACAAGCTGACGAGATAGGTGCAGTTTCATCTCTGCAGTGACCTTGGTGGGACAGGATGGAGAGAATGGGGCCTTGCTTCTTGTCTATGCACAGTTCTATGTTCTTGGGGCTCCTGAGTGATGTGGCATTTGTCAAAGGGAAAGTACACAAAGAGAAGCCAAAAGGGCAGCAAGGAATGGTGGGGAGAAGCCATGCCAGGGCAGCCCAGGCCTGGGGTGAGGAACCACCCACAGGATGAGTTCTGGGGCGGCAGAGCAGCCTGCCTGGTGTCTGAGGTGATGAGAGGCCCTGATAGTGCACCTCCCAGGCTTTGTGGAGGTTAGAGACTGGAGGAGACAGGGAAAGAGGCCCAAGATAATGGCGCTCAGAACTTAACTGGCAAGGCTTCCTGGAAGGATTTCCACAGGGCCCCAATGGGTATAGGAGCCTGGCACAGGACACCCAGGACACAGAGGATAATGGGGCTTCAGGAAGAAACCTCTAAGCCCAGGCTTCCCATGTATGATGGTGAGGCTGCCAGACAGGCAGGTATGGGTTCTAGGTACAGGAACTTCTGACTCTGCCCAGCAGCCAGTGGCTCTATCACTGGAAGGTCCCTCCCTGAGGTGACCCTGTCTGCTATGACTTGGCTGCCTGGTTCTCTCTGCAACCTCTGAGGGTACTAGAGGAATGACTCCTGCTAGCATCTACCCAACTAACTGTCCAGCTGCTGCTATTCCCCAAAGCACTTTCTCTTTTCTAACATCCACTCTTCCTTGTGCTTGACTAAAGCCTTCTACCTCCTCCTCTTCCAGCCCCTTCTCCTCCTGACTCCAAGCTCCTGTGGTTCTCTGAGATGCTTGCTTCCTAGTTGAGCCTTTGCAGCTGTCCATTCTGGCTATCCTTTCTGTGTCAGGTGGCTATAGCACCTCCTAATAAAGCTGTGGCCAGGTAGGAAGGTGCGTGCTGGCCTGCTCTTCCTCCAGCTCAGAAAACACACTAAAGGCCACTGCATGTTCTGAAACCAGTGAGCAGTAGCTCCTTCCAGGTCACAGCCAAGGTTATTAAAGCCTCATGAAGCCTTGCCCAAGTCACCAGGGGCTTTCATGGATACCCACTGAGCCAGGAGACCAGCTTGGCAGTGGGTACAGGCTGGCCAGTTGCATTGTTCAAATCTGACTTACCTCTACGAGCAGCAAGACCTAGGCAAGAACAAAATCCTCTGTCTGGCTTTGGGCTTTGGCTTATCTGTGTACAAGAGCAGAGTGGTTGGAAGGACACCGTGTGGGGTCCACTGTAAGCCCCTTCCAGCCCATGTCTCAGCCCCAGCACAGAGATCAAGGTTAGGTGGCTCCTTGTTAACAGAGCTGCCCTGTATGATAGTGTGTGGAGAAATCGTCCTGGCCTGTCTCCAAGAGATGCCGTTCTCTCTCTAACAATACCACCAGACATTGCTACATGGTCCTGGGGGGACAGAATTGCTCCAGCGGGGTTCCCTGGCCCCCCAAAGTCTCTTGTGATCTTGATGTAGGATGCAAACCCAGACTTCAGAGGTCTCTGAACCTCCAGATATACGTACAGAACACTGAACAAGTGAACTTGTAGAGAGATCTCAGGGGCCAGAGACCCCGAAGAGGTGTGTGCATCCCCAAATTGAGAATGGCTGTGACTTGTTCACTTGCTCCAGCATCTGTACAAATCAAATCCTGGTAGATGCACTTGTTCCTGGAAAGCTCTGCTTTCTCTTGGGCTCTGTCATGTTTCTTGACCCTTATCATCCCTCGTCTTCCCCTCCCTCTACCATCCCTCAGTCTCTGTTAGAAAAATCTCTTCCACAAATTGCTCCTTTATCTGAAGTATTCCTACCGGGTTTCTAAAGCCGGTTGATGGAAGAGAGCTATTACATATGCAATCGCCTGCATTTATTTACATATCAGCAGCAAAAGGGGGGCCAATTTTTCATCTGGGTGACACAGCTGTGCTTGTAAAAAGGGCGTCTATTAAAAAGGCCGTCGCTGGGTACAAGCTGCAGAGTCTAATTGGCTTCTTGGGGACATTTTTTTTATTAATATTATTTGCTGGGGGAACTGTTCATTTGAGCAAACGATATTAAACGACTATTGTCTCAGTCTTTAAGGAATTACCAGCTGAAAAAACAACGCGGCGATGTCAGCCGTCGCGTAACAAAAGCTGGCCGTGTGCAGGCCTGTCTTTGCTGATCGATAATAAGCCGGTTTCAATGCTGACGCCTCGAACTCCGCTTCGGCAGAACCTACAATTAGCTGGCACGGGCTTTTCTTTCCCCCTTTACGACTGCCACAAGAAACAGTGGGATCTGGTAGAAAAGAGGGCTCTCAGGCATGCCTGTTGAATTGTGTGTAGGTGAAGAGACCCACAGGGTGGTCAGAGGGCCTCATGGTGGGTAGCTGCAGCCTTGCCAGACCTGACCCTCCAAGGTTGTCTCTGGAGCCTTCCCAGCCCCGACGAATGATAAAACAGGACTGAGGGAGAGGCCCATACAGTCAAGCACTTAAAATTCTATCGCATACCAAAATTACTCCTGCTTCGGGTTTTTTTGTGCACGTAAAGTGAGGGTGACAGTAATTCCCACCTCGTAGGCTGCTGCGAGTCTTACAAGGACTAATGAGTGTGACAGTCCGGGACAAGCTCTGGGACCACGTGTTTGCTATTGTTACTCGTGGCTTACTCCGGGAGCTTACCACAGTGAAAAAAAACAAGGCTAAGCTAAGGGTTCTCGGTGGCATGATTTTACCATCCCAGGACACTAGCAGGGTTTAGGGACACTTACTTGGCTATCACATCTGGGTGGGAGTGCATGGAGGTCAAGGTTGATGCTGGACACAGTGATCACATTTATCACCAGTAGGATGGTCCTCCTGCAATGAACAGGTCAGCTGCGTCCAGGTTGAGCCACCTGGATGGGAGATAGCAGATGAGATGGGTCAAAGGTCGAAGGTCAAAGGAAGTGTCAGAGTCAGAAGTGAAGGAATGACAACTTTAGAGCCAAGGCCCCCTCAGGGTCACATGTGGGAACCCTGTAACGTGGTTGCAGTTTTCAATACCTTCCTCAACTCCCCCAGATCTTGACAGTGTCTGAGAGGCCAGCACTCCAGAGTTTGGAGAAATTTGCAGCTCAGGGTCCGTGGGGCTGAGTGTTCTCCATATATATCTTTGTCCATCTCCTTCTGCCCCTGTGGGACTCCGGGCGAGCCCCTGCTATGGACTTGTGACCTGTGTGGGGTGGGGAACACGAGCCAGAACCACTTGAAAGGAGCAGCCTAGGCCAAGACAGGTGCTCTGAGAGAAGTTCAGGGTCACTCTCCAGCACCAAACCTCTACAACCTTAGCTTCATAATGAGGTGGATTATTGCCCCATTTTCAGAAAGGTGTACCTTCTGCAAGTCTGCAGCTCCTGCCAGCCCAGTGCCTCTGACCCAGAGGATTGATATTAGAGTTACCACATCTTATCATCCTGCTCTGTTTAAACAAACCAGTGAGGCTCACCGTGGGCTGAGAGGCAGAGGGGATACCTGGCGAACCAGGTAGATCCAGCAGGCGTTCTCAGCTTCTGTCTTGTCCTCACTATCATGGTAGAAGTCAGCCACACTGACCGTAGATCGGCCCCGTGGCACCCTCCAGGGTGGTACCCACACCAAGGCTGTGAGGTAAGGTGAGCTTCCTGTGGAGGTGAAGACAAGCGGGCCTGGGGTTCAGATCTGGGGAGTGGACCTCCACAGAGCCCATGTTCTCAGAGCTCTTTTCTTTGAGCTGGGATCCCATGCCTCTTCTCTGCCCGCCTGGCCTCTGTGGTACCTACTATCTCTAAGGCTGTCAAGGCTGCTCTAATTAGGCTCACTGATGACACACACACACACACAGTTTTTGTGACTTCCCCACCACTGACTCCTTTGTGCAGCTCACAAAAAGCCCCGAGGTGGTTTTCATTACGCTCCTGAGCCGCCTCTGGGGAGAGAATATGACATGTGGGATGCATTGATGAGAGGCAGGTTTGGGGCCTTGAGGACTCATAAACACACGGGAAAGAGGTAGGAGTGGAAGAAGCCAGCCGTCATCCCATAGCTTACCTGCCATCACCGCATCCCACTCCCACTCCATCAGCTCAGGTCAGAGCCCCTGCCTCGAGAGAAACTTCTAGAACCATGCACAGGTACATAGAAGTTGGCAGCGAAAGTTCTGAAACTCCAGGAAAAATGACCCTGAAGTGAGCTTCTTAGAATGAAAACAAAGTTTCATCAGACCAGTAGACCATTATGTGGATTTTAACAGCAGGATCTAAAATAACCTCTGGTCTGATATCTATTGGGCTGGAATCTGCAGGCTTCCAGAGAAAGTATTTGAATGGCCAACATAGGATGTACCAGAGCCTCATGTGGAGACTGGACTGTGGGTGAGGTAGTGGCCTCTGGTGACAAGCTTTCTATAGCTACGAGATCAGTGGTTCTTAACTTGTAGGTCTCGACCTCTTTGGGGGTTGAGTGACCCTTTCACATGGGGCCTCCTAAGACTGTTGGAAACCCAGATATTTACATTACATAACAGTAGCAAAATTACAAGAATTTTATGGTTAGGGGTCACCACAACACGAGGAACTGTATTAAAAGGTCACAGCATTAGGAAGGTTAAAGGCCACTGTACTTAGATGGTCCCTGAGCCTCCTGTGACAATACTGATGATGTAGCTATGTGACAATACTGATGATGTAGCTATTTTCTGGGAATCCAGCAAGGAATCTATTCTGTGGCTGAGGTATAGCTCAGTGATTGGAACTCTTGGTTAGATACTGAGTTTGATCCCCAGCAACACGTAAAGGGCCGATATTGAAAAAAAAATGAGAAACCCTAGGATGAATATATGACTCTATCTTTTCAACACAGTGTGGTAAAGCCCCCGTCTCACTTGGCCACCAGGGAGGCCATGAGGCAAGTCTGTGCCATGGTTCTCATCAGTGTCCTGAAGACAGTAACGGCTTAGGATCCAGGTGAGTCTACATTCCTAGGGTCTATTTAAAATGTCTCCCGATTGATCTGGTGGAAGATATCCAGAACCTTCTGTGAGACAGAAAGATCCTGTGCTTCCTCCAGAGAAAGCCACAGGGATGATATTGGGGCTAGCTGTGGTGATGCCTGCCCCATGCACCCTGTAGAATACCAGCTTCTTTCAGGCCATGGTCCTACACAACTGTTGAGGACCTTAGGGATATCCACACCGATCCTTTTTGACTCACAGTGGCCTGGGGAGGTTTGTCTGTTTGTTCCACAAAGTGGGAGAGGCCTCTCTCTGGCCCTCCCTTGGTGCACAGTGTGTGGACGAGATGGCGGACAGGGGTGTGTGGATGAGATGGTGGGGGTTATTGTCTCTCAGTCCTGAGTGTTCCAGTTATTGGGTAGGCAGATCTCTGTGGGGTCCCGTGTAACAAGCTTGGTCGAGGGTTCAGGAAATATGGTATATTTTTGGCTAAGCTGGTTCCAGTATTCCTCCGTGTGCTTTCCATGCCTCCTTTGCTCTGTGATGATTAAGGTATCCCCCAACCACCACTGAGGAGCAGGGGTCATTTCTCTGTTGGTTTCAGGCTGGCCCTGACCCACAGAAGTCATCAGAAGGACCCATGTCCTGAGGTGGTGTGGTTTTGCTTTGGCCTATGGCAACTTGTCCCTAAGGATAAAGCCTCAAGAGGCAGCAAAGGCCTAGCCAACAGCTAGTGCCAAGTGCTCAGAGGAGGACGCTTCTCAGAAGAGTCCAGAGAGCATGCCTAGCTGGGGCTTTACCCTTGGGAATGAATAGAGTTTGGTTCCTGATAGCACCTAATTTGCTGCTATCATGCCTGCAGGACGAAGGCCTTCTAACACCAGTGGCTGTATGGAGGATCACTTGGAAGGATTCATCCCTGGCTCATAGGGTGTTTGTTAGGTAGGCCATGGCGGGGAGCAGTACATCTCTGAGACACATTGTTTCCATCTTGTCTTTGGCTAGCTTGCAGCTCAGATGCTCCTGTGTTTAAAGGTCACCCCCAGCTCAGGCCAGTGAGCCCAAGGAGGCCATAGCCACTCATCACGGCTTGAGAAAAACAAAGAAGACAACATGTCCGTGGCTCCCACTGCAGCAGCCCATCCGAGTGGAGACTGTAGGTCAGGGAGAGGGCGTGGCCTAGGAGGGAGTGCTTTTAGTCCATATAGCTGACATTACCACTGTTCTCAGACTAAAAGGGCCTTGAGACTCCTCACTGGTTCTGTCTGTTGCTTAGGAACCAGATTCTATGCATTCCCAAGGGTAAAGCCCCAGCTAGGCATGTTCATTGGACCCTTCTGTGAAGGGTCTTCTTCTGAGCAGTAGCCTGAGGGCGGGATGCCCGGGCAGGTAGACAGGCAAGGGCAAAGCCAAATTCTCACACTCTTCTCCCTTCCTGCCAGTAGGATATTGGGTCAGCGAGAGAAAGAGCTGCAGCCACAGCAATGGCTTAGAGGGATAGCTAGCCAGCCTGGTGATTCCTTCAGACTCTGTGCTCAGAAGCAAACGGTATGCAATGGCCTTTCAAGTGCGGGACATTGTGCCATGAGGCCACAGCAAGGTCCATGGGCTCTGTCCTGACCACCCACATAGCAATAAGAGACCAGATTTGTAGGAATGTGTTCCACATGCTGTGCTGCACCCCCCAACACCTCTGAACATAGCCACACTACAAGATGGAGGTTGGAGCCCCTCCCCTAAGCTTCAACCTTTTGCTTATGGTCACTTGGAGCCAGGTCAAAAGCCCTACAATTTGTAGACTTATCTCTACTTTAGGCAGTGGCAGAAGACAGTCTTGCCACTCTGGCTGTTCTCCAGGCTTCCTGGGATCCGCTGGGAGGGCCCAGGGGAACCATTTCCCCCTGCAGAGCCCCTTGCCTTCTGCGGAGTGCACAGTGAGTCCCGTTCTGCCTTCCCACAGGGTCCCCCCCAGAGCATCAAACAAGGTTAAGCAGGTGGAAGCCAATGCGACTGCAGAGCCCTGCACACGCGGTGCAGCATAAATCATCATTTAGAGCAGGAAGCCGCATCCCGTCTGGGGTTAGGAGGGAAGGCGGTGCAGGGGAGACGCAAAGCAAGAGGCAAAGAGGGAGGGCCGCGCCAATGCGGGCACGAGCTCACGTTTATGCAAAAACATGCGGAGGTGGGTATTTGAACAGAGAAATTAAATAGCCGTTTTCAATAAATTAATGAAGTGCCTTAAAGGTTCTATAGGAGGAAGAAATTTGGGCGAGTCCTGATCCAAGATCCATGTGCTAAAATAAGAAGAAGAAAAACCCTTTAACAATATTCTGACATTCAGCTCTGTACCTTAGGGCCATAGGCGCTGCTATCAATAACACCTGAGGAGAATGCAGGTTTAGCCCACTGGCTCATTACAATACTGCGTTTGTTATCTTATTCCTATTTTACTGTACTATATTTAATAAAGAGTCAGGCTTTACAACTCTGGACTTATCTGAGTCACCCTGAGACTTACACCGTGTCTACAGGCAACTTGACACATGTCACTGAGGAGTGCCCAGCTAGCGGAAGGAGGCCCCACCAAGGATGGCCTCTGCCTAAGTGAGCCTTGGCTCCTTCCCAGGGGCAGGCTCTCCCACTCTTGACATCCACCCTGAAGGTGGCGCTGTTGCAGGGAGCTAGTGGGGTTGGCTCCCTCTCGCGCTCTCTCTGACTGTTAATGATCCTTGAATTAGCTCCTGAGTGACCAATAGCTATATCTGCCATCTCCTTGTCCGATGCACACGTTCATATGCAGCCTTCAGCCTGACCTTTAAAATATGTAAATGTTCCTATCATTGCGATGCCAGATGGAAGTGGCGATTCCCAGAAGGGAGCAGCAATCCAACCTTTCACAGGGCTGTTCGTAACAGCCTCGCGTGGTAAGGGGGTGCCATGACTGTGCCCCCAGCTAATCCAGCTCACAGGTGTGGCTCCCTGGGATCTTAAATCTAGCACAGAAGCAAAGAGCCTTAATTGCTCCCTGGGGGAAACCGCCCCCCCCAACTCCCCACCTCCACCCTGTATAGGGCAGAAGAAAAACACAATAAACCTTAGCAAAACATCATCAATCCATCAGCCTGCCGGCGAAGCCACCGTAGGAGCTCGGTGTCGGGAAGTTATTAACTGTGGAATGACGAGTTCAAATTAATTGGTTCAGCTTTGACCTCTGGTCCCTGGGAAAAGTTGGGAGTGCTGACGACACAGGGCAGAAAAATCCATCCAGGCAGACAGAGTAATTGATGGCTAGGAGACGGCCAGCTGGGTGGTCTGGACGGAGTAGCGCTTTCCTTTCCTGCCTGGCTCCGGTCCTCCAAGGAGTCTGTGCTAATGCCAATATGGAGGGAGCCCAGAAGTCAGCCCAGAAGCACAGGAGCCATGGAAGGCAGGTGGGAGCTATGTGGAACCAGTCGGAGCCACGGGGTGTCAGATGGAAGCCACAGGGGCAGGCGGGAGCCACAGGGGACAGGCCGGAGGCATTGAGAGACAATGTAGGAGCCATGTGAGGCAGGTGGGAGGCGTGGTAGGCGGGAGTCATAGGAGAGAGGAGGAGAGTACTGTTGGTGTGGCCTGCAGATACTGGTCATCAGGGCCCGAGACCTGCTGAGGAAAAACCTGGAGTCAGCTTTAGTTCCTCCTCACCCAGACACAGCTACCATTGGTGCAGCAGGGCCTACAGACACAGCTGTTGTTCTGATTCTTTCCCTCAGCATAAGTAGCATGGACTGCCCACCATGGGTCTCACATATACTCTTGCTATGTCCAGCCTGGTTACTGTCTCAGTCTTTCCTGGCCCTCTCTGGTGGCCCTCAGTTCCCTGACATGTCATCTCAGCTTCCTCTGCCCTTCACCCTGCGTCTCTGGCCACTCATGAACACATCCATGGCTTCAGTCTCCAATCATTTGTTTATAGTTTCCAGGCTGGATCGCACTTTGATCCGGTCTATCCTTTCCTCTGCTTATTTGAAGTTGTAGCCTACCATTCATCTCCCACAGAGAGCCTTCAGGGAGCACAGGCTGGACTCCCCTCCGAAAGCCACGCCCCTGGCTCTGACATCATCTAGCAGTTCTTACTGGGGACGAGAAATCAGAGACTTGTGGTATTTTTGTGCTTCTGTCGTATAATTCTTCTCCCTGACAGTGTGCTAGAGGATGACATATTCCTTCTTGGAACCTCAGAAATAGAGCAGTAACTGGCAGGCCCCTGGCAACTCCTCTGATGGCACCGGGGAAGGACAGGTCCTTTGACCTTCCCGCTCCGTTCTCTTTCTGTCCGGTAATGTTACTTCAGCCGTGTTCTACATAATTGTTCCAGGCTGCCAGGCATCCTCAGAAGCATTTCCATGCACGGAGCTTCAATAGTTCTTCTCTGTCCACGCTAGAAAAAAAAATACGCTTTCCACTTAAGATTCAGGATTTTATAATTTTCCCTTAAGATGGGATGGTGGAGTTAAGGTTGTTGATGGTGTGGTTTTCTGGTGTAGCCCACTTTCCCCTGTGCCCTCGTATACATTTAACCCATGATAGCATTCTACCATTGACAACAGCTTCTACCTCTCTCCTGACAATTTTTTTTTTTTAAATCTTGGCTCACTTTCCAAGTATTTCTGCACTTGCTTTAGAGAATGGGTGGCATTGTGTGTGAGCTAAGGATGCTAGCTTTCCAGAAAGTTCTGGTTTACGTGTAATTCTTCCCCGGTGTATAAGGAGACACGCTTCATTATTAATCAGTGTAACAACTTAAAATGCACCATATGCCCAGAGCATGTATGGCAGACACGCCCATGTATCCGTGGAGACCTGAGTGTCCACAGCATTTTTAGGGGACTGGAGAATGGGAGCATTTCTTGAGCCCCAGGATCACAAAATTCCCTCCCCTGTGCCCCTGGCATAAGTCGTCATTTTCTTTGCTGTGTCCTTTACTCTCTCCGCATATCATTTAGGAGACTGCTGCCTGGTTTTGAGCTGCATAGGAGTGGAGGAAGATGTGTGCGTCCTTTGGGGGAAATGTCTTTTATCTGTCAACATTATGTTGGAGAGGTCAGGACCAATGTAGCAACAACCAAGTTACAACAAATCCAACCTGAATTCACCGCCGGGGTCTAATGGATTTGGGATGGCAGCAGCATCGTCGTGCAATTTCCCTCTGTGGATGGCCACAGGTCATTCTTGTCAATGGAGGATACGAAGCCAGTCCATGGCCTCTTGCAGACTCTGACGGTCTTCTGATTATACCACATAATTACAGTTCTCTCCCCTGGCCAACCCTGTTCGTTGGACAGCCCTGCCCACTGGCTTTGATCTTTGCTGATGGTACAAATGTCTCCCCATGACCTACATTCTCATTTTGTTAAAACATCTTTCTGGGGGCTGGAGAGATGGCTCAGTGGTTAAGAGCACTGACTGCTCTTTCAGAGGTCCGGTGTTCAATTCCCAGCAACCGCATGGTGGCTCACAACCCTCTGTAATGGAGATCTGAAGCCAGCACTCTTAACTTCAGAACCATTTCTGCAGCCCCAACATTTCCATTTTTTTTGAAAAGCAAACATTTTTATTTCCCTATAACATTACCATAATTACTTATTGTGGAGGTGTCTGTTAATTGGATACTACATGACTTCTTGGATTTTTAATCAAATAGACACTGTACCAGCGCTTCCAGTTCTGCACGGATTTCTGCTATGTTCACCATCAGAGCTGTGGCTCAAACCCCAGCTTCAGAATGCATCATTTCTTTGTACTACGTACTTCTCTAGTGTTGAAATGGGCATCTGCACTTGATGGGTGAGGCTAAATTTTTTTTAATTGAGTATCTTCTTCATTTACATTGCCAATGGTAAAACCTTTCCCAATTTCCCCCCTCCCAAAAGTCCCCCTCCCCAAAGATTCCCTACCCCTCCTCCTACCCCCTGCCTCCATGTATATACCCCTCTACCCAACACACTCCCACCTCCCCCCCAACTTCCTCCCCCCCCCATCTGTTTCCCTTTGTTGTGGCCTCTATTGAGCCTTTACCTGACCAAAGACCACTTCTCCCACTGATGCCCAACAAGGCATTCCTCTGCCACATTTTTGGCTGGAATCATGTGTACCCCTTGGTTGATGGTTCCCAACATTTCCATTTTAATGAATATTTTTCAAAGATCCGTCTTGGGCTTCTCTCTTTTCTGTTGGTCTCCAATTTCATTAGTTTATCCTCTCATTAATTTTTCAACTTTATTATTCTGTGCTGGGTTTAATTTGGAAGGTTTTCCCTCCTACCTTCCAATGGTGGATATTTTCGTCATGAACTATGGTCTGTCTTTTATCCTCAAGAGGGGACCAAGGGCATCCATCTTTTCCAGTCTATTGTTTTGGCTTCAGCAATCTGGGAGCATGTCCATTTTGAGCAGATTCTTACTAGTCTTCTGTTGCTGAGAGTCAGGGGGTAGCTTCTGTGTAACCTCTGACCCCAGTGGCCAGTCTACACGTGCCTCACCCTTTAGGTTTCATTCATTATTAGGTTTCATTCCTTATCAAAGTAATGACAGTATACCCCACATCCCTTGAAGAAACAAAATACCTCAGATAGCCTCAATTCATAACTAGTGTTCTGAAGTTCTTAGGCACAACAGATGCTGGCCCAGCTGGAGCAATCCCTTATTTGGGGACCAGGGGATGTGGTCAAAAGTACGCATTGGATATGACCTGTGGAGAGCCCTGGGGAAGGCTAGGGTAGCAAGGAGCCTGGGGTCCAGGACACCTTGCAGGAGGCGCTGACATTCTATCTAGTATCACGGACATCATATTGGCTGGCAGTCCACAGTACTTTCCCATAGAACACTGGCCCCTATGTCAGCTGACGTGCTGATGAAAGTGGAATCTCTACTTTCCCTTCCTTCCCTTCTCTTCACCCCCTGCCTCAATACCCCTCCCCACACATCCCACTGAGCAGTGTCCAAGGCAAGGAGCCTTGCAAAAAGACTCCAGGAAGATACCCTGAGAACAAAGCATGGCACAGGCAGAGCTGTGGCTTGCAGTGAGTTCTCAGAAGGGTAGCATGACCTCAAGGAATTGGATTGGGTATCAATTTCCGCTTCAAGGATTCCTCTGACTGAGACCCTTGGCCATAGACAGGACCCTTGCTATTATAGGGCTGCAGAAGAGATACTATGATGCTGTCACTTAAGGTATACCCTCCTTTATCTTCTCTGTCCCTAGAACTATTGACCCTGGCCATGACCTCATGCCTGTCAGTCTTGAGCTTCCTATCCTCTTGGCTTTCATGTCCCTGTGCTGATGTTGCTTCACTGGTCAGTAAGCATTAAACCGAGGTACCAGAGCCACAGAGCTCCTGCAGGCTTCTTCCTCCTCCCTGATGGCTACTTTGTTCTACTGCCCCCAGTGCTCTCCCCCACAGGCATCCTATACTCAGGACTCAGAGTTCTGGACTTTCTCACTGTTCAACACTTCCATTGGCGCCCACACTGGCTCCGCCCTGCTCTGTGGAGCCTCTTCTACCATCCCTCTGCTTCTTCCTGGCCTTAGTTTATACTTGAATCCCTCCATATTGGCTGCAAGTGTTCCTAGGAAGGCACCCTACTTAGGTCTAGAGAGAAATTATACAGAAGGGCAGAAGAAGCTACAGTGTCCTCTAGTCTTCGAGATTGGTTTCCTTTTGTGCATACTGGAGGAGAAATATGGTCAGGTACTCTTGGTGTAGGCCATAGGTACCCATCTTCTAGAACAGAACTGTGGCAAAGGAGCAGAGAGGAAACCCAGCCCACTCCTGCCTTCTCGGCTTTTTTAAATCCCACCCTCTAACATCCTTCTCTCTGCAGTTTCAATTCTCTGAATAAAATTCTCTCGATCCATTGTCCCTCTGCCCACTCCTCCATGCTGAAGAGTGATGGGAAACCCTTATCCCTCCACCATCTTTCCTTGGGAGATCTCCCAGATACCTGTAGCACAAATGTTTGTATTTATGTTAATGACTCTCCAATTTATCCCTCCTGTGCCTCGCCACAGACCAGGTTCCACCAGGAAACAGATGGTGTGCTCACACAGAAAGCATGGCAAGGGCTGTTTACAAGCATGTGGGCTCTTTTAGGAAAGCCAACAGAATTAGCACCATAGGGAGCCAAGCACACCCCAGAACTAGAGGTGCAAAGGAAGGAAGGGGTGCAGAATTCTCCAGAGCAATACAACTGGAATCAACAGGAGCTGTCTGGCCTCAACAAGGCAGTGGGACTTAGCATACCAACACTCCAGTTCACTCTTCTCCCACCACCCAGGGTCCCAGAAGCCAAGCTCACCAGAAAGGAAGAGCAGAAAGCAGGGTCTGGATCTCAAATCAGACAAGGAAGGGATGGAGCAGAGTGACTATCTTAATAGTTCAAGTGGCATCGCCATGTTGGCGTTATAATTTGTGTTTGCATCTGACAGTGTCTGACAGACATGTGCCACCTTACCTCCTTAGCCAACAGTTAGCCCTGGGTTCCCAAACTGCCTCCACTGTTGTTTTATGTCTTTTTCGGGTTCAGAGGTCTCCAGACCTGCTTCATCAAATGAGGACACTGGCACTCTAGTTGTCTAGAGATAACTTCCTGTTAGGATAAGCATTCACATCTGCCCTAAAACCCACATGGTGACATTTTCACCCTCAGGGGATGCTTCTAGGAGGCAGGGCTTTCCGGGGGGCGTGGGGTGACCGGGACCTGGAGGATGGAGCCTATGGTGGGATCTGTGGCCCTCTAGGATGAGGCCTGTGTGGAGGACATTCTCTTGGTGTCCTCCACGGGAGAGCGCGCATCAGGGCCTGCCTGGCTCTGGGCTCAGCTCCGGAACCGCTGAGTGATCATTCCACTCTTTGATGGCTCCAGTCTCTGCCCCACTGTTACGGCAGCCAGGTTGGTGAAGGCCGTCCATCCCTGTAAACCCATCCCTTTCAAGATGTAGGAGCCCCGCCTGGATGTCCAAGACGGGATCCTCCTCAGCCACCGTCTCCCCACTGCTCCTTTGTCGTTTTTGTGTCCCGCAGGGTGAGAACAAGGGTGAGTGACAGCACTTTGCTCTGAACTGGTGGGAAATGAACACGCAGGCTGCCGAACTGACAGGGCCACTGTCCCTGGTAGGATCGTCTGTAATTAAAAATCACCCAATTTGAATTTTGCCCATTGCAGCTGCCTCCTCCCTGAAACTTTTACAAAGCTCGGTGTGCTAATGAGGATGCTGGCTAATTACTTGCGAGATGATTAAGAAATCACACTGGGACAATTGATGGTTCTCTGCAGGGGGCCGTCAGGCACTGCTCAGGCCTCTCTTATCCTGTGGGGATCCTTTCAACAGCTTGGAGCTGAAGTTCTGCGCATGGAGTCCCAAGGTCAGGATGGAGGAGGCCCCCCTCCCCTGACAACAAGGGCAGCAATGCCCCTGTGGGTCTATTTATTTCCCCACCCTATAGAAACACCTTCAGATCGCCTGAAGCATCCCTGGTCTCTTAGCCAGTAAGATGACCTCTGTTTATCATGACCTCTGCTTATCCTGTTTTAGCAAGTTCCCTAGTTGGGCTAGAACCCTACCTGTCAGCTCCCCCTGTCGGGCAGGCTCCCAGCTGATGGTATCTGGGTGGTGCTTTGCTACTGGCTAGCCTCCGTGGCAGAGAGCTATGTGAGGCAGGTTCAAATGCAGGAACTGAGGTGGAGGTGGGCGGGTCAGAGGGTGGTGAACAAGAGGTCCAGGGCCTGAGCAGCCCAAGCAAGGGCTGAGAGAAAGACAAAGGAATTATGGGGCTTGCTTGTCCAGACCTGTTATGTCAACTGCATTTGAGCTGCCCAAGGCAGGTTGAGAGGACAAAGGGAAAGCAAATGGCCTTGAGAGTTTGCTTGGGTTATTCTGGGTCCCAGAGAAGGAACTCAAGGTCCTTTCCTCTCACTTGCTCTGGACCTCTGGCCACGAGTGGTTCTTATGTCCCAGGCTCAGCAGCCATCTGAATACTCTCTACCTTTTGGAAGAACTCTTCTTCCTCTGAGCCACTGTACTTCCCCTTTGGGAGGATGGGCAAGGGCCTAACCCTGACTTTACTTAGTCAGCCATGACTGAATGCGTCAGAGGTCACTCTCTCCAGGGAAAACACCCAATGCATGGATATGAAGCTGCAAGATGCTCACGGGAAGAGCCCACAGAAGCCAGAAAGATGCTGTGGTAAGAGAAGGCAAAGAATAGTTATAGGAAAATTAAAACCATGGAGGAGTGCATGTGTGTGTGTGTGTGTGTGTGTGTGTGTGTGTACATGCACTTGCGTGCTGCATGTGTGCACTTGAGAACACATGTGTATGCATGAGTTTCATGTGCGTGCATGTACACACACACAGATACACACACACATACATACACACACACACACACACACACACACACACACCACATGCACACACAGCCCTGTTTAATCATGGTCTCCAGACAAGGCCTGGCATTAGATGATTTAAAAATAGGCCTGTTTGAAGCCATCACTAGGCTGGGCCTTTCTTTGATTTTGCTTCTAATTATGAAAGCTCTCAGGGGGAGGCCTCCAGCTGTCCAGCTTACCCGCCCTCTCTGCTCTTTGGAAGGCTGTAGCTGTCACTAGCCTCCCACTCATGTCTCCCATTTCAGAGGCCCTGGGAACAGAGGTGGAGTGCCTCACCTCAGTGCTGCAGATCCCCTGCAGATAGAGAAGTGACGTCTCCCTTGTGTCCTCCCATCCCGGAGCTAAGGCAGCTATCCTGTCGCTCTCTTCAGAGGCCGAGTCAGCACCTAGGCTCCAGGGAAACCCAGCACAGTCCAGGATGCCCTTGAGAGCTCAGCAGCCACTGAGGAAATGCCCCCTCCACCTGTATTAGGTGCAACTTTTCACTTTTATGACTGAACACCTGGCTCGCAGTTGAGGGGATACGGTTACTCGAGGCGGGAGGGCAATGGATCCTGCCTATGGCTCCAGATTTGCTCACACCTTGGTGGATTAGGAGGTGGAATGCTGCATTCAGCAGTGTTCTCTTGTCTCTGCTTGATTCAATCCGAGGCTATCCCATGGGATGGTGTCTGTCACCACATCCAAGGTGAGTGTTCCTCACTCAGTTACCCCTCTCCAGAATGCAGTCATAGACACCTCCAGAGACGGGCCACATTACCACTCCACTCCGAGCGTTTCTCTATCCAATCAAGCTGAGAGTGGGAATTAACCATCATAACACCTTTTCAATTTGCAAAGCATCTGACGCCTGTCACCAGCCCTGTTTACCTTCATCTTGCACTACAGACAGGACCCGGGAGGCACACTGAGAAATCACTAGATTGTTAGTGACCCCAAGTTTCCAGTTCTAGTATGCGGCTCCTCCCCACCCTCTGGTAAGCTACATAAAAAAAAAAAAAAAAAAAAAGATCAGATCCCCAGACTCCTGCCCAGAGGTTTTGTAGCTGTGGGGAGTTCTAGGGACAGTCGCATCTTGGGCTTGTAGGTCTGTTTTTAGTGTGTCCTTTAATTTCTGTCATTGTCACTTTCAAACTTTTCTATTTTGAAATAACAGGGAATGGCAGATAAGACACTGATATTCTCTGTCCCCTTTACCCAGAACCCTGGCTGACACTCTGGACACCCTGTTGTGCAGTTTAGTAGAGCCAACAGCTTCCAGTTGTGACCAGGGGGTCTGACATGAAACTAGATGTTGGGTTCTGTGAAACCTGATGGTATATAACCTTCAGTGTGACAGTGACGAAACCATTGCAACCAATAGAGACCCCTCTGTCACCCTTCCCAGTTACCCTTGCCCTGGCAACCACTGACTTATTTTCCATCAATGACTTTTCCGTGTCAATAATGTTATGTTCCTGAGTTCATACAGCCCAAGAGCTTTGGGGCTTGGCTGTTTGTTTGTTTGTTTGTTTACTCAATGCACCATTGAGATCCAACTGGGTTATTACATGTATTGCTGTTTCACTTGTGAGTGCTCCTGGGTAGTGCTCCTGGGTGGTCTTCTTAGTCAATGCTTCTGGGAAGTCTTCTGAGCAGTCCTCCCGGGTAGTACTCAGTTGCATTCCACGGGGTGGACAGTCATTTGCATTGTTCGTAGCTCCGGCTGCTAGAAGCTGAAGTGCTGATGTTCGTGAGCATCAGTGGACAGAGACTTTCATTTTTCTGGGAGGAATGCCCAAGAGTGTAGTTGCTGTGCCATATGGTAAATGTTTAATTGGTTTTTAAAAAGAAACTGCCTGACCATATTCTGAACTACCTTTACTATTTTACCTTCCTCCGAGAAATCCGCGGACGCCTGTTTTCCCCGATCCCCCACCTGTCTCTCACTTTATTTATACACATAACAATTTTAGCGCTTCTGTTTGCTTCTTAGCTGTTTGTCCTGTGCTCCAACATGGGCCTTCCTATCTCCAGGGGTCAGCAGCACATCCCTAGAGTTTCCGTGTCCGTGTGTCCTCCTCAGTGATTGGCCCCCAGTCCTCTACCCACTTCCTATCTTAGTTTTTGTTTTCACAATACTAAAAGTTTGAGAATTTTCCATGTATTTTAGTTATGAGTCTTTTATTACACATGTGGATGTCAAATATATTTCCCAGCCCATGGACTGTATTTTTTTAAATCTTAGAAGACACTTTCATACAATAAAACCTTTTAATTTTTCTGAGATCCAATTTATCTTTTTTTTCTTTTGTGGATCTTGCGTTTGATGTCAGATCTAAGAACCATTCATCAAGATTTTCTCCTGTGTTATATTTTTAAAACTTTATAGCTACGTTTAAATCTGTGGCCCACTCTGAGTTAATTTTGATTTGAAAATTTAATCTTCAAACTGTTTTTCTTTTCTGCTCTCTTTTCCCTTTCTGCCCTCCTCACCCTCCTCCTCACCCTCCTCACCCTCCTCCTCAGCCTCCTCCTCAACCTCTTCCTCTTCTTCCTCCTCCTTCTCTGTTTTAGCTTTTATAATTTACTTGCCTTTCCATCTGAACTTTAAAATAATCATAACTTCATCTACAAAAGCATCACACTAGAATGTCACCTGGAATCCATCTCAATCTGTGCATCAGTTTGGAAAAAAAAATCAACGACATCATCATTATGCCTTGCAATTGATGAACATGATACATGTCTGTCTGCAGATTCAGGACCTCTTTGATTTCTTTCGTTGGTGGTATTTATTTTCCAGACCGTAAAATACTATTTTTTGCTATAGCTATACAGTTCATGTTAGGGATCGATTAAAAGCGGTCTCTGAGATTTTGATTTCCAGATATTCTTCTCAAGTGTTTAGAAGGACAATCCATCTTTGTGTATTGCTCTTGTGTTCTGAAACCTTGTTCGACCCGCTTTCTGTTTCCAGGAGATGTGGGTATGTTTTGTAGACTCCCAGATACTTTTTATGTAGACTTGTCTTCCTTTATGACTTCTGGAAGACATTCTTGTGCACAGGTGGACAGAGACTTCCATTTTTCTGGGAGGAATGCCCAAGAGTGTAGTTGCTGTGCCGAATGGATGGGTTTTGCTTCTTTTGTTTTTTTGGTTTTTCACCTTTATGACTTGTCTGTCCTTTATTTCCTTTTCTTGCCTTATTCCACTATCTAGACATTCTAGCTACACTGCTGCAGTGGGGATGGGCGCCCTTGCCTGAAATCAGGACAGTAGCACCATTTCCATCCTTTCTGTGCTATTTAGAATTCTGGCTGGTGTTAGTGCCAGGTATACATTTTGTGTGGACTTTTTCTTTACACAAACCAAAACAGTTCCTACCTGCTTTGTTCTCTACGTTTCTAACCACACGTTTACGTTGGAGTTATTAAAGTGACACACTCATGTTGTACCATCAGAGAAGACATGGTAACTGATAAGGAAAATGAGTGACATGGCTGGGCCTGGAAATGAAAACAATGCCTGAGGTTTGACTCAGGGAAGTGGGGAAGGACAGGCAGAATTTCAGTGGGGTAGCTCTCTCAGGTGCTGCAGGTAACTGGTAATGGACACAGCACAGGGCAGACTAGGAACAGAATGGAGCCCTCAGGACCCAGTGCAGAGCAGCGATGGGAAAGGAACCTGAGCAGGCCAGACAGGAAAGCTAGGGCCATACTTTGCCACTGCTGGAAACTGCCGGTGCTTCAGTCTTTGTCCAGTGGCAATTAGTTGAAGATAGAAAGGGCAGAGGGGAGAGATGAGAAGAGGGGAAGTCATGACCACTGACATCAGCAATGATGACTGTGAAGGCAGAAGGCATAGAGAAA
Source organism: Apodemus sylvaticus (assembly GCF_947179515.1). Lineage (NCBI taxonomy): Eukaryota > Metazoa > Chordata > Mammalia > Rodentia > Muridae > Apodemus > Apodemus sylvaticus. The sequence goes on along the minus strand of NC_067488.1, from coordinate 43,271,726 downwards.
GTAAATCCTGCTGGGATTATTGATGGTCTGGACATCACGGTGGCAGGCAGCTGTGGTGAGTCCCTGTTCCCAGGAAGTCAGCCTCCTTGAGCTCAAGCCATTGTACCAAGAATGTTCGTTGCCTTGTTCCCTTGGTATCAGATGCTTGTAGGCACAGATTGGAGGGCACTTCCCACCACTGCCACCTCAGGCTGCTCTGCTCAGAGCTCCTTGGTGGCCGATGGCATTGACCTTGGCATTTGAGCAGTGTGGGTTTTGTGTCCAGCTGTCCCAGTCTCTGAGTGGCGTCTGTTGTGTAGGGTCTGCTGGGTCTTCTTGAATCTTCTCGATTGACTCATTCTGACATGCAAGTCCTCACCTCTTGTCTTTTGACAGGCTCTGACCTCAGCTTTATAGACCCTTCCCCTTGGATCTTCCATTTCGAGGTTTCGGAATGGGCCACATGGCAACCTCTCTTTTCCCCACACTGTTGACACTTTCTCTTGGCTGCTGCTGACTTTCATGCCATGCCCATTAGAGCTTCAGTTTCTTTGGGTGCTCCCATCGACCTTGATCTGTGGCTTTTCCCAGGCAGGTGTGTTTTCATTAAATTGGACCCTACAGATGCTGGAGAACAGCTCAGTGGAGCACAAATTTATCTGGTATGGAGTGTCACTGGAGCACAGGGAAAATTGAATCGACAGAGAGTTGTGACCAGGCTTGTCAGAAGGTGTAGAGCTGATGACCCTCCTTGACTGTGGGCCGTTTGGAGGCCGAGGTGTAAAGAGGTGACAGGCACAAGGTTTCTAGTATTTGCAGTACCCGGGAGGCTAGAGGACCCCAGGGTGTACATACCTAGAGGGAAGTTCTTATCTCTGCTTTCTGCTTGAAATCAAGCAGATGTGACCCCGGGGTGAATGCTAGGTAGGTATTCAGTGGGCACTTAGCAATGAGGAGTTTTCTGCTACCTCTTCTGGCCTGTCCTTAGCAGAAGAAGCTGGCGATAATGGCCTTCCAAGTCCCAGACCTAGCTTCACAGAACAGGGAATAGAAGAGCATGTTAGGGGGGCCAAGATGGGGGAAGCAGTTGTGTCCATAGGCAGAGGATACAACTTCTTTAATAAAAGGTACTCATAGTAAATTAAAACCACATCCTTGTGTCTACCCATCCAAATCAACATTATGTCAACTTTGCTTCAGAGTTTTATAACACAAAGAAAGGAACAATCCCCCCAAAAGTCAAAGTTATCTTTGTTTTCCTAGGGCCCATAAAAATTGGTTTCTTACCTGTGGAGATTGGCTTCCTGGAGCTTACATTTATATTGCTGTGACGTGTTTTCAGTGACCAGCTTAGGCAGTGGCCTTGGGAATTTCAAGAAGTCCCCTTTGGTTGATTTGTAACTCAACAGTTATGATGAAGGGATCACGATGTGCCCTTGTGCTGGGGGCCTTCACAGCCTACTGCCTTCACTGGGAGTTGCTTTGGGCACTGATCCACAGCATCCTATCCACCCTGAGCCATCAGCAATCTTAAACCTGCCTCAGAACAAATGCAAACAAACAGACCCCTGACTTGCGGATTTCCAACATTTGCAATTCTAAATGCTGAGGTGGACGCTCTCCAGAGGTGATTTATTCACCATTCATGTTAAGACTCCAATCAGACCTTGTAGTCCCCTAGATCCCAGCTTTATAAACTATGGGACATGACCTCATAGGGTAACTGAACGTAGAGTCATGAAAAATACCACAACAGTCTAGGAACTCTGAGTGTGTGACACCCAAGGATTAACTCAGGGTCAGTGTGTAATGAACCTGAGGAGTTTCTGTGTCGTGTCAGGACCTCACTGCTGCTTTGGTTATGGACACACACTGTGTGCACTCCGTACTTTATATAAGCTACGCCGCATGCCACTCCATACAGCAGCACTGAAAGCCACCTGAAACACCTCAACTCAGATGCAAATTCTGTTGTGACTTCAGTGTTTTCACTGTACAAGCTTTTCTGCTCTCACAGAAATATAACAACTTTGCAAAACAAAGACTTTTGATAGTTTTGTACTGTCGTGGCTCAGTGTGTAAGTATCAAATTAGTATATCTTTGAATTGTGTTGGGTTAGAATGTCTGATTTTAAAAACTGCAGTTTGATCTGGAAACCTACTATTTGGTAAGCCAATTAAAAATATGAATACAAAAAAAGGAAAGAATTGGAAGGGATATTCTGCATGGCTTGATGTTGCTGTCCTATGATGCTGTGGTTGTTAAACAGAAACCTCTATGGTCCAGCTTCCAATAACGTGGCCTCACATCCTATGGTGGTCGAGCATTCTGTGATATGAGTGAGCATCTAACCATGTGTCCCAGCATTTCATGGTAAGGCTGAGTACCTTGTAGTATGGCCCAGAATTCCATAGTGAGTTTGACCATTTTAGAAAGGATCATGAAGTCAGTGTGTTAGTCTTTTCAGGTTCTTTTGTCTGTCTTGGTGGCATAGTCTTGAGATTTGCTCTGGATTTTTTGTTTTTGTTTTTGTTATTTTAGAAGCTAGATGTGGGCTGTGGGCTGTTGGACCATGAAAGGTAGCCTGGTTCCCAGTTGAGCTAAGGCTAGAAACCCCAGAGACCCTAAGAGTTTCACCTGTTCCTGGGTACCAGGTCCCTGTCACTGGACACAGCACCCCCCCCATAGATTTGTGGCTATCGGTCACATAAGGACAACGCCCCAAGCCCCTCCACATGTAAAGGAGTGACCCTCTACACACGGCTCAAGACAGATCTCCATTTTAATGAGATACCTAGAGGCCTGGAGGGCTTAGCCAATAAGCGTTCCTTCCTAGATATTCTTCCCTGCAAAAGGTATTTAACCTCAGGCTCACCCTGAGAAGTGGGGTATAGTTTTACTCATCCACTTTCTGCCATAACAATAAATGTCTTAAAACCACGGACTGCCTCTTTTCATCAGGATCTTCTGTGGGGGGCTATGGAGAAGGCTTTCACTTATAGAGCCACTGTCTAATCTCCCGTAGAAGACCTCTCTGTGCTCCCAACCACGACCAACCCCAAGCCCAAAACTGCTGCCCATCAAGCCAAGGACTCCCCACCTCCCCGTGCAGGACCAGAGCTCCTCCCTGTCACCACTCCCCACCCCCACTCCCCACCCCCACCCTTGCCTTCCCAGCCCCGGGCTAGATCCAGCATGTGGGTCCCCACTCTGTTCTCAGTTCTTCCGCGGCTTCCAGCTGCACCTGGAAGTCCGAGAGCCTGAGAACCAGATGCCCTGGCCTCCTTGCAGGCCCAGGGACCCCTGAGCCAGCTCTGGCTATCCTGCACCTCAGACTGAGCTCTTCCACCCCTGGAGTGGTATCCCCGGGTTTCCTACAGCCCAACTTCTGACCAGCAACTGCCTGGGCTAAGCATGATCAACTTCTGCCTCCCCTAGCAGCTGAGCAGTGGCAGAGCAGACCTGGGACCCATAACCCTACAGTGGGCTACCTTTTTATAAAATGTGATTGGTCCAGCAGACCTCAAGGTCTGTAAGCAAGACAGGCACATGCTCCTCCTCTTGGTTTTTTCCTCAGATGAAAAAACTCCTATTGCTGAAGACACCACACACCTTGGTTGCAAGACATAGAGAAATCAAGCTAGAACTGCACAGGAAGCTTTATCTCTACTGGCTAGCTTTTCTTTTTCCAGAAGGTGCTATGGAGTTTACCAGGGAAGTAAAGGTGTCTGTGTTCTTACCCAGCTAAGAACTCAATGACCTACAATACAAACTGTCAGGCAAGACCTACCTACAGTGCCAATAGTGGCACAAATATTATGGGGGCAACCATCCCATGATGTAGCTGAGCCTTCCTCAGTATGGTCCAGCTTCCAGTGACCCCACATCCTACAGTGGTCAAGCATTCTATAATATGACCCAAGTGGCCCAGCACTTCATGGCAAGGCTAAGTATCTTGGGTGTGGTCATAGTGAGTTTGACCATTTCTGAAAGGATTATGGAGTTAGCATGTTAGCATTTTCAGGCTGATTTGCCTGTTTTGGTGGCATAGTCTAGAGTTTTGCTCTTTTTTTTTGATTAGTGTTATGTGGGTACATATGCATGTGTTCAGATACTTAAAAGTGTTAAAAATCACTCGCAGCTCATTTAAAAACAGGCCTTTGGCTGGGTTTGGATCATGGACCGTAGTCTATTTCTACTCTTTCTCAAGGTCACTAAAAGTTTCTTATGCTTTCTTCTAGAAGCTTCAGAATCTTACCCTTCACACCTGGAACTGTAGTCCACTCTGAGTTCTTTTCAGTGCATCATGGGGACTGGGCATCAAGATGCAACTTTGAACACAGATGCTCATTGTTTCTTTGCATACAGATATCTATTGTTTCAGCACCACTTGTTGAAAAGCCTGTTCCTCCTTCTTCAAAGAAGCACCTGCTACAGCATCTTAACTGAAGTCCCTTGACTAGATTTGTGTCTCAACTACAGGCCCTCTTCTGCTTCACCGCTCAATGCCCTTACAGCCTGTTTAGAGATTTCAAGCAGGTTTAGAAGAAAACTTGACACAGTCACTGATCCCCAGTCTCATAACCACATCATAACCCATGATGATAAGAAGCAAGTGTCCAGATTTTACTACAATACCTGACATCCGGCACACATAGTTACTCTACATACATTTCCCATCATAAGTACCACTCTAGACAATTTCATTCCTTGCTCTCTGTGTCTACCTGAGAGGGCATCAGAGCACTGGCACATAGTGGTCTGTTATTTAGCTGCCAAACCTTGCTTATAGGAGTGCTGATTCTGTATAAAGGTGAGAGGCCAGGGGTGCTAGGCATCATGATATATGGGTATGTTTAAGAAGAATCAGCCTGTTACAATATTGAGGGTCCCATCTGAGTATTCATGTAAGTAAATCTCTACCTAACCTAAAATACTGTGATGGTTTGAATGTGGTTTAACCTCAAGAGGTTCGCATGCTGGAGACTTGGTTCTCAACATGGTGGTTGAAGCACTAAGATGTGGGGCCTAGTGTCATATTGTGGCATTTCCATCATTATCAGTGAGTCAATGCCACTCTATAGTAGCACATCATGTCTCGAGGACTGGGTTAGTTAGCACAAGATTGGGTTACTATAAAACAAGGCATGGACCCTTCTGAATGCATCTGATTGCCTTTTCTCAACCTTATCGTGTTGTGGTGAGCCAGGAGCCCTCACCAACTGCCAATGTCGTGCTGTTTAGACCACCCAGCTATCCAGGTCCTGAGCCAAACAAATACCTCTTCTTTATCAAGTATTCAGTGTTCAATACTTTGCAATAGTCACCATGAGACTCTCATATGTAAAAACATTTCTTTTTATAATGTAGATTAAACATACATGCTGTACCTTCTCTGTAGAGCTCAGACTGAACCTCACTTGACTCAGAACTTTATAAAGGAGGCTTATTGTCCACATAGCTGTGTCACTGGTACATACTGCTCTCAGGGTCTGGGCAGTGACACTGTATCAGTCATGTGGTTCCTGCTCCTTGATATCACTGCCACCAATCTAATTAGCCTCTGGCTTAACATTCATACTGGCTGGGTAGACACTGTCTGTGGCATTGAGGCCGTGGATCCTTCTGGCTTTGGGGAGGGCGCCTCTTGCATGGTGGCTGCCTCTGGTGAGTCCTCACCAGCTGTTGGCAACCTGTCACACTTTGGTTTTGCTCCTGTGGTTTTCATCTGGGAAACAGCGTGTGCCACTGACCTCCCATTGACTTGTGGCTGCTGACTCTACACAGCGTTCTTTCTCTGCTGTGAGATAGGAACCTGGGAACCTTCTTTGGTGGCTTGAAGTCTATCTTTTTCCCATTTCTTGGGAGCATGTTTTAGGTCTTCTCATTGGTGCTAGAGGACGCCAGTACCCCTTGGTCTCTCAAGTTCATGATGCTCACTTCCTGTGGTCATGTTGCTTAAGCTTATGGGACTTGTCTGCAGGGGCGGTGGGGAAGGTTTCATTAGTTGTTTTTTATTTCTCCTTAGACACTGTTCGTTGTCTAATAAATCATTTTTTCTATTTTTAGGTCATTATGAAGATATCCTATAATCCTGAGAAGTTTTAAAGCTCTTTTAAAATTCCATTTTTTTTTTTTTGGTCTTTAGTCATGTGAAAATCTAATTACTTCTTTTCTGGTGGAAAGTCCCCATATGAAGTCATCTATCTCCTCCTCACTGACTCCCAGCACCACCTCTGTAATCCATCAGACACTCAAGCATGCTATCCTGGCTCAGGCTGCTCTATGTTTTGTGTTGTACCAGTGATCCATCTGTAACTCCTATACCAGGGCCGCTCAGGGTGTTTACTCTGTCTCCATAATGCTTCCTGGCTTCTGTGCACGCGCCTTCTCCGGAAACCGATTCTCTTCAAAGTCGGTCTATTCATTTGCCTCTCCACATCCATTCTGGAATAGATTTGTCAATTTTCGCTAACAAGACTTTTGAGATTTTGATTGAGGTACCATCGGGCTTGTTAATTAGTTTGGGGGCGGGTGTCACTTTTGTGATGTAGTATCTACTCATCCGTGAAATGTGTTCCATTTCTTCATATCTTTGTATCCATTAATAAATTTCATAATTTCTACTTACTTCTTCCCCTCTTCATTCTTTCTATACTAGGGAATGAACTGAAGTTTCAACACATGGTAAGGAGAATGGTTTTGCTGCATTCTATTGCTGTGATAAAAATCCACTCTGACAAAAAGCAACTTAGGAAAGGACTTCTTTGATTTGCACCTCCAAATCACAATCCTCCACTGAGGGACGTCGAGGCAGGAACTCAATATAGGAGCTTGAAGCTGAAACCAGGGAGGAATATTGTTTTCTGGCTTGCCCCTAGTCTCCTGATCAGCTAGCTTTCTTCATAGCCTGGATCTACTTGCCTATGGACGGTGCCTCCCACAGTGCGCTGGGTCTTCCCGCATCAATTGCCAGCCAGTTCAATCTCCACAGGCCAATCTAGTCTGGAGACTCTGCCCACTGAGACCCCTTTGGACAATTCTAGGTTGTATCAAGTTGATTATGAACCAAAGTAGGCACACTATTTCCTCCTCTCTCTTTTTCATGTTATTATGAGACAGTGCAATGGTTAGTTTTAATTATCAGATTGACACAATCTAGTATCACATGGGACAAGAGTCTCAGTGGGAGACTGTCTACATTAGATTAGTCTGTGGACGTGCCCTAGAGAGATTTCTCAATTAGTCGGAAGAGTTGTCCACTGTGGGTGGCGCCATTCCCTGGGCAAGGGAACCGGGGTTGTGTAAGAGTAGAGGTGTCTAGCTAAGCGTGGGCATGGATGCACCAATCCACTGTTTTCTGCTCTTGACTGTGGATATGGTGTGATTCCTTTCACGTTCCTGTTACCTTGGCTACCCTGCCATCACCTGGAATTGTGAGCTGAAAAACCCTCTTTCCTCTAAGCTGCTTGTACCAAGTGTTTTATCACAGCATTGGGAAATAAAATTAATACAGACAGGGTTTCACTGAGTTACCCAGGCAAGCCTTGATTGAAACGGCAGCCATTTTTTTTCCAGCCTCCTAAGTAACTGGACTTGCAAGCTGCATCATCACTAAGCTCAGTTAGCAATTTTCTTCATAAAAAAAACCCACATCCTATCTCACTACATCTATTTCTCGACAGTGTGTAATTGGTGTAGCCAATGTGAGTAGGATTTTTTTCTCTATTATGCTTCTTATTTGCTTCTTGATGGTGCATGGGAACACCATTGATTTTTTTCAAGTGATAGTTCTATCCTTTTACTGCATTGGTCACTGCACTAGGAATGCTGCCAGCTCCTCTCCTCGGCTCTAATAACCTGCCCGCATTTCCCTGGGTTTTCTAAGTAGACAATCATGTCATTTGCAAATAGTCACATGGAGCCCTTCCCCGATCTCTGCTTCCCCTCGCTCACTGCTCACAACAGGTTCCACTGAAGAGCCAGCGTAGAGCACCTCGCAGCCTGCAGCCTTTTTCTGATTCAAGTGCTCTAGAATCAGTCTCGCCTGCCATTGATACTGCTAGAATCTCTGTGCTATAATTAGCAATCTCTGCTTTTGTTTTAACCTTTCCATCCACACACAGATGAATTTCACATAGATTCCCATTTCATAATCTGTTTTTAGCACGTACGCACTTATTTAAATTCAATGTCGTTATACTGAACTTGCCTCCTTTGCTTTTCGTTTTCTTTCCTCCTTTTCCTTTTCACCCCTGTCTTAAGTCTATTTGAACTACCATTAGAAATGCCCTGGCTGTGTGGTTCACCTAAGCCTTTACCTTAACCTCAGAGTTGGGGTACCTGGTGTCAAGGTTTGGCAGATATGGTTTTGGGGTGAAGTTATTTTGCCAGTCTGCAGATGGCCACTTCCATGTGACTTCATGAAGTGGGGATCCAGGAGAACACAGGTTCCAACCAGCCTTTGCTTGCAAGCATACTAACTGGATTGGGAAGGCTCTGTCCTCACGACCTAGTCTACTGCCACAGACCTTTTGCTACTACCATCAGATGGAGATGAAGGTTTCTCCATATCGATGGGGAGACCCTGCATACAGATCCCACCTCCACCACAACAGTGCTGCCTCCTGTTGTACTGATGTCTTGTAGTAGCTTTTGAGGAGGGGAAATTCTACTGTAAGCGTGTTAGTGGTCACTTAAAATTACACAACACATAGATATTTCAGTATCTCAAGATGAATGGAATCATTAAGAACTCCCATTTTTCTGATCAAGGTTAGGAGCTGTCCATTCCCCCTTCCCAAACCCAACCCTCCCACCATTAATTACCTACTGTCTTCTTTTGTTCTGCTGTTATTTTACACAAAGTCTCTTGTAGACCAGATCAGCCTTGAACTTGCTATGTAGTCAACAATGATGTTGAATTTCTGCTTCTCGTGGATCCAACTCCTGGGTGCTGGAATGGCAGGTATGTGATGGAACCCAGGGCTTCAGGCACGCTGACTCAGCTGTACCCTAGATTATTCTGCCATCTTTACGTGGCACCCTGGCTAGGCATAGAACCCCAGGTTAGACATGCCCTTTCTTGGTTATTTGATTTTATTACCTTGCTTTCTTGTCCCTAGCATCCCAGTAGGGGTCAGAACTAACATCTCTCTCCTGCCTGAAGACTACTTTCTTTTGCTCAGGGTGCTCTTTGCTAAGTTCTCCATGTGTCTCTCCTCTTTCTAGCTCAGTCTGTCCCTCCGAAGGCACATTAGCTAATGTCCCTTCCAAGTTCATCCTCCAGGCCTCTACCTCCCTTGTATACTTTATGCATATCTCTCTCTCTCTCTCTCTCTCTCTCTCTCTCTCATTTTAAAATAATATTTATTTGAATTTGTCCTTGTGCATGTGTGTTGGGGGACATGCATGTGAATGGCAAGGGAAAACTTTATAGAATCAAATCTCTCCTTCCATCTTTATGTGTGCTGTAGGGACCAAACTCGCTTAATCAGACTTTAGCAGCAAGCAACTTTACCCCCTGAGCCATCTTCCCAGTCCCATGTACATCTCTTTAAAGTGCTTGTGGGTTTTGAGCTTTTCCGCTCATTAAGAACCATTGAGGCCTACAGTTTGCGTGTCCCCATGGAGCTGAGGCCCCTGCCCTGCCCTCTTACACCTTCCTTCTTCCTTTGTGCATCTGTTGCCTGCCAACCAGATGGTCTACCACAGCCATCATCCCACCCATTATGAACGATGGGGCTAAATTCTAGTAAGTGGTAATCCAGGCATCTCTCCAGTAAGGAGGTCTCCCCTGCAGTAGGAGTCATAGTTGTGGCATCGGAGGGCATAATGGCATCGGTGGTGGGAATGGTTGCAGCGGGGACAGTCATGCCAGGAATGGTGGTGACAGTAATGGGAGTGATAGCAGTTGTAGTGTTGGCACTAACAGGGGACAAAGGTAGCAGTCGTTACACATAAGAACCAGCAGAAGCAAACATGGTGGTAAGGGCAGCAGTGACAACAAAAGTGGTGGCAACTGTGGTATCTAGAGTAGAGACAGTGGCGGTCACAGGGGTATCACTAATGGTACTACCAGAGAGTCCAGAGTGGCATGAATCCTAGCTCACTTAGAACACCTCATTCCAAAGGCTCCAGTGCAGCATTTGATCCATAAGTCTGACCTTGCCTGCCTCTGTCAAAGGCACCACCTTGTTCATTTCTCACCATGGCCTGAGTGGGTAGCAATGTCAACCTCCCCCTTCTAACAGTGACAGTCTGAACTCAGAGTGTCTGAGTGACCAGTCACATAGAATCCTAGGACTAAAGGACCTTGACTGTGGAGTTTCCCGGGAGGAGCAGAGAGACTTGTGACTGGCACCCTGTGCTGACCCTAAGCATGGTGGTCTGAACTCTGAAGCGAGCTAAGTAGTATTTGGCATCGAGCTTTGAGAACTCACGAGGGAGGGAGTCAGCAGTGAGTCCCTGGTGCTGAGTCCTAGGTATGAATCACCCACCTAAAAAGGAGTCCAGCAAGACTCAGGACCACTGCAGGCATTGGGAGGTGGCATCCTCCTGTGGACGCTATCACAAGCTGATGTACAGCTGGAGGGCACAGAGTGACAGCTGTGGCCTAGACCGCAGAAGAGGGAAGAGGGAAGATTCCACAGAAGCAGGGAAGCTGCCACAACGGGCTTCCAGCCCATCCAGGAAGCTTTCAACTACACAAGACCTTCAGGTTAGCTAGTGATCAGGGAGGCTTTGTAGATGTCGGGACCACTGAAAGTCCTCAGGTGAAGATTTCAGGTGGACAACCCACACAAACGTTCTCACATCCGAACTTTCTCCCTCTGCCCTAGTGTGTGTCTCTTGGTGGCCATGGTGGGTTGTTTGGTGGGTTTGGGTCACATCCTGAGTCACACAGAGGGGAGATAAAATAACATCAGTGGCCACAGCTCTTGCCATGAGACCAGAGACAGTGTGAATGAAAGACTTAATTTAAACAGGGACTTGGTTGTAGTTTAATTTCAGCCACCAGATGAATGAGTTTCCCCTTATTTCAACCTTGGGTGCAGGTATTCATCTGTTGTGGCGCTGGTGGGTCTGTGGACACCCTCCAATCACTGCATTCTTAATGATGTTTTTCCCTAGGTAGATTAAGGACTGCAGAAGACCAGCCTGCAGCTTTTGTTTAGGACAGCAACTGCCAGGCAGACAATATCACCTGACAGGATGTTACATGGCCTTCAGCGTTCCTCCCACAAGGTTCAACTCAGTATTGGCTCTAAGTCCACTGCAAACCTCTGGTCTGGCTACCATGGTGTGTGAGAAGGGGAAGTTCTGGTTAAAGGAAGTCCATTGAATAAATGGGGAGAGCTCAGGCCTGTATATATAAATGACACAATGTCATTTAAAGTCCCTTCCCCCACTCGAAGACATAAGCCCGGGTCCCCATCGTAGACTAAGGACATCCCAGAGCAGACTCAGGGCATCCTGGACTGATCCACATATCCTCCATGGCCTAGAGGAGGCAGTGTCACATCTCTGTGCCTTTAAACTAAAATTTGAAGCCATGACTTCCAAGGAGGGGGTTTCAGGAAGATGTAATGAGGCCATCACGCTCCGCAGGATACTATTCTAACTGCTTAACGATGCACAGCTTCGTAATGAAGAGAGAGTCTACCGGACCCAATATAATCTGAAATTAAAGAAAAATGGAATGTATTAAAAAATGTATTGCAGCACTAATGGAAGTTGTCAGCTCGACAGTCCCGGACTCCTTGTGTCACCTTAGACTGCAGCAAGCACGCTCTGTGCTGTCAGCTTGAACCTTGGACCTCGCCCTGGGCTGCCCAATGGGTTCTAAAGTCCAGGAGGACAAGAATCAAAAAGGCCTGGTGCCAGATTGCCGGGCTCAATTACCTAGCTTCTGTCCACTTCCTGTTAACCTGTACTTACTGCTTTTGCTACTGTACGGTAGATCTCATCCCCCTTAAGAGGGGCGCTCTGTTATTCTGGGCACACGTGGCTCACACCCTGAGAGCTGCCTCCAGACTCATTTTCAGTCAGCTCAGATTCTCTCTTCTGTAGAGCTGAGTTCAAACCCAAGGACTTTTGTTCTCTACTGAGCCATGGCTTAACCCCCCAGGCTCCTTTCTCTTCCTTGTTTTGTTGATATCTTTTTAGGTAGCCTGGCCTGCCTTTGAACTGATAACAATCCCCCTGCCTCAACTGCCTGATTGCCCACATGACCATTCCTGGCTTCACATTCATTTCCTGAAAGACCTTTGTTTGAACTTGCAGAGAGAAACATCAGATTCAAAGGATCAATATTACTACCTGGATAAACTTTCCTGAGGCCGAGTCCCTTGCGTCACATGGGTGGGTTTCCCTCTAGCTGTGTAAGACCCATTTATTAGCAGTGTATGGCAGTTCTGCCTGCAGAGGCTGCAGGCCGGCAGGAGATACCAGTATCTCATATATACAACAGTTGATTCCCAGCCTCTGAACCCTCCTCCTCTGACACCGTCCCCAGTCCAGTCTTGCTGCAGAGTCTATCCCTATCAGAATGCCATAGAACCTTAGTAACTCGAAGACTCAGGAACAAGCATGCCTTGATAATTACAAGCCTGTGCTTACCGTCTCCATCAGGGACACGGGTAAGCATGTGTCTAAGCTTAGCCTACCAGTTTGTCTGAGTAGCCAAATAAGCTTAGAGTCAGCCATGCCCCTTCAAGGCTGCTTCTGTAGATTGGAAGGCTGAAGCCATGCTATACCTGTGAGGACCCGAGAGAACCTGAGTCCTCAGGCATCCCTGGGCCACTGGATGTAGCAGTACCTGAAGAGAGACCTGTCCTCGGGTCTTCTTATTGCATAGTTGTTGAGCACTATCACACACACACACACACACACACACACACACACACGCACATGCACCTACCATATTGTTTATTGCTCATCTTAAAGAGCTGCTTTGAATCTTGCACCCATCCACCCTGCCACTCTCCAAACGGCAAGGTTCTTGCTAATGAATGACGTCCAAAGAGTGGTATTGCCCATCCACACAACAATGCAGACAGGATTCTCAGGTCCAGGTGGCTCCACAGCACAGCGACAGGAGGAAAGGCAGTGGGAGCCATCATCGGGGCACTTAGGTAGAGAGAGAGAATGAATAGATGAAGCGGAACAAAAGGGCCCAGGAGGGGCTTGCTGCAAACCACAGCAGCAGAGCAGGGACTGCACCTGCAGAGGCACTGAAAGATAACAACTGGGTAAGCGTTCTCTAGGGAAGAAGAGAAAACCGGAACCTCGCTTTGCCCACAAGAGTGGACCTTGTCCCCTTCAACCTCAATGTGCACACGCTCTTTGATACTCCACATCCAAAGAGTGGGCCTTGTTCCTCACCCCACAACCTGGCATGAGCCGGAGGGGATCCCTTAACTCTGACAGGCAGAAAGGGGGCAGAAGTGAGAGTTTGCAGGTCAAACCAGAATGCTGCCTGGAGGCTCCTCCTTTTTTCCTTACCGCCTTGCCTTCTCTTTCCTGCTCCGGGGTAAGCATCCAGGAGTGAGCAGGTGCTCAGTGCTGAGGAGCTGGTCTCACATCCACGGGGAGCGGGAGTCTTCCTACAGGCAGATGTGCCTGTGGGGCATTCTGTGCTGTGTCTCAGGCTGTGCTGTCATGGCCTCCTTGCGCTGTCATGGCTGTGCCCTGCGGATGGCTTAGACTGATGAGCTTGACCTTTCTGGATTCTTAAGCTCAAGTTGGGAGAGCCCAGAGAGTCTCTTTGCAAAAGCCAGGAGGGTCAGGAGAATGAGAGACAGAGCTTGGAGACGCACGATCACCTGTTTCTCTCTCTGAACATGTGTGCAAAAGGTGAAAATATCACCCTTGCAGCCCTGTCACCACAAGGGCCCTGCAGTGGTGAGAGTCCGTGACTCGTTAGCACCAAGCATCCAGAAGCTTCACAGTGTGCCCACAACCAGGGACGCTGGCCACGACCACGGCAGCCATGGTTGAGCCTGCCGGGATGGACCAGAGAGCAGTGTCCAACATCACTGCAGCACGAGGCCTAGCCTGGGTGCATCTCTTCATCTTACTGCTGGAGCGGAGCTGACACAGGGGATGATGGCTCCTCATGAGGAACTAATGGCTTAATGTGTCTCTGCAGCACCTAGCAAGGAACAGGGGAGTGTGAGGGATGGGTAACACCGAAAACTTCCTGGATGCCATGAGAGAGAGACTAGGTACTGCCAGGTGGAATGTTGGGCTTGCTGAGAGAGCGTAGCGCCCACCCCAGAGAGGCTGACACAGCGGTGCGGCACAGTAGGGTAGATGAAGAGACACTTCAGGCTGTAAGTACACAACAGTAGCTTACAGGGCTGCCTTGCCTGTTCTGTTCTCCACCACCAGGTGCTGCTTCCCTTGACCAACCCTTTCTTTTTCCTCATTGTTCTCCCTTCAGCCAATTAGTGTATGTCAGTCTGGAAAATAGTCAGGAGGGCACTGGGAAGACTCTGGGCAGGGACTTCAAGGCAAGCAGGCATTTTGCCAAACAAGCTTCTTACCTGCTCTTCTGGGCTCATTACCTGTGCTTTCTCCTGTGCGACCGTAGCTCTAGTCACTGGAATCCTTCTCTCTCTCTGGCTGGGAGGCCACTATGGAGTCAGCGGGAGTCAAAGCACCTGAAAGCACATTGGCTGTGCGTGCAACTACCTTGTAAGGACACCTTGTTCTTAGTGTCAGGAGCGTCCGGGAGCCATGCTAGGTTCTGGGAATCCAGAGTAGATCTAAGGAGGGGAAGGAACTCTCTGTAGCCACACGGGAATGGAAGATGAGTTAGACTCTCTCTGTCTGTTCCCTTCCATCTGATGATGCCCAGCAGATGTCATGGAAAACCATTTTTAGAGGAGGAAGGAGTAATGCACAGGGAACCTGTGTGGTGGGAAAAGCCACGGGCATCAGACAAGGCATGGCTGGCTTGAACAGTCACGTGTTAGGACATGCGGGAAGTGTGCGGCTGGAAGGGAGCTTCTGGCACTTGCCACATTATGTCCCATCCCTTGTCACAAAGGCACATGGCACAGGATTATAGGAGATCTAGGGATCTGCGTCATGCCTGGGGAGGAAGGGTCAATGGGATCCCTGAGTATAGAATAAGGTGATCAGGAGATGGGGGTGATGATGGGCTAGCCTTGGTCATCACCCAGCACATCGGGCAGCAGAAGGCTCTTCCTGGCCGTAGGAAAGCTAAGGAGCTCAGGATCCCCAGGCTGCTTGTGAGAGAGGATGACCTACTTCTCTGGGGACATCGGGACTTAGGGAGGACTGGGGCTCCTCCCTCTGACTACCATCCAGCTGTCAGTTTCCCCAGCAAGCAGACCCTGACAGCAAGTGTGCAGCAGGAAGGGAACCCCTGAGGGTAGCCACACCTTGCCTCCTCTGGTGGCTAGGGATCCACTCAACATGTCTAAGTCTCCCCACTTAAAATTTTGTTTTTCATGCTCTCGATCTTTATCCTGTTTTTCCCCTCTCAACTCTTCAACTTCTGTGCAGAGCACTCAAGTTCTCTCTCTGTCTCTCTGTCTCTGTCTCTCTGTCTCTGTCTATCTGTCTGTCTGTCTGTCTGTCTGTCTGTCTCTCTCTCTCTGTCTTTCTCTCAAACAAACAAAACCCCAGCACAATAAAAAATACTAAGACAAAATAAGACAAAGCAAAAGGCCCACCAACAAAGCTATAGTCAGTTTTTCTGCTGGCCAACTACTCTTAGGCAGAGGCTTACCCTGGGGTGTGGTTGATATAACCGGTGATGCTCCATTAGAGAAAACTGATTTCCCCTTATGCAGATTGATTAGGGGTGGGACCCCCATATCCACTTCCTTGTCTCTGTCCTGGGACCTCACCATCTGGCTTGAACTTGTGCAGGTCTTGTGCCTGCTGCCACAGTGTCTGTGAGTTCATATGTGTGTCTGCTGTGTCTGAAAGATACTGTTTCCTTGGAGTCCTCCATCACCTCCGGCTCTTACAGACTTTCTGCCTCCTCTTCTGCACAGATCCCTGAGCCTGGAGGGGAGGGGTTTGATGAAGGCATTCCATTTAGGACTGAGTACTCCAAAATCTCTCTCTCTCTCTCTCTCTCTCTCTCTCTCTCTCTCTCTCTCTCTCTCTCTCTCTCTCCACACACATTGCCCAGTTGTTAGTCTCTGTGTTAATTGTCATTAATCCCCATCTATTGCAAGAAGTCGATCTAATAAGGGTTGATCTGTGGGCATAGCAATATATCATTAGGAATTATTTTATTGCTATTTATTGGTTATTCTAAAAGTTGCTATTCATTTAGTATTATTTATTCCTTCAATAGAACAATAATAGTAGATTTTCCCCTAGGCCCATGACCTATATAATTTCATGTCCTTAGCCAGGTTCCTGGCATCCCCCTTGTCCCCACAGAAAACTGTGAACTCACAGCCATGAGGGGCCCACACAGACTGTGGATCCAAGACACCCGGACAGTCTGCCGTTCTCTGCCTGGAAAAGTATAGCCAGCCAAGAGCCAGCTGACCCTGAGGACTCTCCCAGTCCAGCCAAGCCCTCCTCAAGGTTACACCTCTGTTTTCCTTCTTGGCTGGATAGCACCTCCATGGTTGCCCCTGTCTCCCAGGCTAGACCACACAGAGTTAACAATTGCTGTCTCCGAGCCTCTCCCCTTCCATGGCTCTTTTGTCCCCTGCGACAGCTCTTCTTTTTCAGGCTCAGGGCTGCATGTAGGTCATGCTATGAGAACCTACAGGAGATGCCACAGGTCCCTGCTCAGCTGTAGCCGTGGGCAATTCTTTCCCTGGGTGTAGAGTCAAAGGCAAGTTGCCCAAGGCTCTTGCCAGCTGCGTTTGAAGACACCGTTCCGTCTGGAAGGAGCTGCGTACTCACCAGCAACCTGCGTTCAGGAGCAGTCGTGCAATGCCTCTGGGCTTCTTTTCCTAAAACCACTACACAGCATTCCCTTTGTCACAGAAACGAGATGAGCTGGGTCTGTGTGAGGTCTGATTTCCCTGCTCAGTCCCCGTAGCTTGATGAGACCCACAGCTGTCACCACACGTGGAAGGCTAAAATGTTCCTCTCTAGCATAGCCTGTGATTGACAACACAGGGTGCTAAGTACACTACTGTGGCAGGAGGCCGATGGGCAGCATGCTGGCAGCTGGCCCTCTGACCCCACTTACTCACTTTCAGGTAGCAGCCTGACCCAGTGTTTTCTTTTCTTTTCTTTTTTTTGAAAGTCATACTAGAAGCACCTCCCGTCTCTGCATTATCTCCCCATCTTAACCCAGAGCCCCACTTTCATGAAGATGACTTGGGGGAGGGCACAATTTTAGATTAATTGAACAAATTTCCCAGTCCCACTGGGTGGGGGTGCCATGCTTCTGAGAGGGGAATGAATGTGGTCCTGGCCATCAGTTTGGCAAACTAAAGGGAAGGTAGTGCTCCCTACAAGAGTGCTCCCCAGGAAGACATCCTAGTCAAATTCCTGAGTGTGACCTCATTTGGAAAAAGGTCTCAGTAGATGTGACCAATTGCAGGCTTTGGGGATTAGGAAATGGGCATGGGGACTTTCTAGGGGACTTTCTTGCTGTGACAGGCAGAGGGAGCTTCTCCAGGCAGCAAAGAATAGGGAAGTACAACTGTGAACATCTGGAAGCTGGAAGAGACCGGAAGCTTCCCCTACAGTGCCCAGGGCTCTGTGGCCTGCTGACATCTTGGTGTTTGCATAGTTGAGGCCATACTGGCATCTGTAAATCACTAACCTAGAGCCTGGCGCCCAGAAGCTTTAAAGTCTGATGCTCTCTCTGATCTGGACTCATTTCCTGTCCTGAGCCTCCTCAGTCTCTGGAGTCTCTCTCGGTTCATGCCACCTCCCTGAGCACCAGCCAGCTCTCCGAGAAGCCCAAATGGCCCCCACACAGGGTGTCCTGACAAGCCGCCAATCCTTCCTGGGGAGACAGGCTCACACTGTGGAAGTCCAGCACAGCCTGACCTCCTTTGGTCCTCTTGAGGGCTTGCTTTCCTCCTGGGCTTTTTGCTAGGAAAGGCATACATACTGCTACTGACATGGCGTGATGGGCACCTGGAAATCACTCCCGCTGAGAAGCTCTCTGCTGCCTTCCTGGGAGCCCTGTCCCCTAACTCTTTCTGGCCTCGCTGTCATCCATCCTTCCTACCTTCCCCCAATACATGCTCACCTAAATTGGTGCATATGGTTGTGTAGCTTCCTCTAATTCTTTCCTAAAATATGACTGAGTCCCGGAGCAGGCGCCCTGACAGGAAATGGGTTTGCCTCCTTCTTGTCCCACTGTCTGTGTGACCCTAAGGTGTGGAGCCAGGGTCATGATGATGTGCTTCTCTGCTGAGGAACACATGGACAGTTTTCCATCTTCACAAATAGTGTGCTGTTGCAAGAGTATGTGTACTCACATGTGTATACTCATGCCAGCAGTGTACTGCAAACACACACACACACACACACACACACACACACACACACACACCTTATGACAGGAACTGATGGTCAGTTTCATTTGACAAGTTCAATACACTGTCTCTTAAGAGGCATGCTGAAGTGCCTCACACAGGCATGGTGCCCTCCCATGGCTTAGCCCAGTGGGCACTTGGTAATCTCTAGAGTTCACCTGTTCCCGGCTGTTGGGTTGATCTGTTTGTCTGTTGCTGATTTCTAATTTCAAATGAGAGTCTTGAGTCCTACTGCTCAAAACTGACCACACTTGTCTGTAACCACACCCCCTTCTCTTTGCCAATGCATCAATGTTCTTTATGTATCATGGATACTAGTCCTTCCTGTTTAAACACAACTGTATTGTATTTTGGGGGAAAAAAGAGTCATTTTGTTTTATGCATATGAGTGTCTAGCCTGCATGTGTGCATGTGCATCATATGCATCTGGTGCCTGCAGAGCCCGGAAAAGAACATTGGCTCCCAAGAGCTGGAGTAACAGACGGCTGTGAGGCACCATGTCTGCTCTGGAACTTAACTGGGGTCTTCTAAGAGAGCAGAAAGTGCTCTTGATTGCTGAGTAATCTCTCCATCCCCACAGTGCTATCATTTTATGAGGACAATGACTGTTAGTGTCTTATTTCATCTGTTTGTTTGCTTTGGGACAGAATCTCATTGTATATACAGCCCAAGGTGGCCTCTAATGTACAATCCCCCCTACCTCTGCCTCCACAGTGCTGAGTTTCCAGGCATGCGCCATCATGCCTATCTTGTTTTTGGTATCTTTTAGCATATATAGACAGTTTTTTTCTTGTAGATCTGCACATTGATTTATCTGGTGCCTCTTCCAGGCTGCTGCAGCACTTGGGATGCACCCCTTGCCTTGGTTTCTTTTCCTGTTGCCACAATAAAACACCTCGAGTAAAGTGACTTAACCAAGAAGGGGTTCATTCGGCTTCCAGGCTACAGTTCATCATTGTGGAGGAAGTCAAGGAAGCAGCAGCTTACAAGGACAGCAGAGCCACAGTTGGGAGCAGAGAGCCATGGGAGCCGGTGCTGGGCTTGGCTTCTCCTCGTCATTCAGTCGGGTGGGTGGGGGGGGGGACAGACATGAGCTGCTGCAGTCCACACTCAGGTTGATTCTTCCAACCTCAATTAACCAAATCCAGCGAGTTCCTCAGATGTTCCCAGACTCCTTTCCAAGTGACTCTGGGCTCTCAAGCTGACAGTGAGCACTGGCCACTGGAGCTCTTCCCTAGTCACATTGCTAACAAAATACAGTTTCTCCTGTTCTCTGCAGCTAAGGTGTGCCCCCCCCCCCCCCCCCCCCCCGCCCAGCTATTCAGTAGTGGCTGTGTGAAGGACAACCCAGACTCAGGCTCTGTGTCACCTTCTTTGGTGACTTCTGCTTCTGCATTCAAATCTGCTTGGGAGCCGAATTTCCTCAGCAGTGAGACTCTTCGCCGACTCCTCTCATCTCACCCTTCCTTGAGTCTCTCAGCCTTCCCAGCATTGCCCAGAGCCGGCCCATCACACATTCCTTGGGATGCGGATGCTGTGCGAGGCCCTTGGAGCACTGTCCCTGGCAGCACCAGTAGATTCTGGATGGGAATTCTTAAGCAAGAAGTGCTTCTTTCCTGCTTGAAGGGATGGTTGTCCGAGTCAGTTTTGCTCTCTATGACTAGGGCTCCCAAAGAGTAGGTTACATGTCCTAAGCCACGTGCCACACAATGCATGATATTGTGGCCAGGATTCAAGTATCCACTTGAGAAGAGATCCAGCGGTATTAATGGCCTGGGCTCACTCTCTTGAGGGCCTGCAGTTACCCTTCCCAAAAGCTCACTGTAGCTCAGTTATCTATCTGTTAGCTTCTGTTTTTCATAGGAGAAAAGCAAGCATCAGAGCTACTTAAAGGCTCTCCCATGGACTGGGGCTTCCAATTAGAATATAACATGCTCTGTCTCATGGGTATCTCTGCCATGAGGTTGGCTTTTAGTGATGGTGTAAGGGTCTATCTGTGTGGATGGACATGACCACCCAGATCCAGAGCAGGTCTGGGGAGTTGACGGGGGCTTTACAAAAGATGTCTCCTCTCCATCTGGGGTTCTTCTACTTTGCCCATAGATTGTATGGTCTTCAGCCAGCAACACAATCTACTCTCTAAGTTGGAAGGGCCACACCTAGTGCTAGCTAAAGTTGCTCTCAAATAAGGACATGCACCATGCTCTGGATAGGTTGAGGCATACGTGTGAATGGTGACCAGAGAGAAGTGTAGGGGGATAGAGCAAGTCCACACTGTTTGTCTCACACCTGGTGGCAGCCTGGCACACCATACAGGGCTGGAAGACAGGCCTTCCAGGAGACACCTCCCTCTCTTCTCTGGGCTCATGGCAGCTCAGAGATGACAGTGTGCAGGCCGCCTCCAGGCGAAATCCAATGCAAAGCCCATTTCCTCCCTGCCAGAGACGATTCCTCACTCCTGCCTGAGTGAGGTGTCTGCTCACGAAATCAATTTCTCGGCTCCTGCACAGCCCCAAGCAGAAGCGACAGGAGTTTTATTGATCCACGCCCTCAGCAACACGCTTGCTGGGTAAGTAGGAGTCTGGCAGCTTCCGTCTTCCTGCCTCTCCTGTCCCACACATACCCATGTCCACACACCAACTGAGCCCATCCCAGAAGGCAGGACGTCCAAATCACAGGCCCTGAGAACCTCAGGACACCAGGCCCTTACTATGGGCCATGAGGTACCAAACACAAGGTTATCCAGCTCACTTTTATTTGTTTGTTTGTTTATTTATTTATTTATTTATTTATTTAGAGGCAGGCTGGCCTTGAACTATGTAAGTGAGGATGACCCAAGCTTCTCTTCTTTCACCCTCACTTCCCAGAGTGCTGGGATTACGAGCATGTGCTATTATTATGACTGTGTGTTAGTCCAGTACTCTACCAACTGGGCTACATCTCAGCCCCGTGATGCCCAGGGTTTCATTATTGCCAGCGCTATTATGTACATTATTCCTGCATCTGCTGTGAGGGCCTCATTCCACCTCACCTGTTGCTATGCCTCCCGTGACCTGTGTGTGACCTTGGAGTACTGTAACTCTTCTTTACAGTTAGTTCAGCTCTAACCTCCCCTGCTTTGTCTAACCACTGTGATGCGATCTGGCTTTGTCTTGTTTTACCGGTTACCTTGAGAATAAGTAAACAGATGCACATTGTATTCAAACAATGACTTGACTCTAAAGAGAAATAAACCGGGGCATTTTCCACAATAACGAACTCCTAAATGTGACAAAAGGGAAGATCAGAGTCAAAGGGACCCCATTATGTGTCTCTATTCACTGGTAATTCTAGGAGAATCACAACTAAACAATTCGATGTCAGAGACACAGGAACAGGTGCTTCTGGGTGGGAAGGGGCATGTTAACGAGTATGAGAGGAGGTGAGGTGCTGAGAATATTCTGGAAACCATAGCCACACCTCATCAAACTAGACTCCTAAGATTGTACATTTTATTAGGCATATGCTTTCTCGGGGTCTCTCTCTCTCTCTCTCTCTCTCTCTCTCTCTCTCTCTCTCTCTCTCTCTCTCTCTCTCTCTCTCTTGGTTTTTTGAGACAGGGTTTCTCTGTATAGTCCTGGCTGTCCTGGAACTCACTCTGTAGACCAGGCTGACCTCAAACTCAGAAATATGCCTGCCTCTGCCTCCCAAGTGCTGGGATTAAAGGTGTGCGCCACCACTGCCCGCCCAGCTCTCAGGGTCTCTTATGTCTGACACAAAGGAGCTAGGGGTGCCGAGCCACCACACTTCACCAGCATCCCCAAAGGGTGCACAAGCAGAGGGAAGGCATGCTTTCCCACAGTAGGTGATAGACAGAAAGTTTAGCATGGGGGAGGGGAATCATGAGCCTGTCTCTGTGGAGACAGTCTTCCAAGCACCCAGTAAGAGCTGGCTCTAGGCAAAGCATAGCAGCCCTTCTAAGATGGTGTGTATATACTGGTCTTTGGGGCTCTGGAGATGGTGGCACCAAGTGCTGCAGCTCAGGCAACAGCCAGCCCAGAGCTCACTATAGCTGGAAAAGTGGTCACCACGGCCCAGGTGAGAGCCCCAGGTGGCATGCAGCAGCTGTACACCCCAGAGTGGTGGGAAGATGGCCAAGCTCTCTTCCAATCACAGACATTAAGCATCACAGGACCAGGTGACCAGACTGGAGTGCACTGCCCACCACAGGAGAATCAGAAAGCATCTGAGAAAGAACACAGAGTCCAGAGCCTGCTGGCCCAGGTTGGAGTCCAGCCGAAAGGTCCTCTGCAGAACAGAGGAGCCCCCGCCAATGATGATTCAGAGCCTAGAAAAAAATGAGTTAGTGGGGTGTGGAACTAACGTGGCCCTCTGCCTACGGGTAAGGGGTTCCTAGTGGTGGTCACAAGTTATCCCAGGAAGCTATATTCGATGGATTAAAGGAAATGGGCTCCCAGGAGTAACCAGAAACACAATGTCTAATAAGAAGTGGAAATCGTGATAAGCGACAGAATGGGAATTCTCTCTCCATCTTGACTTATGTGGCTGTGTCTGAAGGTGTCCCGTTAGCTGTAGTTAACATGTCAGCCTCATCACTGCATGGGGTGTAAGTATACAGGTGCAGGGATCACAGGCTTCTTTATTTGGGGAGCACCCAAAGTCTTCACCTTTACCTGGTTTGAGGTTTATGGTAGGTTACCATTAACTACTTCCCAGCTAGAGCTCTTCCGTCCGTCCATCCACGTCCAGGTACACACACTGTCTCCTTCTTACAACCTCCCATCCCCCTCCTCCTCCTTCCCTCATTTCTACTTCTGGGAAACAAAACAAGCCTCTAGCTTCCACTTTAGAAGGAGCCTACAGTCATGGTCTTTGTGTACCTGACGCACTTCCCTGACACAATGTCCTCCAGGCCCATCCAGTTTGCGACAGCTGATGGGGTTTTGCCCTTTTCCGTGGCTGGGTAATATTCCATTGTGTGTCTAGTGCACATTTTCCTCCTCCTTTCATCCATCTCCGTGGATTCTGTATCTTGGCTCTGTGAAGGGCAGTACATTAAACACACAGGGTGCCTTCAGATGAAAGATACAAGGGTTGAAATGAAGAATTCACTAAAAGAGCTTGTCAGAGATTGGGGCCGACAGAAGAGTAAGTGGAACTTGAGGATGGATCGATAGAAATTATCCAATCTGGAGAACGGGAGGGGAAAAGACCAAAGACGAATGAACAGAGCCCCAGGGAACGTACACAATAATATCAAATGGAAATAAGTATTTGAAGAAACAACAGCTATAGACTTCCAAAATTTGATGAAACTATCATGATCCTTAAAATAAAAAAATTAAAAAAAAAAGTGGAGATCTAAAAACCGTTAGGAAGCCAAGGATGAAAGCACACTGATGTTTGCTGCCAAGTCTTAGCTTCTGATGCATTTAGCAGGCATTTGGATATCATAAAAAAATGGTTAATTTCTTAGTTCAAAGGGCTAAAAAAAGAACAATCAAGAAACAACATAAATTGTCAAAAATGGAAAAAAAAAGAGAAATAAAGAATGGAAACAGACATTCAAAAATAGAGCACAACGCAGCCACATCGGGCTTAATTCAGGTTTTGTTTGTAGCTTTTTTTGGTGAAGGATGACAAGATGGACTGACCTCTGACAGGCAGAATGAAGAAAAGGAAGAAGCGAGAAAGCGGAAATTAGCATTCTAGAATGCTAAGGGGGGGAGGGGGATACTGCGAGCAGTTCTCCACAATGGAAATGCTGCCTGTGCGCATAGGCCACGCTGTGCAGGGAACACGACAACAGTACACAGTCAACACGGGTTAGCAGCCACGATGCACACACAAAGGCAACAAGCAGTTCTGAGTTGTCTAGAAGCCCTGTGGTCATGTTGAACATGCAGCCAGTGCAGCCCAGAACCCTCTGTCTAGATAAATAGGGCAGAGACTCACATGCATGTTCAGCATTGTCTGCTGCCACCCCACGTGAGACGGGTGGGATTCAATGCTGGCCGTGTGGGACTGAGCAGAGGGAAGCCTGCTCTCCATTAGAAACCGTGATGGGGCTGGATGAAGGATGCAGTCCAAGGACAGTTTCCAAATGGTGGAAGGCAGAAGCGCACTGGAAAAATACAGTGCGATGCTATTTTGGTGAGGGTCAATGCCTTCAGGCTAACCGCACTCCTGGTTTCTGTCTGTGCTGGCAGGATGAGAGCATGGGGCTATAAGCCAGGGAGGCTGGCTCCTGATGACATCTGCAAGCCAGGAGGAGGCGCATGGGCAGATGAAGGGCACAGGCCCCGAGCAGGGAGTGGTTCCTGACGGTGCGATTTGGAGGATCTGGAGTCCGGAAGCCAGTCCTTCTCATAGGAGAGGACTGTCCCAGAGAGGACTTCTCACTTAATCTGGAAATACAGAGACCACATACCATGTGACACCTACAGTGGGCCTTGAAACAGGAAACAATATCAGGAAAAGACTGGGGGACCTCAGGCAGAGTGTGAGCATCCGTCATTAAGTGTGCATCAACCTTAACTGCGGACAATGAGCCATCATGGTGTGACAAATTAATAGTCCGTGTGGGTGTGTGGGAGTCCCCACCAGTGTCTGCGGACCCAAAAATAGTCTGGAGTAAAAACACTATTAAGTAGACAATAGCATGGCTCCTCCTGTGTCACTTGACTCTCCTTCCCCCAGGCTAATGAACCTGTCTGACTTATCAGGTCCAATATGGGATGGTGAATCTTGCCTATCAACACGACTTGATTGACAACTCTAGGAAGTTAGTGAAGTAGGTGTTTTCAGAGAGGTTCGATCATGAGGCTCTGTCAGGTGAGCTGGTCAGAAGAAGTGAGAGTGTATCCTTGGGGGCCACTTCCTGCTACTGGTACAACGTGGTTCCTGTCCTCTGGGATGTGAGCTGCTCTGCTCTCTGCTTCCCGTCTGCCATGAGGTGACCAGCCTCCCACCATACGATGCTCTAACGTGGTTGAAGCTAAGAGAATGCTGCCCTTGCTCCCCGGCCCTGAATCCAGGCCTGGGTTCAGCCGTGCCCCCTTTGCATCTTGATAGTACCTTCCTTCCAGGATACTGAGGTATCTGAGTCAGGAATCTTTCTTTGGGTTTTCTGTACCCTAAGGTCCTCTGTACTCTAAGGTCCTCTGCACCCCGGGTCTTTTGTCCTTCCATGTCCTCTGTATTCCAGGTCTCTGTGCCTCAAGACCATCTGACTGGTGGTGCCTTTGCCTGGGGTGGAGGAGGCAGGATGACTTTGGAGAATCTGGGTCTCTCAAGGTCACCAGGGGAGTACAGGGAGTGGAAAGAGAGAAAGCCAGGATCCTCCAAGCTCCTGTTCACCCCAGAGCCTGGAGCTCCTGCCTGTGGCAAGGCATGTACAAGAGTCTTAATGAAACACCAGACAAGCCATTTGTATTCTTTGCAAGAACCTGGAATTTTTATCTTGGAGGTTTTTTGCCCCCTCTGGGAAAGAAAATTTAACCGACTAATATTTTTGAGATTAGCTCTGGATGTCTCTTAAAAATCAAGTTCTGTCCCTGCTAACAAGTGTGACTCAAGGTAGGAAGAGGCTGTATGACTCAGCATAGAAAACATATGACCACTCCCACTGCTAGAGGGGGACAGCAAACCTGACCTTGTCAGGATGACTTAGGAGGTGTCCATGTCTGGATCTTCCTCTGGCCACTGATATTTGGGGGGAAATGGGGTGTTCTATCCCACTTTGCAGTAGAGAGATTATGGCTGGGTACTATCTCTGATGCTCATGCTTCAATTGAATTAATCAAGATGAGGGCAGGTGAGGACAGGATCCACCCATTCTCACCACTCCTATCCAGGCCAGGCCCTGACAGCCCTCCCTACACCTTCCTGTTCAGGCTACTACACTGCTGACCTTGCTTCCTAAATCCCTGCCCCCTGCCCAGCTGAGGACTCTGGGGGTCAGCTGGCAATGACTCAAGCAAGACATCTGGATAAGCTGAGGCCTCCTATCTCAGAACTGGTTGTCATGGGTCTCCCTTACCCACAGCCCATGTGCCCCAATACCATAGTGTCTCTGCTCTAGAGGAGGCCTTGTGGGACAAATCCAGAGGCTGTATCCACTATCAACACAAGGACTGTGTCCCTCCCTTGGTTTGTCACTATTTTCTCGGGCTGCTGTCTTCAGTCCATGGGGCTGGGGCAGGGGGCACGGGTGAGAGCAATGACCAGGCTGAGTGGCTCCTGTTGGGCACCCTGTGACCTTGATAACGCATACTCATCTCTCTACTTTGCTGGCTACAGGATCTGAAAACTGCTGTCTGAGTTCATTGAGAAATGCAGCTGTCAGGGCTCATAACACTGCTATGCTTAGCTCTGTGCTAGGCCACATGGGTGGCTACTGTAGGTGGAGTATGCTGCATTCCTGCATGAGGCCTCCAGGTCTCAGAAGGCTTGGGTTTGATGACTCTATACCTGGAGCTGTGGACTTTTTATCAGGCATCTGATCCATTTCAGTCAGCCAGGCCAGCTGAAGTCACCTCAGTCTTGGGTCTTGCTGCAACCTCAGGCAATGTCTCCTATCAGGCCTTGATCCCCATCCATGCACACATGTACAGGTGCATATACACACATGCACATACATGTTTGCTGGATCGTTGCTGGCTGGGGCCCAAGAATCAATCCATAACTCCAAGAACAGAAGATGGCTTTCTGGGTAGACCACACTAGGTGTCCCATGACTCTGTGGAACCTATATCTTGAAGTTCTATGGTGCCTCAAATGTCTATGGTTTGCTGAGTCAGTCTGACATGGCTGATCTTGTGTGATACAGACTGGTGGTAGTGTGTACCTGCCTCCAGGAGCGTTCACAGGCTTTGCCTAGCCCTTTGTTGGTCTTGAAGTGTGTGTTTCTTGCTTCCTTCCTTCCTTCTACCCCCCTTTGTTTCTTATTTATTTGTTTATTGCCATTGGTGAAATTAGGCCAAAGCTCTCAGTAAGCAGACCTTACTCCATTTTGAAAGTAAGTGGCCCTGGTAGATCACTGGATCACAGTGACCCTTGAGCTCTTCCTCCAATGACTGCCCAGGTGTGAGCTGTACCAGATATGATGAGCTGATACTAGCTGAGGTTTCCAGTATGAGGAGGTGGGGACCCAGAGGGCTTAAGGATCTAATAAGGAGTTAGGGATCTCTGGTAGGGGTGCCTTGCATAGCAGTTGAAAGGGCTTCACCATTTCCTGGCTTCCAGGTTTCAGCTGGGGTTATAGTGAGGTTTGACGTCTGGGGATAGGTGGGGCCTCACAGTGAACAATCTAGGCCAGGGCATACCTGAGGATGATGGGTAGCTTGGGGACAGCTGTGGTCTAGCTTGCATAGAGTATGTAGACAGTATCAATTCCTAGGGCTGCTATGCAATTCCGATCCCATAAACCAAGGGCCACATAGAGGTCACCACAGGGAAGTGACCTTGAGAAGGTCACAGTGCGGACTTGTAACTGTCACCTCCTCAGAGGCCATCCGAAGTGGAAACATGACTCTTTCAGACAGTCCCATTTTCCTCCCCTCCCTCTCCACAGCATAGTACATATACAGCCATTCCTCAGCTTGAGCACAAGCTGGTCACCACCACGGCCGCCGTTATCTGTTCAGAGGCCTAAATTACCGGCAAAGGGAGATAGATGGCCAGCCCTTCCCGGCTCAAATTGATTCCCACTCGGGGCTCCCGGCCCCTCTCCCTGGTGATCACTGGAAAAGCTTCCTCCTCCTACACATAATGGCCCCTCACGAGCGCCTGATAGGAGCAAAGATGAATATCCAATTGCACCGTGATTCGGTGAGCCAGGCACAGATGCAGAGGCGGGGTGCATTTCAAGGCTCTCTTACCCCACGGCCCTAGTGGCTTTCCAGGAAGATGCTGGGTCATCAGAACTCGATTTGCCCTGAGTGGTGGAGGACAGATTCCAGGCTCTGTCTGCTTCTTTCAGAAGAAAAGAAAAGATGCAGAGAAGGTCACCAGTGTATACTGAAGTGTATCCTATTCTGTGCAGAGTAGAGTTCTGGATGCACAGAAAGGCTAGGAATTTTTCCTAGGCCACCCAGCCAGTGAGGGTGACTTAGCCCTGCCTGCTCTAACTCCACCCCCTGTTGTGATCTCAAGGTTCCCTCCTCTCATAATCCCTGGGAACTTTAGAGAACTGAGCTCAAGAATTACCTGGCGAACATAGCCGATGTGAAAGCAGAGAGTCTCTGTGTCCAGATGCTCTTAGAAGATCCAAGGGTCCCCTCACACCCTGTCAGGGGACTGCAATGTTGCTAGTAACAATGATGATGACAGCAAAGACAGCGATAAACAAGACGATTGTGTAGCATAGGTGTGGAGTCACCAGTATTCAGGGTGACAGTAATGACATCATAATAGTCACAGTGATGGCAGTCATGATAAAAAACAAGGGTGTTTTTGGTGGTGATGATAGGGTGATGTCAATGATGGTCCCATCAATGATTATAGTGATAGGGACAGTGAGGGGATGCTGTTGCTGTCCTTTGGTGGTAGAGATAGGGATGATGGAATTGGTGGTGCTGATAGCTGTGGTGGCAATGGTGGCACTGCTGGTGTGGTGAGGTTGATGACAGTATTCAGGAAGGTGCTGATGAGCGTGATGGTGATTGTGATAAAAGTAACGGTGGTGGTGATAGGATATGTACGGCATCGATAGCATGATGCTGATTCTGATGGTGTTGTGAGTGACAAGGATAGTCACAGCATTGATACTGCTGATGGTGATGGTGATGGTGATAAAGGGATGCTGATGATAGGGGTGATGCTGACCGGGTTGATGGTCGTGGTGGTGATACTAGTAGTGCTGAGAGCATGAGGGTGACCTGTGAGGACAGTCGTGATGTCGACAATCAGCACCAGTGTGCTGGTGATAGTGATAGTGTTGATGTTAGCAATGACAGTGTTGATGTTGGTGGCCCTGAAAGTGAGGGTAAGGATGTTGATGGTAACAAGTTGTATTAAGGACAGCGGTGTCAACTCAGCCCTTAAGCCAGGCAGCCTGGAGAGTGGTTACCAGTCTCCACTGGGTCTTCCCAACCTTCCCATGAAGTCCCTGCCACCAGTAACCCCATAATACAGGTCCAAGCACAGGCCTGCGTGCCTGTGCACAGGATTCACAGTCTTTCTTCCAAACCCCAGAGCCTCACTCCCAGCTGAGCCCCCATTTCCTCCTCCTCCGGGGCCCACCTGCCCCTGGCTAGCTCCCTTGGGAGCTGACAACTAATCTCCTAATCTCCGACGGTTTTGTCGCCTTCTATTGTCATCCTGGCAGCCGTGTCACGCGTCTGCTAATTACATGTTTTATTGTCTCATTTTCTGTTAAATATCGCCTGAGCTTATCTTTAAGCAAACCTACCTCCTCTGTGGATGTATCCTCTTCTGAACTCCCACACACAACCCTCTGGGGCTTACTGGGGGCATGTTCCTCGATGGTGACCCTCTTTTTTGTCTTCCTGACATGGCCTTTGACAGTGCCGTTGTCTCTGAGGTACCATCGGCCCATCTGTCCTCCAACCCACTGTACAGTGATATCCTTAAGCAAAAGGCTTCTCACAGCTGTCTGTGTGTGGCTCCTTTGGGGTTTCTGCAGGGTGGACATGTGGCTGCAGGCTTTTCATGGCTTTCAGCCCGTTTCTGCAGGCTGACCTGACATAACATTTCTATCTATGCGACTTCTTCCCTTTCTAGACCAGCAGCTGGCTTACTGCTCTCCCCGGTCTCTCCCGGAGCTTGTAGTTTGGTCCCCATTACCTGTGGGGCCACCCTAGGTCAGCTTCTTCCTCCAGAACACTTCTCATTAAGCCAGGTCCATCTCTTCCCCTGCATGTGTCTGTCCACAAGGCTCTCTGACCTTCCACGCAGTGTGGCAATCATCCAGATCTCCAAACAATGCCTTCTGATGTCACTTTGACTTTCGGCACCCTGTTACCCTGTGTAACTTCAGCACTCAACCAGGATAGGTTCAGGCCCCCCTTTCTATTCCAGACATCTCTCACCAACCCCATTTCTCTTGTTGACTGTTGACCATCTCCTTCTGCTCTGGATATCCACACACCTGCTGCAGCCCCACCCAGGCTACTTGTGCCTGACACTGCATGCAGTGAGCTATGCTAGGAGGACACAGTGAAGATCAGCTCTGAGGGACTCGTGCCTAGTCCTGCTTCCCCAGGGTGTAGCTTTGATGGGGTGGCAGCTCCCTCCCTCAGAGAGTCTTGTGTGCTCCCTGACCCTCCTCTCACACACAGCTTTACTTCCCTATCATATTGATGGTCTCAAATCCCTACAAGATGGCAACATTCCAGAAACTTCCATCTGAGATTTGCAACCAATACTGCTTACTCCTATTTCTAGAGAAAATGGCCAGATGTGCACACTTGATCATCCATTAAAAGTCTACTGTGACCCTGCCATGAAAAGACTTCTCAGTATAACATTTGTCCCCACCCAAGTCTATGCAGGAAAAATTTATTACCCGAAGCAGGAGCAGAGCCGCTTCAGGCCACAGTCCCAGCCCCACACCGTCTTAGAAGTTGAGGACAGATGGCAGCATCTAACCTTGACTGGCTTTCCTCAGCCCTCAAACAGGAGGCAGGGATACATATTAGCCCGTGCTTGCTCTTCTCACCCTTGAGCCTGGGTGTGGCCTGCACGTCCCCGCCTCTCTGCCACCATTTTCAAACGTGTCCCCTTGTGCCTCACTGATAGACTCCAGGGCTCTTTCCCTCCTCCAGGTGCACATCTGGTCAGATCCCATTTTCTCTAGGGGGAGGAGGAATAAAAGGCAGTTGTTTCAAGACTCGGATGGAAGTTTCTGGAATGCTGCCATCCTATAGGGATTTGAGACCACCAATGATAGGAAATGGGGTGGAGGTGGGAGGAGGGTCAGGGAGCACACAAGACTCCTTAGGAGCAGGAGCTGCTGGGGGGGGGGCCTGGCTGGGACCCTTTGGGCCCCTCTAGGCAGCCACTTATGTGGCTCATCAACACAGCCACATAACATGGTCATCAACATGTTTTTCAACTTAATCCTTAACCAACCCAACACAGAGAGGTTAAGGAACTTGCCTAAGTTGGCTCAGCCAGTGTAAGGAGGCAGAGGCTTTCCATCTCCTCTAGAAGGTCCAGATTCTTGGAGGTGAAGATAGCCCATGCTTTTCCACAGCCAGGCTCCAGAACGGTCAGAGATACTGCAGCTCTAACTCAGCTTGCCTTGCCCCATCCTACACTGGGTGATCTCTTAAGAGACCACTTCTTACCTTCCTCCCGGTTACACCCCTCACCCCTTAGGGGCCATGACTAACGGCATCTCAGGTGAACATCCCAGTGGTCCCAGTGCACTGCAGAAAGGGCTGTGTATCCCAGAACTATAGCCATGGCATGAGGTATGTCTCACTACAGATCCCCAGTGTGAGTATATGCTCTGTCCCAGGGCACCTGAGACTTCTTTGACACCTGACTACCACTGCCCCAGGAAAACAAGTGCAGTATACACTGCTGCCGAGAGAGAGGGAGGCAGGGAGGGAAAGACAGAGGGAGAGGGGGAGGAAGAGGGGGAGGGGCGAGGGAGAGAGAGAGCAGCTATGGGTACCCCCCAAGGTGTGGGTAGTTCATATGGGGTGGGAGCTTGCACATCCTCATCAGATCTACCTTACTGCTCACCTCTGCATCCAGGGCGCATGAGGCTAGGCATGCAAGCTGAGTGTGGCTATGCAGAGTTGAGTGTGCATCGCAACAGTGTCTGATAATGCACAACTCCAGTGTGTGTGTGTGTGTGTGTGTGTGTGTGTGTGTGTGTGTTTGCACATTGCTTGTCTGGGACACTGCTTAGTTGGGGCACAGCACATCCTGATGGTGTCTCTCTGACACACCACAGGAAGACAGGATGGGCAGTCTGACCAGCAGCCTTTGAGGGAAATCCTGCAGGGTCTGCACAGCTGCTGGGCAGCTGGAGTAGAGCTGAGCTGACAACTTACAGGAGCCCTGGGCAGCCAGCTGATTGGATCCAGCAAGACAGAAGCAAGGAGGCTTTGTGAGCCACTTTTATCTTCTTCATAATACATTTCTTTAGATTACACGGTCAATATTTGTTCAATGCAGAACTTGGGAAACAAACAATGGGAGGAGAAGATTGTCTGTAATTATGAAGACAAACGTCGGCAGTTTGGGGGTGTGCTGTCTTCTCCTCCCTTCCTTGCTCCTCTTTCCTCTCGTGTGCGTCAACTGTGCATGCTGTGGTTGGCCTTCTCAGCTTCCGTAGGTCAGGCTGAGGACATCTTACCCAACCGAGGTTCTTCACCACACTCACACGTTGCAGCGGCTTGTCCTGTTCCCTCTTCTGGGTTTCTGCTTCCATGAAAGCTCACTCCATCTGCCCCTGTCTCTAACAACCTCCTTCCTGTCCAGCCCATGCACAGGATGGTGACTTTCTTCCTGCAAGGGCCTCCTGGGGCACAGAGGAGAAAGAGTAGTTTCTGGATGGGTTGAGAGTCTTATGATAAACCTGGCCATTCTTCAGCCTTCCTCCCCACCCACTTCCCCAAGGATCAGTGTGATGGTTTGGATATTCTTGGCCCAGGGAGTGTTACTACTAGGAGGTGTGGCCTTGTTGGAGTGGGTGTGGCCTTGTTGAAGGAAGTGTGTCACTGTGTGGTGGGCAATGAGACCTTCCTCCTAAGCACGTGAGAGAGAGTGAGTCTTCTCTCCTAGCAGCCTTCAGATGAAGATGTAGAACTCTCAGCAACTCCTGCACCATGCCTGCCTGGATGCTGCCATGCTCCCACCTTGATGATAATGAACTGAACCTCTGAACCTGTCCGCCAGTCCCAATTAAATGTTGTTCTTTATTAGACTTGCTGTGGTCATGGTGTCTCTTCACAGCAATAAAACCCTAACTGAGACAGTCAGTTTGCTCTCACTCAGATACACCCACCCCCTCCTGTAGCAGCACCTCGCTAAAGGCACCCGCCCTCACTCCCACTCTCCTCATGCCTTCTAGACAGTATCTCTGTATGGGCCCAGAGACAGCTACGTCATCCTCCAGACTCTGCAAGAGAACACACTGACTTCCACTCGTCAGTTCAACACATACAGTGAGCCTAGTTCATGACATACAGCAGGATGGTCAAATGAGGGGTGAATTCATGCCTCTTTAATGTCTGTCTCTGTATACACTTCCCACACAGCCCTGGCTATCTCTCCCGGGCAGTCTGGTCAGAAGGATACCACATGCCATCTCCTGCCCCCTTCCACCTGGTCACAGGTGGCCCGTCACGTGGGTCCCCACAGTTTGCACTGAGCGATGGCTGTTACCATGTTTGGTGCTCTTGATAACAAATGGCTCCTGTTTCTGCCCACATTTGCCGCTATTCCATAATGAACTGTAAACGATTTCTGTTTTACAGGCTGACCCACTTGTACAACTTCTCTGGGCCACTTTCTGTCCTGTGTCTGTA
The DNA here is from genome assembly GCF_947179515.1 of Apodemus sylvaticus. NCBI lineage: Eukaryota > Metazoa > Chordata > Mammalia > Rodentia > Muridae > Apodemus > Apodemus sylvaticus. The sequence continues at coordinate 43,237,731 of NC_067488.1, read as the reverse complement.
CTTCACAGGTTTTTCTCTTAACGATTTTGTCTTTTGACCATTAACCCCTTGTCTAGACACATCATGGGATATTTCCCCCAGCGCTGTGCCCAGGTGTCATTGGGGCAGGGAAATGCAAACATCTATGTTACCGAATGGCTGGCAGTGCAAGGCTTGGTGAGCTTCACCCTTTGCCTCCTAACTAGGTTTCCATGACAGGGCTGCTGAGCTGTGAGTGTTATCTGCACTGGGTCACAATGGCTGGTCCGTTCCCAACCCAGCCAGCCTTGTGGGAACTGAGTTTAGCATCTAGCTTTATAATGCTTCCCAAATAGTACAAACACTTTCCCTTCTAATTTTAGTTTAGTTGTCCCCCCCCCCTTGGAACAGCCATGAGGCAGATATTTCCAATTCATTAAACCTCCCACATGTGTTTTAAATTTCATTTCCAAGATAAAAATCCCAAAGACAACACAGAAGATGAGAACACACATTCATTAAAATGCGGTTGCCTCCCACGCCCTTCTCCAACTCCCTAGATCGTTCCTACCCCATACCAGAGCCTTCTGGGAACAGTTCTCTCTCTCTCTCTCTCTCTCTCTCTCTCTCTCTCTCTCTCTCTCTCTCTCTCTCTCTCTCTCTCTCTCCCATATGTAGTTTGTACCACAGGTTCACTGGTTAAACAACAGAAACATACTCTCCCACTCTGGAGTATGAAGTCCAAGGTCAAGGGGTCAGTGGGCTGGCCCTTGCAAAGCTGCTCCTAAGGCCTGTGGTGGCCGCTACTTCCCTGTGTCCCTATAGGGTCATCCTGTGCTTGCCAACAGACAGGTTTTCTTTGGAAGACATAATCAGACTGGACCAGGCCCTGCTGCAATTCCCGTGTTTGACCCTTCACCCTTTGAAAGTCCCTATCCCAAATCCATCCCCATTCTGCAGTGCTGAGGGGTTAGACACTTGAAGGGATGAATCTAGGGAGACAGCTGTGTCAAACGCCACATAGCAGACCCTCTGACTGGAGGGTCACCCTGACACGCCCCTTTTGGGGGTACATGTGACTAAGAGCCTGAAGAGGCTCAAGCTTTTGCTTTTCAAGCCACCAGGTGTCCCCCAGAGCACTGTGGCACAGACTGGGATTTCCGGACTGGGCTGCTGGGATCCGTGGGCGGCTTGGAGAGATGCTGCCTTTCCTTCAGTGCCTGTAGAGTGGACTGATGGTAATTTGGGGAAGGTTAGCCCAGGACCATCTCCTACAGAGGGACAGGGACATGATCAATGAGATTTCCTTTCCCAGAGAGAGGATTTTTATTTCCCTCCATGTTTGATTCTAAGATTCGTGTTTAGCCATGGGGCACAGTAAAGAATATGGAACAAAGATGTCCCAGACTTACAGCAGTCCCAAGGGCCACATCTCTAAGGAGTCCCTACTGTGTGTGTGTATGTGCATGTGTGCCTGTGTGTGTGTGTATGCGTGTGCCTGTGTGTGTGTGTGTGTGCCTGTGCGTGTGTGTGTGTGTGTGTGTGTGTGTGTGCCTGTGTGTGTGTGCGCGCCTGTGCGTGTGTGTGTGTGTGTGTGTGTGTGTGTGTGTGCCTGTGTGTGTGCTGCTAAGAGCTCATCCTGTCTCCCCTTCTCTTCTACTTGAAATGCAGCCTCTTGTGCACAATGACCTTTGCCTGGCCAAGCTTTAGCCAATTCCAGAGCCTTCTCCTGGCTCCTCCTCTCAGCCTCCTCAAACTCCACCGAGTAGGATTAGCAAGGAGGACCACAGCTGAACACCCTCGGTGTCTGTGATGGTTAATTAGAATACCCAGCTTGATTGAGCTATGCCTAGGGTATTAATGAGGCATGCCGCTGAGTGTGTCTGTGGGAACATCCCAAGAAAGATGAACTGAGACAGAAGACCCACCCTGGACATGACTTTTACAAAGTCCCATGTTGTCTGTGTTCCCTGTTGTAATAGACTCAGGAAGGACCCACAAGCCCCAGCAGATAGCAGCGCCACAGGAGAAAAGGACTTCAGTCCCTGGGGATTCATGTTCTTCACTCCACCCCCACGGGTCCCACAGTGACCTGAGCACTTTCTCCTGCTCAGGTGTAACTGGTTGTCTCAGTTGGTGCCAACTCTAAGGGACACGGATGCCATCCAGCTGTTTCCTGAGCAATATGCTCACGGGTTCTCACTCATTATTGTGAACTGTCACCTCGTCTGTCACTTCTTGACTTCATCAGAAACCATGTGTCATTAAAACCCCTTAGTGTATCCAGCTCATCCCAGTTTCTGGTCTAGAGCAAGGATGTCCTATGGTTGCAGCTGGTGACCTTTCACTAATGAGACAATATACATGACCATCCCTTACCTGTTGTAGTGGCTATTCATGGTTGTCAACTTGACTATATCTGGAATGAATTACAATCTAGAATTGGAAGCCTCAACTATGGTCCTAATCTGGAGGATCAGAGATATACGTTTCTGACCTGGATCTTGGCATGGAGATCTTGAAGCATAGTGGCTATGAATTCCAGAAGATTAAGACAAGGAGATCTCCCAAGTTCAAGATCATCTGGGATTAAAGGCATGGAGGCACATGCCTTTAATCTGGGCCACACCCTCTGCTGGAGACCTACAGTCTTTAATCTGGGCTACACCCTCTGCTGGAGATATATATAAGGACATTGGAAGAAGGAAGAATTACTCTTCCCTGCCTGCTTGTCTCGTGGGACTGAGCAACTGCTAGATCCTTGGACTTCCATCCACAGATGCTGCTGACCATTGTTGGGGAGTTGGACTATAGACTGTAAGCCATCGACAAATTCCCTAACTATATAGAGACTGACCATACGTTCTGTGACTCTAGAGAACCCAGACTAATACACCTGTGGACCTTAAGCGGTATTCATGGTCCTTACTAAAACCAAGGCATGGTGCATTTTTTATTCAACCTATAGGGCATGAGAATGAGTTTCTCCCTGCAGTTTTCCTTCTGTGTGGCCTGAGTCCTGGGTTCTCCGGTTGGGCTGTCTGATGCTTTCAGCAGGTCTAGCTGCAGCTGCAGCCTCTTTCCTTCAGCATCTGCTGTCCATCACTGCTTCCACACTGCTAAGGGTGGCAGCACCTTCCTCTTGGGCTCACAGCGTTGGCTGATACACCCTGTCAACGTGGTTATAGAAAAGAAACTGGGGAAGACCCTTGAGGACATCGGTACAGGGAGAAAGTTTCTGAACAGAACACCAATAGCGTATGCTCTAAGAGCAAGAATTGACAAATGGGACCTCATAAAATTACAAAGTTTCTATAAGGCAAAGGACACCATCAAGAGGACAAATCGGCAACCAACAAATTGGGAAAAGATCTTCACCAATCCTACATCAGATAGAGGGCTAATATCCAATATAAATAAAGAACTCAAGAAGTTAGACTCCAGAAAACCAAACAACCCTATTAAAAAATGGGGTACAGAGTTAAAAAAAAGAATTCTCACCTGAAGAACTTCGGATGGCGGAGAAGCATCTTAAAAAATGCTCAACTTCATTAGTCATTAGGGAAATGCAAATCAAAACAACCTTAAGATTTCATCTTACACCAGTCAGAATGGCTAAGATTAAAAATTCAGGAGACAGCAGGTGTTGGAGAGGGTGTGGAGAAAGAGGAACACTCCTCCACTGCTGGTGGGGTTGCAAATTGGTACAACCACTCTGGAAAGCAGTCTGGCGGTTCCTCCGAAAACTGGGCACCTCACTTCCAGAAGATCCTGCTATACCACTCCTGGGCATATATACCCAGAAGACTCCCCACCATGTAATAAGGATACATGTTCTACTATGTTCATAGCAGCCCTATTTATAATTGCCAGATGCTGGAAAGAACCCAGGTATCCCTCAACAGAAGAGTGGATGCAAAAAATGTGGTATATCTACACAATGGAGTACTATTCAGCCATTAGAAACAATGAATTCATAAAATTCTTAGGCAAATGGATGGAGCTAGAGAATATCATACTAAGTGAGGTAACCCAGACTCAAAAGGTGAATCATGGTATGCACTCACTAATAAGTGGATATTAACCTAGAAAACTGGAATACCCAAAACATAATCCACACATCAAATGAGGTACAAGAAGAAAGGAGGAGTGGCCCCTGGTTCTGGAAAGACTCAGTGAAACAGTATTCGGCAAAACTAGAACGGGGAAGTGGGAAGGGGGTGGGTGGGAGGACAGGGGAAGAGAAGGGGGCTTACGGGACTTTCGGGGAGTGGGGGGGGGCTAGAAAAGGGAAATCATTTGAAATGTAAATAAATTATATCGAATAAAAAAAATAAAAAAAAAATGGCTCAGTGGTTACCAGTACTCACTAGTTTTCTAGAGATCGTGAGTTCAATTCCCACACCCTGCAGCTCACATCCATCTGTAACTCCAGACACAGGGAGATCTGATGCCCTCTTTTGTCCCCTACAGGAACTTCGTACATGTGCCATGCATGACACACATGCACAGACACATAGAAATAAAATTTTAAAAAGAAACACCTAACAAGTATGCCCAGCTGCAAGCACACCCTATGCTGTATACAGAGGGTGGGGGAGCTTTAAATTCTCCCCGACATGCAATCATTCACTTACTTAAAACATTAGGGGGTACTTTTTGTTTAGGTGTCCTACCCCAGTCATCTTCAATTATGGAATTTGTAAATAACAATATGGCCATCCCAGTGTGAAGAGGTTGGACACACATGTGCTGGTTGTCTTATGTCAACACGACACACAAACCAGAGCAGCAGTACTCAATCTGGGGGTTGAGACCCCTTTGGGAGTCAAACAACCCTTTCACAGGGCTCACATAGCAGAAGTCGACATTGTGATTCATAACACTAGCAAAATTACAGTTATGAAGTAGTAACCATAATAATTTTACAGTTGGGTAGACATCACCACAACATGAAGAACTAACTGTACTAAAGTGTCACAGCATTAGGAAGGTTGGGAAACACTGAACTAGAGTTACCTGAAAGGAGGGAGAGTCAATTGAGAAAATTCCTTCATAAAACCCGGCTATAGGCAAGTCTGGAAAGCATTTTCTTAGAGATCAAAAGTGGAAGGCCCAGCCCATGGTGGGCGGTGCCGTCCCTGGGATGGTGGTCGTGGGTTCTATAAGAAAGCAGGCTGAGCAAGCCATGGGAAGCAAGCCAGGGAGTAACATCTCTCCATGGCCTCTGCATCAGGCCCTGCCTCCAGGTTCCAATCCTGTTTGAGTTCCTATCCTGACTTCCTTCAGTGATGGACTATCATGTAGAAGTGTAAGCTAAATAAACCCTTTCCTCTGCAATGTGCTTTTAGTTATAGTGTCTCAACACAGCAATGGAAACCCCTAGACAACACCTGAAGAGAATTAATGAGACATTTTTAGATGTGTTTGTGAAGTCATGATTGACCGGGGCAGATTATACACCTTGAGAGTGGAGACACCATTGATGGGCTGGGGTCTTGGGCTGAATAGAAAGGAAAGGGGAAATGCTGACTGCACACAGGGTTCCCCTTTCTCTGCTTCCTGACACACCCAGATACAAACATACATCCTCCCACTGGGCATCTATCTACAACCATGATGGACCCCTCATGTTGATAGCCAAAAGGAAGCCTTCTTCTTTTAAGTTGCTTCTTGTCAGGTTTTGGGTCACAGCAATGAGAAAAAGTAGCAGAGATGTGGTCCTAAGGGAGGAGGTGGAGGCGGTCTCGGTAGGGTGCAAGGGCTCTGTTTTCTATGGCTGCCGCCTCATCATCCCAGAGACACTGCAGACAAACCCAGCACACCCAGGCTCTATTTTCTCCCTATTGCTGGCCTGTTGTCTGAAACCAGTGATCTTCCTTCCTCCTCTTTCTCCTCCTCCCCCTTCCTCTCCTCCTCTTCCTCCTCCCCCTCTCCCTCCTCTTCTTCCTCTCCTCTCATCCTCCCCCTCCTCCTCTCCTCCCCCTCCTTCTTTTAGACAATTATTCTTGTATGCATTGGGCATGCACCACAGCCTGCAGTGGAAGAGAAAAGACCAGTCTGTGGAGTGCTTCTTTCCTGGAGATTAAACTCAGGTTGTCCAGCTGGAAAGCCAGAGGTTTTATCTGCTAAGCCCCATGGGTGCCCATCGCCTTCTGCTTGATTGGATGGCTCTGTGGACTCCTATCACCTCGTGCCATCTTGTCCTCCTTGCCTTTCACAGCCCAGGGGTTTTCTCCCAACACTCAGTTGTTGCATGTATGACATGGGGTTCCCTCCATCCAGAAGCCCCCCAACTCCCACCGGAAAGGACTCCACCCTGTGTTCTTCCTTGAGCTGGCCATTCTGCCCTCTGCTCTGGCCTATCCAGCACTCTCCTCTTCAGATTCCTGTCCTCCATTGTTTTCCTGGAGAACACTCCTCAGTCGCTTCCTGAGAGACAAACAAGACGATCCTGATTCGCTGTCCCACTGTGAGCAGAGTCCATGGGACATGACAGGCCTGGGTAAGGTTTTGCTCCAAATTGGATGTTAATGGAATCCACCAAGGGGCAGCTGCTTAGCAGAGAACAGCCACCAGTGTGCTTCATTTCCTTGCAGATGACTCTTCCCTCTCCTGGAAGTCCCTTATCACTGCTTTTACTATTTTCTGTCCTCGAGTCAGGCATCTTTGTGACACTACCTTGCTATAAGTCGGGATTTGTCCGGCCTGGCACTGCACACACCCTTCCTGTTCAAAGTTGTGTTTCTCTGGGGCTTGAAAAAAAGGTTCATGGATTCTGTGCTCTTTCATCTCCCCCTCCTCCCGACTCCGGCTTGGCTCTTGCACTCCCGGAGGCATCGTAGTGTCCCTTATCTTATTTTTTCACAATGACAGTCTTATATCTCTGAGCTCTGTGCTCTTAAGTGTTCTGAGCCTGACTTCCACCCTGCAGCATGACAGGGCCACAGCACATTCCAGAGCCCGGGTGCTGAACTGAGACGACTGTCTAGAGCTCACTAGGATTTTCTGGATGTCCTATCCTGTGGCGTCTCTAGGGCTAGCTTCCGCTGACCTTAGGTGCTTCTGGGACATTTGCCTCTATCTTTTGCACTTCTGATCCCTTGAGTGACCTGATAATCTATTTGCCTAGGGAATTCAAGGATGGGGTGATAGTGTGTCCCCCTTCTAGACTTTCTCAGAACAGGCTTTTGGATCAGCTGGATACTGAATCATGCTGACTTGACAGGGTCATAAAGACAGGTGGGTTCTGCGAGGGTCTTTGTGAAGTGGGCGTCTTGTGCTCACTGGCAGTGCACAAAGGTCTTCTCTCTGGGATCTGCTTAACGCTGGCCACCATGAGAGGTGGCTGCCTGAGTTGTGGCCACCATGCTCGCTGCAGTGTGCCTGCAGGATGCTTGACTTCTGTTGTAAACTCTTTTGACTGTGGGGTCTGGTGACAGGCGCCTGGAGAACTGTCCAGGAAGGTCGACTCCCGTGTAGTTCAGCGATGACCTGCGTCTGTCTTGGCATTCATCCTCTGCCATCCCTGTTTCCCGCAGGACTCTCGCCTCCCTTGGATCCCAGGAGCAGGTCCTGCTACCACAGGTCCTGGCCCGGGCTGCAGCTTCCTCCTGTGTTTTTAGGTCAACTCCCCACTCGCTCTGCTTACTGCCTCCCAGAAATTCATTTAAACCTCTTAGTCATTGTTGTGAGGATTAAAACGTGATTGTGTATGCAAAGCACGGGGAAGCTTACCTGCCACAGAGGCCTGAATGCTGGCATTTGTCGTCACCTAACTAAACAATATCCTCAAGACTCAAAGCCCTTCTTCAAGAAGGCTGGTCTCAGGACAGCGGCTGTCAGTCCCAGCATCTAGCACAGTCGCCAGCCCTCTGTGAGACGGTGCCACACAGCCTGCCCTGTGCTGGACACATCGAATATGGGAGAATGGTCCCACTCAGGACACCAGCCTCTCCACACCCTGGGCACTGGCATATTGGCATTGGGCTTCCGGGCACATCTGCCTGGGGGCTCATCATTCAGCTCTTTCCGTCCCATTGCTGGGACATATCCCTTAGCTGTGTTTCCGTCCCATTGCTGGGACATACCCCTTAACTGTGTTTCCGTCCCATTGCTGGGACATACCCCTTAGCTGTGTTTCTAAGAAGGGTCAAAGAAAAGGCAGGCAGTGCCTGCTAGAGACATCCTTGGTGAACACAGCTCATTCCTATTTAGGGGACTCATGAAGGGCTGCTGAAGGGCAGGCAAATGACAGAGGGACAGTTGATCATGAGGTTATTGACTAGGACTTGTCTTAGCTGTCTTGGGAGCTGAACTACTGGCATTGGGGGATATTTCTGATTCTGAGGGATTCCCATGCTCTCTGTGCCATGATTCCCTGCCTCAGCCACTGCCCTTCCCACTAGTGTGTGGAATGATGACTACCTTCTAGTCATCTCATACAACAAAGGTAATGTCACAGCAAGTGTGACTGCCTGCTGCCCCTCACTGGCTCACCGAGGTCACAGCTGTGCAGACCGTTTCAATCTTCCAGATGCTACAGGTGGCACTTAGGCACCATGGTAGACTCAGAGCAACAGCCAGGAAGAAGCAAGGTCCACACAAACATGGGACAATGCATTCTGCCAATCTCTTGAAGGGAGGACTCTCCTGCCATTGAGCTCTATATAAGAGCTCAGGCTAGCCCGATACTTGACCGCAGCCTAGAGGCCCTAGTAGAAGCCACAGCAGTGCAGCTCACCCATTCACTCCTTCCCTGCCCTGAGTGGCCAGGTTTCTGTGTGTGACTTTCAGTTGTTTGAGGTATAGCCATGGCCCCATTCTGGACACCAGCCATGATGACTTGCAAGCTAGCATGGGTATCACATTGCCTTCGGGGCCGCAGCCATTGTCACCTGGCTCTGCTTTGTTGAAATCTCTTAGTCAGTTTGGCAGTGGTCCAGAAAGAGGCCAGAAGCTCACTGAATTCTTCAGAGCACTGTCCATCCAATGGTCCCAGGGGGCCCTGTTTTCTACCCACATAGAAAAGACCTGAGCGCTGTTGCAGGAGTTGATTACAAATGAGCACAGGAGATAAATTACTTTGCTGTGCCCCATCATTCTCCCGAAACAGGCGGCTCAGGTCTGTTCCCACTGACCACTCACCCACTCAGCTTGCTGGAATAACTGTGAAGGCCGACATTTACGGAGTCACAGGCTACATATTCATCACGGAAAATCACATTATTAGGAACCCGCCTGGATCTCGCCACAGCCGTATGTGGGAGGAACTCTTGGCAGCCGTGTCCCTGGTGGGGAGACAAAGCGTGGGGGAAGTTCAGGAAACGCCTCAAGGCTGCGCAGCTGGATCAGTAGAGCCAGGGCAGACGCCTAGGTGATGCTTAATCTTAATTGTCAGTTCGCCTGGATTTCCGTTCGCCATGGAAACACACTCCTGGGTATCTCTATGAGGGTATTTTCAGAACAATTTAACTAAAGAGGGAAGACCATTTGGAATGTGGGTGGCACCATCCCTTGGACTGGGGTCCTAGACTGCGTAACCAGGAGGAAGTGGACTGAGTACCAGCATTTGTCTCTCTTTGCTTCCAGCTGAGGATACAGTGTAACCAGTTACCACCTGCTGCAGACACAGTGTAACCAGTCGTTTACCAGTTTACAATGTAACTCGTTCTTCTGCCTTTCCAGCCAAGATGGACTTCTCAAACTGTGAGCCATAGTAAACCCTACCTCCCGTAAATTGCTTTAGCAGATCTTTTGTCAAGCCATGAGCAATGTAATCAATCCTTGGACACACTGAGCTATACTACCTCCAGTCAGAGACCATGGATCTGGGTTGATACCAGCATATGACCGTAAGTACACTTCTACCCACTCTGAGCCTTAGGTTCTGCTCCCTAGAGTCCTATCTCATATGGTTATCACCAGAGCAATATGGTACCTATGTTTCCTCTGCTAGGGTCACGTTTTACTGGAGGGGCTGTCCCATGTTCCTGACATGGGACATGGGATGGATCCTGTCCCCAGGTGGAAGGATAACCCCTCCTCAAAGAAACTCTACCAGTATGTAGCCCAAGAAAAGAGCCACTCAGAGTTAGGTAGCTGGTTTGGTGTCCAGGCCTCTGTGATCTAGAAGGAGCTTGAACTCAAGATGCCACTGGTCCATCCTTCAACTGTGTTGTCACCACTGATAACTTCTGATGAGGTCACTTACACAAGGTACTGTGTCTAGATGTATAGAGTAGTCCTCACCCAAGAAACTCTGCTCTTGGGGATATTGCCTATGACCCTGTCTGGGGAGAGAATCATATCAGGGACCCTCAGTGACCTTTAGTGATCCTGGAATTGCCTCTCAGTTTGACAACATGGAATTTTGTTGGACAACTTTAACACTTGCCGGGAAAGGAGAGATTCCATACTGTCCCTGAGCTGAAAGGGTCAGACATTCACCTGCATCTGCCACATGCTGCAGGTCACCAGCCCTCGCTGTAGCATGCTACTGTGTGCAGGGCTCATTCATTGTTTTGCAGTGCAGGAAACTGAATCTGGGCAAACCCATGGAATTACCCAAGGTCACATTGATGAAGAACTGTCTCTCTACAGATTCAAAGAGCCATAAATCAGGGAGAAATGATAAGGATCAAAGCTACGTAAATGAAACGAGTCACGGCCTTTTATCTTTATCAGCTACTTGCCTGGAGTAAAACCTGCCTCTCAGAGTTTTTGTGGAAAACTCTATGATCCATCAAATAAGAATGTGCCTCGCACATGGAGGGCCACGCAGTAGAGACTTAGCTGATGTTTAGGGACCAAAGTCTAATGAGGACTGATTTAAGGCAATTTTAGGGCAATAAAAAGGAATATGGCCATTTTCACTGAAGAGCAGGGATCAGGAGTTTATGGAGCAGAGAACTGAAATAGAACTTAGTGAAGGAGGCAAGCAGAGTGGCCCAAAGGCTCTGAGCACAGCGTTTTCTAGAATAATGAGATTCACTGGACGGGGCGGGGAGGGGAGGAGTGCTTTGAGGATAGAGGGCTGAATATCTTGGGCTTCCCACTGCAAAATGCCACAGTGGGTTGGGATGGTTTGTATATGCTCGGCCCAGGAAGTGGCACTATTAGAGGGTTTGGCCCTATTGGAGTAGGCGTGTCACTGTAGGTGTGGGCTTTGTCCTAGCTTCCTGGAAACCAGCCTTCAGATGAAGATGTAGGACTTTCAACTTCTCCTGCCCCATGCCTGCCTGGATGCTGCCATGTTCCTGCCTTGATGATAATGGACTGAACCTCCAAATCTGTAAGCCGGCCCCAATTAAATGTTGTTCGTATTAAGAGTTGCCTTGGTCATGGTGTCTGTTCACAGCAGTAAAACCCTAACTAAGATAGCGGGGAATCCAAAGCGGGAGCCCATGGTGTCAATGAGGCCATCCCTGGGTGTTTTTCCATATAGGCTGGGACTGCCATTTTCTGAGTCTAGCCACTTCAGGGTCAACGGATCTTCTCACAATCATAAATGGCTAACACTTCTATCTCTTGCACACCACCACAGTTGGCCTCTCGGGCATCAGGATGTGTCCTTACTGAGTCCAACAGACCAGGACGGATGGTGCTTCATGTTGGTATCTCTCGGTGCAAAGATCTCAGAGGTAACTGAGGGTCAAAAGAAGGGTCAGTGATCAGGAGAGGGAAAAATCCCATCCCACTTCTACTTATAGAAGAGTAGTGTGACCTGGGATTACTCACCTAATACTAAAGACAAAACAAACCCCAGGAGTCTAAAATAAAAAGAAAAAAAAAAAAAAAAGGAAAGAAGAAAGAATCCATGGATGGTGATGGCCGGGCACTGAAGACTGATCCCAGAAGAAATATGCAGACAGGCAGATCTGCCATCTACCCTACCCCCCTGAAGAACACTCTTAACGCAGCACAGGAAGGGGACCCAATCAGAACCAAGAAACTTTTCAAGTGCAGTGAGAGTTTGTAGTGTAGAGACAGAGAGCAGTGAGCCTTGCACAGAGAAGTTATGTTTCCTCTGAACCGGTGCAAGGCATAGGGGGACATGCTGCACAATGCCAGGGTTCCCAGGGTGAGTGCTTCTGTCCCCTGGCTTGAAACCCAGCACATTTGGTGGGTGGTCCAAAGGCTCTGAAAGAAATGCTAGCTCCTACCTTAGAGAGCCAAAGAATAAGAAGAAAGACAAGAAAACTAACCCAGACCTAGGCAACCTAACAGACTCTAAGAGTCGGATTCTTTAAAGGTATCTAACACACTCCTGCACCCAAGAAAGCTGGGTGCACAGGTTTGCCTATAAATAGCTGCTGGAAGTCCTCATCCAGGAGAAAGACAATCCAGAGACACAAATTCAGAGGACACAGAATCATGGAAAAGCAGGGAGGCTGTTGCAGAACAGGACTCACAGGTTCATGTTTGGAAGAGATGCAGAGACCGTGAGGAAAGGAAATGGACGGCAGGAAATGTCACGCTAACAGCTAGGTCTCAGCCATAGAGCCAAGCTGTGACAGGAAAGTCACCAAGTGAGACACGAGAAAAGGGAGGAAAAACCTGGCAAGCCTGCACACACAGCAAACGGAATGAAGCAAAACAGAATAAGTCATTAAATCTGAAGGTAGTTTTTGTGGATAGAGTTTTGTGTAAGCTCTTTATTGGATAATATCCGCTCTCTGTTAGCTGATAAATTGTTATTATAGAACAAGAGTGTGTTGGTCAGAAACTCTGGGAGCATGCTTGAGGGAATGGTAGAAAGCTCTGGCAACTAAAAACAAATCCCACAAATCCAAGCATATTTAAAAAACAGGTAGAAAATATATATATATCATCACCATCAACATCATCATTGCAATCACAATGTCATCATCACCACTACCATCACTACCATCAGCATCATCACCATCACAATCACATCACTACCATCACTACCACCACCACCATCACCATGACCACTACATCATCACCACCACCACCATCACTACCACCACCACCATCACCACCACCACCATCACCACCACCACCATCATCACCACCACCACCATCACCATATCACCATCATAATCACAGCCTCACCATCACCATCATCATCACCCCCACTACCATCACCACCACCACCATCACTACCACCACCACCATCACCACCACCACCACCATCATCACCACCACCACCATCACCATATCACCATCATAGTCACAGCCTCACCATCACCATCACCCCCACTACCATCACCACCACCACCATCACCACATCACCATCATAGTCACAGCCTCACCATCACCATCACCACCACATCACCATCACAGTCACAGCCATCATCACCATCACCACCATCACTACCATCACCACATCACTATCACAATCACGAAGCCACCATCATCATGACCAGCATCAACAGCACCACCACCACCATCTCCACTGTTACATCCATCCTCACCATCCCTATGACACAAAGGGAAAAAATTTTAAAAACATTACTTGGGAGAAAGAGTGTTACAAAAATCAAAGATAGGAATAATCACAAAACCTTATTTATGCAAGCTAGAAGACAACAGAAGGATACTTTCAAGTGTGAAAAAAAAGTGGGAAAAAAACCTGTCAATCTAGAAATCTATATGCAGTGGAAACCTTTCAGAAACAAAATCACCCTAAAATTCTGTAAAGGAAGGAAAGCTGAGAGGAAACATCGCCAGAACAATGGCACCTCAAGAACTATCCTCAGGAAGTCCTGAGGATAGAGGGGGAAGCTAACGCCAGATGGAAACAAGTCAGAACAGAAAGGAAAATGCCAAGAACTGAAAATGAGGGTCATAAAGGGTTCTCTAAAATTATCTCAAAGCAAATTTACTATCTAAAATGAAAGTCATGAGGTATCCTAGGGCCAGAACACAGAGATGTCAAGTGTGTGGCAAGAAAACAGAAGATGAGGAACAACTGACAGGGCTTCTCTATCACACAGAGCACCTTCTCTATCACACGGAGCACCTTCTCTATCACACGGAGCACCCTCTCTATCACACGGAGCACCTTCTCTATCACGGAGCACTTTCTCTATCACACGGAGCATCTTCTCTATTACACGAAGCACCTTCTCTATCACACGGAGCACCTTCTCTATCACACGGAGCACTTTCTCTATCACGGAGCAGTTTCTCTATCACACGGAGCATCTTCTCTATCACACAGAGCATCTTCTCTATTATACAGAGCACCTTCTCTATCACACAGAGCACCTTCTCTATTACACAGAGCACCTTCTCTATCACACAGAGCATCTTCTCTATTATACAGAGCACCTTCTCTATCACATGGAGCACCTTCTCTATCACATGGAGCACCTTCTCTATCACATGGAGCACCTTCTCTATCACATGGAGCACCTTCTCTATTACATGGAGCGCCTTATCTATCACACAGAGCACCTTCTCTATTACACAGAGCACTTTATCTATCACACAGAGCATCTTCTCTATTATACAGAGCACCTTCTCTATCACACGGAGCACCTTCTCTACCACATGGAGCACCTTCTCTATCTCACAGAGCACCTTCTCTATCACACAGAGCATCTTCTCTATTATACAGAGCACCTTCTCTATCACACGGAGCACCTTCTCTACCACATGGAGCACCTTCTCTATCTCACAGAGCACCTTCTCTATTACATGGAGCGCCTTATCTATCACACAGAACACCTTCTCTATTACACAGAGCACCTTATCTATTACACAGAGCATCTTTTCTACTACACAGAGCACCATGTTGTCTGAAGGTGAGTTTTGGTAAACAAGACACAAGCATGGCTAGCATCAGGTCAACATATTGAAAGAGAAAGAATCAGGGCCAAGAACGTTGTTGGAGGGTGACGATGACATCCTAAGAACATTCAACAGAAAGAGAGGCAGATAACCCAACCGAAACAAATAGCAAGTTGTAGATCTAAAGCCAGCCTCACAGAGGAGAGCATTCTCAGCAAGGCACATGGAATAACTTCTGTAGTCACCAACTTTTCATGAGAATTGTATTACAGCTAAAAGATAAAAGGCAGACATTGTCAGGCCAGGAAGAAAGAGCAAAATGTGACTGTTAGTCATTTATGAGAACCTGACTTTAAATATGAAGTTGCATGTAATTATAAAATAAAAATTCCTGTGTCACCCAGACTCTAATAAAAACAAGTGTTGTTGTGGCCACAGTAACACCAGAACAGTAGTCACCGAGAGAGAGAGAGAGAGAGAGAGAGAGAGAGAGAGAGAGAGAGAGAGACATATACAACAATAAAATTGTAAGGTCATCTGCCCATATCACTACAGAGGGGAGGTTGTCACAATCCCAAGGTGATCTCAAGTGTGTAAGTACTGAACAAGAGGAAGAATATGGATCAAAATGTAAGAAAAGAATCCAGAGATGTATTTAAAGGTCTCCACTCTTGGATGGAACATTCCAGACATTGTAGAAACTTAACGATAACGTCTAATGGACTTAACCAGTGAGCCTTCAGGGAAGACACCAGGAGAGTGGGTTTGGGTTCACAAATCACCATACAGGGCCGCAGAGATCGCTCAGCAGTGGCAAAGTGTTTGCCATGCAAGAAGGAGGAGCTGAGTTCCGATTCCCAGCACAGACGTCAAAAGCCAGGCATGAGGTGACATGTTTGTAATCCCCTTGCAGGTTCTCGGAGCTCATTGGTCAGTCAATGTAGTCAAATGAGTGAGCCACCGGGGAGCCAACACTGAGCCCTGGCTTCCATTAGCATATATACACACCCACATGAATACATACACACCACACACACACACACACACACACACACACACGCACGCACGCACAGAGAGAGAGAGAGAGAGAGAGAGAGAGAGAGAGAGAGAGAGAGAGAGATTCATCATATATTGCTTATAAATAGGAGAGAGCATCTTTAAGAATAAATCAATGTGTTCTCTGACCCATAAAAGGATTAAATCAGAAAAAAATTAACAATCATTCTTAGAAAAGAGCCAAATATTTGGAATTTAAAGTACCCTTCACATTCGAGCTGGAAAGCCCGTCCAAATTGGTGGGAATTTAGATAGTCATGGTCCCAAGCGTGGGGATGCAGCTTAATCGGTGCCCAGGAGGAAATCGGAGCATCAGGTGCCTGCCTTAGTAAAGAGACACATCAGTGAGTCTCCTCTCTATCTCTAAGCTCCTAGATAGATCCTGGAAAGGACAGGAAGAGCTCGAGTTGGACTGAGCTGCTGTTAAAAGGGGAGATGAAAGACAAAGTTGGATGGAAATGAAAATGAACAAGACACAAATGGTTTGTTTAGAAAGATCAATAGCATTTAAATGTACCAAACTAGGGTGTTGTGAAAGGAGGGAAGCCATGAGTTCCCAAAGCAAAGAAGAAAGGGGTTCTGTTCAGACTCCACAGATGCAGGCAGGGGAGAGGGTTAATGCCCAGACACACCAGTGCTCCTGGCAGTCTGGGGTAAGAGGGACAATTTCCTTGAAAGACAATAGTCAATGAAAAGGATACAAGAAAGTCTAGCACATCTGGGTCACCCTGTGTCTGCAAGAGGATCTGCGTTGGGAGGTGGTCTCCAGAACAGGGGCCTCCCTTGAAGGGTCTACTATATACTTATGTCAGTCTCGAGTGGGGTCCATAGGAAAGAGGAGGAAAAGGTGGACAGTTTTGCTGACCACACCAGTGTCTCTCCAAGTGTAAGCAAGAAAACCAAGCCCTTCCCAAGTACAGATATAAATCTTTATGAGATCATTGGTGGCAGTACAATCCTATGCCTGTAATCCCAGAACTCCGGGTACGGAGGCAGGAGGATCAACTCCAAGGATAGCCTCCATTACACAGTGAGTGTGACGTGATCTTGGGTCACATGAGACCCTGACTTAAAAGAAAACTGGTACACGAACCAAGGAGGCTAACACGCCATCACCAGGTTCTGTGTGTGAGCATAAAGTGTCAGTGTGTGCATCTGCAATGCACCCTGTTACAATGAGAGGAGACACGGGTTGTCCTGGTAAATCCAGAAAAAGCTTATGATGAAATTAAGTGGCTTCTAGAAACAGTCTGAAGGAAGTTTCCTCTACTCAATAAGGGTGTACAGGGGAGAAAGACCTGTGGCTGATGTCACCTAATGAAGTTCATGCTGAGTACCCACGACCTGCCTGCTATTCAGGTTATCTCTGTGCTAGACACAGTGAAGAAAACAGGCTGAGGGGAAAAAGGAAATGGAAAGTTTATTGATGGATGGCTTCCTGTTAACAGAAAAGGAACAGGAAGAGGTGATAAGGTGGCTCAGTGGATAGACACCTGCCCCCTACACCTGGTGACTTGAGTTTGTTCCTCGGGGTCTCAGCTGATAAAAGGAGAGAACAAACTCCCACAGGTTAGTCTCTGCCCTTCTCATGTGTGCCATGGTGCAGGCGCATTCACACACACAACCATGCACACACACACAGTCGCACACATACACAGTCACACACACACACACACACACACACACACACACACACTCCAAATGTAGACTTTAAAACTTAAAAAGAGACAGAAGAATTCATCAAAAAGCTTTGGAAACTCGTGTGTGGCCAGCAAGACCCAGGCTACAAGGCCACTACACAGAACTTTGCTTCACTTCTGTGTTTTCAACCACCTTTGTGAACTTTACACAAATTCTCAGAATGTACGAGCACTCAGAGCAGCCAGGAGAACAAAGCTGAAGAGGAACATTGTCTAATTTGCATAAAGCCTAATCAACAGAAGGTGATGTCCTTCTGACAATTGACATTTATACTAAACAGAACGGGAGGTCTAAAAATAGACTCACTATGAGCTCTATCAGCCTTTACACTGATACCCAGCTAATTCAACAAAAAAGAACATCTTTGTCTTCAAGAGATAGGACTGGAACGTGTAGATATATGTGGGAAAAAATGAACCTTGACTCCAACTTCAAGCTATTAGCAAATATTGAAATAAATGATACAATTAAGTGAAAACCCTGAACCTTGAAAGTTCTATATAAAAATCTAAGGGTAGCACCTTGACCATCTGCTCAGGACTGTGCTAGAAGAAGCAAGGATTTCAGGGGCAACTTCCAAGGAAGTAAAAGAAATATTAGCAAATTAGACCTCAATTTATGCAGAAATGAGGACCTTCTGTACCACAAGGACACCATTAAGGAAATAGAAAGGAAAGACACTGAACACAGGAGAAGTTTTTAACACACACACCTGGGGAAGGTCCTACAATCAGGGCATACAATGTTCCTTAAACTTTAGAAGGAAGCCATGTGATAAGAAATTGTCCAACCATCTGGACATTTCAGAGGAGGAAAGTCAGACTGACGGCCAACAAGGACACGAGGAGAGACTCTTTATACTACAGTATGCCGGGAAATCACACACTGAAAGCCACAGTTAGGGCCAGACCTCCCGGAGGTGGTCAAGCAGAGAGGCTTTCTTGGGGGCCTCAGCCATCATTGCAGAAGGTGGGGTGTAGTGTGTAAGAGGCAGAAGGAATGAATGACAATGCCCAGATACCTCAGGGCAGTTCTTTTATGAACCTACAGAGATTGCGGCAGCCATGTGCAGAGCCTGGACAAGCCAGACAGAATCCCAGCATAGAGAAGGCAGGGGAGCATAAAGTCCCACCACTAACCAAGGAGCTATTGACAAATGATAGCTCTGGGATAGTGGTTGTCAGTTGTTCCTAAGAGTCCACCCCTCAGTAAGCTAACCATGCTGCAGTGGAAGGCTACTCATCCAATAGATATGGGCAGCACAAGGGATCAGATGGTTTTAAAAGAGGACATAAAGTTGGGTAGGCAGGGAAGGTGCAGTAGATCTGAGAGGAGTTTGGGGTGAATATGATCAAGGCACTTTAAAAAAATCTCAATGGACTAATAAAGAAAAAAACCTAAAACAACAAAATAAATCAAAACAGTCAGAAAAACCAACAACAAAACCAACCTGGAACTCCTTTGGGAAAAGCTAGCAGTTTCTTGCTTAAATATTCACCTATTGGGCAATCCAGAAATCTCAGTCCTAGATATTTAACAGGCACAAGTGTAAACACACACACACACACACACACAAAATGTTCATCACAGCTTCACTCAAAATAGCCTCAAACTGGAAACGACCCAAATGCTCATCAGGAGGTGAATGAAATAGCAACCAAAGAAAATATTAGCTAAATTGGGCTTCATCAAAATTTTAAATGCTTGTGCTTCAAAGGACATCATCAAAACATTAACACACACACACACACACAGAAAGTGAGACAATTTTTGCAAATCACATATCTGATAGGATCGAGTTTTCAGAATATACTAAAAACTTTCATGACTCAACGGTAAAGGGAAACAGGGCAATTTAAACCCAGACAGAATTCAACCAGACATTTGTCTTGGGAGCCAGCCAATGGCCACTAATTGCATGAGAAGATGCCCAGACTGGTTACCAGGGAAATGTAAAGAAAAAACATAAGTTACTCCGTCACACACATGTATGCACAGGGCGGTGAAGTCTGCAGAGAGGGTGAATGGCAATGCTTCACGGCAGGAAGGCAGCCTTGGTAAATTCTTGGTTGTACAAACTGCTTCAACCACTTTCTCAACTCTGTGTCAAAATACCTGACATACACAGCTAAACAAACAAACAAACAAACAAAAAACCAAAATAAAAACCGCAGGTGTGGTGAACTTCTGCAGCCAGTCAGCCAGGCTCACCATTTGGTGACCTCCGGGCTCAATGAGCTACATCGTCTCAGAAAAGTCAGTTTGAGGGTAATTGAGGAAGACAGTGTAAACCTTTGTCCTCTGTATGCAGGGAAATAAACACACATGGATATATCACATGCTTATGCCACATGCACAGAAAGCGAGCAAACAAGCAAGAAAAAAAGAAAACAAGAAAAGCTAAAAGGGGGAAGGTTTGTTTGGTCTCATTGATTCATAAGTTTTCTGGATGTGTAAGACACATAAACCCTTTCCTCCCAACTTGCTTTTTGGTCAAGATGTCTTGTCACAGCAATAGAAACTGTAACTAAGACAGTGCTTCACCGTGGATAGAGGTCTTCCCTATGATGAGGGCCATTATGATGAGGGTCCCTCTAATCTACACATCCTCAAAGGCATTACTTGTACACTTAAAACATCTGAATTTTGCTCTCTCTCATCTTGTGGTGCTGTTGGTTCTACAACCTGTAAATAACCCATTGCAGTTTATTGAGAGCTCAAGAAGCCTCAGTAGGAGTGTCAACCTCTCAGTAGACACACGGATTGCAATGACATTCTGTGTGGCTCTCATCTGAAACCTGCTTTTATCATGCATGGAAAGTTGTAATGTTTGCACAGTGGGCTTTCATTCGTGGTTCAGCTTCCAGACACCAGGAGTGTGGGGCACGTCAGACAGGCAATTAGAGGTCACTGTGGTGACCTTTCATGAAGACAGATAGACAACTGATGTTAAATGATGAACTGTACAGAAGTAGCACTTGGAAAGGTCTTCATGGAAAGCAAAGGCTCACCACTTACTTGCAAGAGATGGCAGGGAGAGTCCTCCAGTGGAGGCTCTGAGGAAGACAAGGCTTTGAAGAGGAAGTTCAAATGTAGAGGTTCCAGATGGGGAAGGGGACAGTGAAGGAGTCTGATAGGGTGGTGAACAGGCTTCTGTTCACCCTGGCCATTTCTTTACCTTGTTCTTGTACAGTAGTCACGGTTGTACACAAGTCAATAAGAGCTAGACTTCTTTGCATGGGCAAATAAACCCCATGTGGTTACACGTCAGCAGCCCTCACATCCACATGGACAGGATGAACCAACAGCTCTCTTCTGCAGCTAGCCCTTCAACCTGGCTACTTTATTCCTTCCCTCTGTGTCCTATGACCAGGGTTTCAGGCTCCTGGGTGACCATGGGCTATCCCATCATGACAGATGTGTTTAGTCACACCTACCCATGTTTACCATCACATCTACCCACAGGAGAACCAGGGGATAGGCACAGAGCAGATGTTGCCTGTGTATGTGGCAGGGGTCACTGGAAAGTTTTTTACCTTCCTTTCTACTTCTTCATGGCAATCCTCCTGACTCTGATTCATCAGCCCTCCTCGTGCATGCCATACCCTTGAGTCATCTCAGCACCTTCCTGAGGTGATCCTCCAGGCCAGTTTCACTGAAGGTAAAGAGGTAATGAGCAGTTTTCAAACACAAAGCATTTTCAAAGACCTGCAGGTGTTTGAGTCCCTCAGCCTGTTCCAAGGGGTCACAGTAAAGGATACGGGGCTAGAGACACTGGCATCCAGCCCATCGTGCCCCTGCCCACCAACCCAGGGACCAAAGGCAAAGCCTTTAACTTCTGAAACGTCCATGGGTAGGCACTTGTTCCAATGGTACTGATGGGGCATAACAGTTTTCAACCCTACACCCAGCTATTCCTCCCACCATGGTGTACCTCAAAACTCACCAGTAGTAAGCCTTCCCAGGCAAAGGTATTAGGAGACGTGGAAGTGGAGCCCTTGATAGTACTGTGCCCTTTTAAGAAGATACCAGGGTCTGCATAGACAATTGCTCCTTCTGCTAGGGGAAGACACAATGAGAAGACAGTGACCTGCATACTTATGCATTGTCTCTAATCTTGGCTTCTGGCTTCAAAAGCCATGAATATACCTGTCTCACAGCCCAGTCGGTCCTGCCTGCATCACATGCATGGCCAGGGGAAGCCGAGATGTTGGATACTGTGTTGTGCTCCCAGAACAGTGCCAACTTCACCTTGTCATCCCTCGTAATGGTTATCATCACCGTGATCTAGCTCCCTCCCTGGAAAGGTCATGGCCTTCTACGGCCACAGTTCAGCTCTTGAATTTCCCCCTGGCCCACTCAGCTTGAACACATACTTCCTCCCTCCTCTTAATGAGGGAGATATAAGCTAATGAGCTTACAAATGAGCATTGGGCAGTTTCTGGGGGAGACCCCAGCACAGTGTGCATGGAGCTGTGAAGCTGCGTGGATAATGGAGAAGATTAAATAGAAGCGTGTGAGTCTGTGTGCTTGCCTCTCACCAAAGCTGTAAAAGGGATAGTCTTTACGTCTGAACTTTTCCCCCCTCTAGCTATTAAACTTCTCCCATAAAATTGCTCTGAAGGAAGGCATTTAGCTCCACTTCTGTGTATAGCACACAAGTGGGCTCTTGAGAGATGGTCCTCTCTGCAGAGAACCTGTCCATGGTGTTAGAACCTAGATTCTAGCACACTTTCCCATCATCCCTTCTGGGAAGGTAACCCACAACTCTGTGTTTTTGACTCTTGTACAAAGTAGGTAACGCAGGGGTAGGGAGGAGACATTTATTGTGTTCCTTTCCTGTGCTGACCCCTCCTACACATACCATTCAACCCTCAAAGACAATTCACAAAAAAGACATTATCCCCACTTTGTAGATAAGAAAAACAGTTCCATATGATAAAAGCCAGACCAGGATGAGATTCCAAGTTTGTGATCATCGCTATACATTCTGTTACCCCAAAAGCCAAGAGTGGTACATGGTCCCCTGGGAACCAATGGACAGATGGATCCAAATTTGTTTGCCTCCTGATGTGGACCTGATGGTGGGGAGCTTAAGAGGCATAATTTAGGGTTCAATTCAATTTAACAAATGTTAACGACATCTTGCCAAGGGCTAAGGGGGAGGAAAAAACTGTGTGAGAGCTGTGGCCTTGGCCTTGGAAGAGCTCTTGATTTAATTAGAGAGTGTAGGACAGATAAACATCAGCAAACAGCACCCAGCTGGTCTCAGTGGGACAAGAGAATGTGTCACAGGGACTTTGGCTAAGCTGGCGGGTTGGACACGAGCCCATCGTGAAAGTTTCAGCAAGCCTCATTACAATGAGAGGCAAGGGATAAAAAGACACAGAATTATAACCACAGAGATGCTTCAGAAACAGGAAGGCCAGATACCTGGACAGTTGCTGGCAGAGAAGAGGGAGGCAGGGGGATTTCAGTCTATAGCCTCAAATAGAAGCTGGAGGTGTGCAGTAAGGAGCAGGGGTGCAGGTGGCTGAGAAGGGAACACTGGTTGATTGCACAAAAAGAAGGTAGCCTGGGATCCATGCTCTGCTTGCCCCTCAACATCCAGCCATGGTGCTGAGATGTTCTTTGGGTAACTTGATGAGACTCTTAAGAACCACAAGTGGGACAGCTTGCGGAGAACAGAGCTACCCTCCCCCCAGGAAGCTCAAAGATGCAAGCCAGCTTGTACCTACTACGTAGCCTCAGGGATGCTCTCCACGGCACCTGCAGACACAAACCAGGAAGGAAACCTTTGTAGGACTCACTGGGCCCCCTCAGGCCCAGCGTATTGTCTGCTCTGTAACCAGCCCTAAACTTGAATTAGTCTTTCAAGCATGCTCAATCCAAGGACAATATCTCATGTAGAAAACAGATTCATCTGGGCCTGATGGGGAAGCCCTGTCACTTCAAATTCTCTAGAAGTTGAAGCAGAAGGATTACAAGCCAGCTTGGGCCAGCTTGGGCAACTAATTAAGACCCTGCCTCAATATAACAAGCAAAGTGAGAACCAGAGATATGACTCAGCATGACAACCTGAGCTTGGCTTCTGAAACTCATCGTGGAAAGAAAAAACTGACTCCTGAAGCTTGTCCTCTGACCATCACACATGTGTCAGGGAATGTGCATGTCCCCACATATCATACACACAATAATAACAGTAGTAATTTTCACACTTATTTGCCTTTGTACATATACATATATAGCTGTGACACGTATGTGTGTATGTGTGTATGTGTGTATGTGTGTGGTCAGTGTGTGGGGGGTGGGTAAGAGGATAACTTGGGGGAGTCAGCTCACTCCTTTCACCATGTGAGTTTGGGGGATTCAGCTCGGGTTGTCAGACTCTACAGCTAACACACTTACCCGTCTAGCAACTCAATATCCCTAATAAAATATAATTGCGTCACTTCTTCTTTCTCTTTCCTCTCTCCAAATCCTCCCACGTAACTCCTACTCCCTCTCAAAATCAATGGCCTCTTCTTCTTTGATACACACACACACACACATACATGTATACATACATACGTATGTATGTATGTATGTATATATGTATGTATGTATGTATATCATGCCAATACAACCCACTAAGTCTGATTTTATTGCTTGTGTGTACATGATGTATTGAGTAACCAATTAGGGAGCTCATCCCTGGGAGAGACTAATTCTTCCTGTCTCGGTTGTCTTTAGTTGCCTGCAGCTCTTTGTCTGAGGATAGAGTCCTTGAAATTTCTCTCTTCCAAGTTAGCGTGTCTATTTATATTGTTCCTGTTCGGGTCTTGTTTAGGCAAGCATATTGTTGAGGTATCATGTTGAGGTAGTTTCTCTGTCATTTCTAGGAGATACAATCTCACAGCAGACTGTCTGGCCTCTGGCTTTTTAAATCTTTTCACCTCTTCTTCCAAAATATTTCTTAAGACTTAGGTGCCAGATTTGTAACGTAGATATAGCCACTGGGATTCCAGAAATCCACTGATTTCTGCATTGTATCCAATGCAGTTTTCTGTAATGGTGTTTGCTATACTGGTGAAAGCTTCACTGCCCTATGAATCCTGTGATATATGGATAAGTATTCAGAATGCAGATAGGAGTTATACTGGTCTGGTAGGGTGGCAACAATAGATTCTCTTCTAAGACTCCTGTCCTCAGCAGAGCCCCACATAGTTGGTAAGGTCTCTAGAATCAAGTATGATTTCCCTCCTGCTGCCTGAGCCTTAAGTCTAATTAGAAAACTGTTGGCAACCCCCAAGATGTGAGTGCCACTATCGTACCATTAGGACTAGCTTGTCGTGTAGCTCAGTGTTGTGATTCCCTCTCTTTCTGGCTTGCATAGTACTTTATGGTACTATGAAAGCCAGATCCAGCTCAAAACTTTCAAGTCCTGTGTCCAATGTGTGCGGTGTCTTCTGCAGTAGGATCTTTCTTACCTTCAACCTCTGAGGATAACCAACAGCAACAGGAATAGCATACATTGCTTGGGAGTCGCTTGGTCCAATCTGACCAATAAGTTGAATAGAAGTCCCATGCTTGGTACTGAAGTTTTTGTTAGATGACTCTCAAGGGGAGCATTCCCAACCTAAGTAGCATAACTTCATTTAAACTATATATATATATTAATTAATTAAATACACATCTTAATTACATATCATATATATCCTAATTCTATTAATGTATCTTAATATTTGTATATATAAAGAGATATATACCTCATATAAATATATACATATCAATTAATATATGTATATATCGTATATAATTTTAGATATATATTCAATGTGATTCTTTAAGGCTTTATGAAAGTCTTTGATGTCATTTTTTCACTCCTCCCTTCATCTCTATGACATCCTTCCACCTCCCCATTTAGAGCCCCCTCCCTGTTTTCCCAGTTTCCCCCTCTGTATCACCCATACCCTGATATTCCCTTCTCTAGCCTGCCTCCCACAATCCCTTTTTACTTTCCCAATTTCTACAGTTATTCCAGTTATATGCACACATCTAAGGATCTGTGGCCAGGAACCATGGCTAAGAGGGAATATATGGCTTTTCCTCTCTATGTCCAGGTTACCTCAGGCAATATAATCTTTTCTAGTTCCATCCTTTTGCCTTCAAAATTCATGACTGAATTTTCTTTACAGCTGAGTAGTATTCCACCGTGCATTTATACCACACTTTTATTGTCCGTTCACGGTTGTAGGACGTTTAGATTGCTTCTGTTTTCTGTTCATAGGGTTGCAATGAATGTGGCTGAGCAAGTGTCTGCAGAGTAGGATGGCAAGCCCTTTGGGCATCTGCCAAGGTGGGTGGCATAGCTGGGTCACACTGTAGATTTATTTTTAGCTTTTAAGTGCTTCCCATGTTGATCTCCAGAGTGTCTGGACCAGTTTTCATTCTCACCAACTATGAATAAGATTTCCATTTTTCCCACTATCTCACCAACATCTGTTGTCAGGGTTTTTGTTTGTTTGTTTGGTTGGTTGGTTGGTTGGTTAGTTGGTTGGTTTTTTAATCTTAGTGATTCTGGCTGGGTTGAAATGAAACCTCAATGTTGGTTTAATTTGCACTCAGTTGCTAAAGAAGTTCTTCTATTAAGAACTCTCTGCCTTGATCCATAATCCACTTCAAGTCATTTGCTTTCTTGACTCTGTTTCTTGAGGTTTGGTTGGTTGGTTGGTTGGTGTTGTATAGTATGGGTACTAATCCTCTGATTATTATAGTCAGATGAATAGTTGACAGAGATTGTTTCCTGCTGTGCGTGTTTCTCATTCACTGAGTTGATTGTTTCTTTAGCTTTTTAGTTTGATTGGGTCCCACTTGTTGATTGTTAACCTTAATTCCTGGACAAATTGAGTCCTCAGAAGTTCCTTCCCTATATCGATAGGTTGTAGGGAACTGCTTATGCCTTCTCCTAGCCATTGAGTGTTTCAGGTTTTAAATTGAAATATTTGATCCCCTTGAAGTTAATTTTTGTGTGAGGTGATAGATATGGACCTTGCCCACTGAGCAAACTCACCAGCCTCTAAGAAAATACTTTTAAGTATAAAGAAGGGCCAGTGATTTAGTTAACTCAGTGATAGCACAATTGCCTTGGATACAGAAGAGCCATCCCAATACAGAAAAAGAGTTAGAATAAAAGAAACCAAAAGAAACGAACCAACACAAATCGCATGAACTGGAGACTATGCAAGGAAGAAAACCAAAGAAAGTCCATAGGCTCAGCAGGGCAGAGGGGGTGTGGCCTCCAGGGGGTGTGGCCTCCCCCTCCCCCTTTCCTCACCCCCACCCCCACACTGATGCAGTGTGATGGACAAGCAACCTACAGCACAAGGCACTCTCATGAACTGGAGAATACAGGAAGACCTTTTTAATCCTATAGGTTAAAAGAAATTTCCCAGAAGCAGAATAGAATAGCAAAAAGGAAGATACTAAGAAATAACAATGTAGCTGTTGACCAACTCTGGGCATCCAAGGCCCAATAAGGACACTTTCCAAAAAGAGAACAGAAAGGGACAAGAAAACAAGCCAAGGGGGAAGATAAACTCAAGAAAGCTGGCTCCTAGGTGAACAGGAGATTACTAGTGAGGCAAGGAGGGTAGCATATATGTCAAGAAAACCTTGAGGGATTTTAGTAAAAATAAAATCTTTTTTAAAAAAAATCTTGAAAAATAGGTAGAACCAAAATCTAGAACACAGAATTTCTAAAAATAAAAACACAAAACAAATTTGTTTTGAGATAAGATCTCACTAAGTAGCTCTGGCTAGCCTGGAACTCAGTACATGGACCAAGCTGACCTCAAACTCACAGACATGTGTGGCCTAAGTGTACATATGTTAGGGTACAGAAGAGGATGTAAGAGCCCCTGGGACTGAAATTACAGGTAGTCATAAACCACCAAGTGGGTGCTGGGAACCAAATACAGATATCTGTTGAGACATCTCTCCAGGCCTTCTCAATATTTTAAAGAAAAACAAAATTTAAAAGAGTCGTGGACTACAAAAACCTGTTCATGATGATTAAAGTTTATTAGAGTCAAGTTCCCTCCTTTCGCCCATTCTCAAGAGTCTTCTAGAAAACAATTCTTGGAGATCATAGAAGAGGGAGAGTGGTTTCAGAAACGGGATCTGTGCGGAAAACAGACAAAGCTTCCAGGAAGGGAGTGAGTTAGGGATGCTACAGGTTCAGGACTGGGTCTGGAGAGCAGCTCTCCACAGGGCCCTGGAATGAGTCTGGTCTACAGAGGAGCACAGGCTTCTGGAGTAGCCATCATGGTGGCTGAGCGGTTGGAAGACCTCCTTCCTGCCCCAGTGTCTGTGGTAGCATAGGTACATTAAGCAAACTCAGTAACCATTGATTAACTCCAGGAAACCAAATGTATCAGGCTGGGGAAAGGCTCCATGCAGTCAAGATTCGGATGCTGTAGCCATAGCAGAGGCTCCTAGGAGCCAGGACAAGGAAGAATGGTGTGAGCATCAGGAGTGACACAGACTCATTCCCCCTGCCCTGTGGGAGAGAGAGAAGACATCAACAGATTGGGCAGTGTCTGCAGACAAAGCGTTTGGGAAGACTTCTTCTTGAACTGGAGAGGTAAAAATGTTCATTCTATCTAAAACCAGGAGCAAGAAGATTCTGGAAAGAGGCTTGTATTCCTCAGCTTTGTAAAGTCGTGTATGGGGACTGTCTTATTAAAAATAAGGGTTGCTTAAACTGAAGCTGGGATGATAGCGCAGTCAGTAAAGCTCTTGCTACACAAGCCTAAAACCTGAGTTTGGATGGCCAGAACTAATATAAAATCTGTGTACAGCCATGTGAACCTGAAACCCCAGCACCAAGAAGACAGAAGCAGGAGGATATGGGAGTTTCTTCTTTAGTCAGTCTTCACAAATTGATGATCTCCAGGTCTCTTACTTCAGTAAGAGTAAGTCTATTATTACTTTAGTCTCAAAGAGTAAGGTGGAAGGTGGTGGAGGTAGACCTCCAGCTTTAACCTCTGTCCTACAGTCATGCGTGTGTACATGCACACATGCAAGCACACACATGTATACACACACACACATGCACACACACGCACACACACACGGACACCCCACTCACAAAATAAGTATTGGTTTGGACAACAGCGTTCAAATGGAGAAAAACTAGATCTGGTTCTAAGGACAAGAACTCTTCAAACCCTTGGTTGCAGGGTTCTGAGTTCTGAAGATGATGGTTAGTTATTGATGGTACCTAAGCATGGGCTGAGAAGTTCTTGGGTAGGAACAAAGAGACTTGAGATGGTGCTGGATGAGTTAAAAGCAATCAAGAGGATAGTATGTGCAGGGCAGACAGAGGGCATGGGATTTATCGTCTATGCTAAGTGTGCCTTGGGATTGCATGGGTCAAGGTCAGATTGATGTTTTAGAGTGTTTATTTTTCCAGCAGTCCAGAGGCTGGAGGTCCACAGGTGGAAGGCAGATGGCAGAGGAAGAGGGTGTGGCGCTCCTCCAGGTGTGAGGATAATTCGTTCTCAGCAGCAGCAGCAGCTGTCCCAGTCAATGATCACAGCTGCAGCAGAATTTAGTAACAGCAGAACAGAATTGTCCATCCTGAGCAGCATATGCTGAAGGCAGCTTGGTGCTGCACAGTGCCTCTGTCTTCCACCATGCAAGCAAAACAAGAAATACCTTTTCTTATGGTCAATGAAAACACGTGGATGCAGAATTAAGACCCTTAGCTCTGGGTAGGCATCGCTGAAGGTGTTAGCAGGGTAGGATCAGTCTTTGGTCACTGGAGGTTTTCTCATGGCCACAGGCATGTAAGGACCACATGAAAATATTTCTTGCCATGGAAATTCCCTTAAGAGAACTAGGAACTGGGCATGGATTTGAAGAGAAAGTAAGCCCTGGGTCAACCTTGAAAAATGAACTTGGGGCAACGCTAAGTAGAATAAATAGAATGACATGGAGACTGGGGACTGGAAAGCTTGTCGTAAACAAGACAGGCCTCAGGGAAGTGGGATACAAGGCACATATTGTAAATATGATGAGGATAAGGAAGACATGTAGGAAGAACTGGAAAGGCCTTTAAATGCTAGGATAAAGAGCTGAGGGTTTATTCTTATGCAGAGTGACTGGGAGGTTTGAAGTCATGGAAGATGTGGGCAGACTTGCATCTTATAAACTGTAGTCAGGGAGCAGAGTCCAATGAGAGGGGATGAGCTGGGGGCAGATGGGAACCATTTGGGCTACTTCAGTCCTCCAGGTGAGCAACTGGCTAACTTGTGCCAGTAGTGTTGCGGTGAGACAGGAAGGCTGGCAGGGCGACAGACAGGTGAGCATCGGGGATGAACAGGGCTGTGCTGTGTCAGGATGAAACCTAAAGAATGGTGGTGGATTTTTAGGTCACTTAGGAGTGGGGAGCTGTGAGACACAGGATGGAACAAGAAAAAGAAGTGAGGGGCTTGGGGTCAAAGCTAGGATTATCACAGCTTCCTATTTGAAAAGGCTTGTCCGTCTGAGGGTGCATCAAAATTTCTTTTTATTTCGCCACTTCTAGGAAGAGCACCACGGGGTCTGCTTTCTTGTGTTCCAGAGACCTGCAGCAATGACAACAGACAAGCTCTGGAAGCTTTATTTCATCACCACCCAACACCTCTAGTGGACAAAAACTCCAACCTAGACAACAGCCCTGGCTAATAAATTAGCCATCTGAAATCAATTATAGCTTGACAAAGTGGTTTTTCTCAGTCTCGTGTCTTCTTAAAAGTTGGAGTGGTAGGAAGAAACAATCCTCAGCCTGGCAGAAGCAACTAGCAAAAAGAAAAGAAACGATCATCAAGTATTTTGTGCCAGCCATGGATCTGTGCACAGGCAAGAGCATCGATTCCCCAACAGGATGTTATTTCTGGGACCTTAAGAGGGCACAAATAACCAGGCATTTACTTGAATAAGGTCATTTCTCCTAAGGAACAATTAGTAAACCAGGGAAAGTGTGCAAATAAATGCACATGGAATTAATACATGGACATAGAGTACATCATTAACTCACTCATTTACAAAAGGGGAGCAAAGATCAATACTTGCAAAGCACCCACTGAAGCCAGGGTCAAGAGGTATCTTACCCACATCTACAGAAGTAAATTTCTTTGTCCCTATCTTACCCCAAAGGAAGTTGAGTCACAGGACTTTAAGTGTCTTGTTCAGAATTAAAACTACTGATCTGCTGAGTTGGAATTCACCTGAGTGTGTTTTGGGGCTAGAAATCTCAGGGTAGAAATGTCCTAATGGTGCAGAACACAGCGAGGTAAAGGCTGAGCAAAGGGAAACTAGAACAAGAAGTATTTCCAGAACAGGAACATGTTTCCCATTGTAATTGGGCTTGAAGAGCAGTTTTGGAGGATGGCTGGGGGCACTGCAAAAGGTGGGGGCTATAAATCCACAGACTTTTCAAGACTAACTTTATAGTTTCCATCTATTCCTGACTTCATTTAAGTCTGAAACATTACTGGGAACATAGTCAGAGCCAAAGCCGGTGCCCCTCCCTCCTCCTTGTGCACCGGCTCGTAAAGATTCCGGGCAGCAGCTGCAGCCATTGAGACGGTTTTCATTTCCTTCCTTTGTGTGAGCTGCAAGGAAGCACAGAACGAGGGAGTGGGGGTGGGTCTGATAAATGATTCCCCAGGAAGGCAACTTCATAAATGGGTTGGAATTAAAATACAAGATGCTCGAAGCCCTCCTACTCGCTCATGGTTAATGCCGAAGTGTGCCTTGGCTTTATTCACTTGACTCTGACGGCTTTGCTTATGAGTTGTAAATCTGCTGGGAGAAAGTGAGTTTGGAGCAACAGACGGCTGAAATGCTTTCTCTAGTTGATGTGCTCAGAAATGGAGTATTCCTGCCAGTTGGGCTCAGCAAATTCTCCTTGAGTATACAGGGAGCAGACAGTGTGAGGTTCAGAACCACGGACAGCGCCCAGCCCCAGGAGCCGGTTCTGGCTAACAGGGCTTTTTCAGGACCTTGGACAGGCCCTTTCTCTGCCACTGAGATCTAATCTGGAAATCCTAGCTAGGGGAGACTGGGAGGGTTAGCTGGAGAAGGTCTCCAGTCTTGGTTGCTCTTAGGCTGATGGAGCCTGGCACAGATGACAGAATGAGTTAACGACAGATGGTACAAAGGGTTGCATTTCATGAAATAAAAATGGTAGCTTCTCACACCTTCAAGGCCAAGTGCAATGGACAATACTGTACACAGCTTCTGCCACCAATTCCTAACAATGCACCATAAGGCAGGCTGACCCATTTCTGAATTTGAAGGTCAACTTGAGCTAACATCCTTGGAAAGGTCACTCAGAGAATCAGGAGCAGGGCCAGAGTCACAGCATGCCCTCCCAGAAGGTGTGGACCAAACTGGAAGTGGGGCTGGTAGGGAGTCTGGCTTAAGACACCACTGTCTTCGCTGCTTTTTCATTAATAACATTAATAAAAACTCTCTCTCTCTCTCTCTCTCTCTCTCTCTCTCTCTCTCTCTCTCTCTCTCAGACACAAATTCCATGTTACTTCTCCAGTTTTAAATCCTTTAAGGGTTGGTTCCCTATAGTCACAGGAAAAAGGGAAAACCTTTTAAAAGACATTCAAAGCTTTTCTCAGCCTGACTCCAGCCTGTTTTGCCAGCACCAACTCTTGACACTCCTTCCCAAGCACCCCAGCTTCCTGAGCCAGGGTAGTGGTGCCAGAGAGTCCTGTCCGGTGGCCGGGCGCACTTACCATTTTTTTTTTTTTGTCTGCAGGGATCTTCCTCCCCAACCAGCTGAGACTGGGTGATGAACAGACTTCACCTCTTAACCAAGATTCACCACCAATATCTCAGGCTCCATGAGGCTTATACCAGCCCAACAAGCAGAGTTTAACATTCTGTTCTGTGTTTGCATTCAGCTTTGTTTTTTACCTCAATTATCACATTTATCACACTATAGTCTAATTATTTGGGCACATTACTTTCTTCCCAACTAAGCTGTGAGCACCTCCAGGGCAGGGACTCCAGCAGATTTCTCTCTGTTTACCCTGCCAATACTGAGATGCAAAGGCTCACAGGGTGTGCTTATAAAGAGAACCTGGGACCAGAAGAGATAGTTTGCAAAAGCAAAATGATGACAGGGGCCATTGCTCTTTAATGCGGCACCCCTCAAATGCCCTAGGAACTTGGTATGTATGGGCCTGAAAGAGAATTCACATGCCAGTGGATCTATTTGCCACTGGGATATCCTAAACCACCCCAGAGAGCAGATCATGAAGATCTTGATCCTGCCTATGGTAGAAGGAGTGTGACCTGGAGTGGTGGATCAGCTGGGTTAATCCTCTGTCCCAGTGCTCTGACTGGTGGTGAGGAAGGAACTCTTAAGCCTCCCATTGTATCAATTCACCTTGTGATGGACAGAATTGACACTTGCAGTGTGTCTGGATCTTAGGATATAATGGTTAAATTTCATTCTACAATTCAGAAAACCTTTACTGAACACTTGCTAAGATGAATTTGCACTGTATTCCAGAAAGCTAAGAAATCTAGATCTCGACCCTTTACAAAGAATAACCTGAGAGAGGACTGTGACTGATCATAAGCCATGGGAAGGCAGGCCTAGTATAAGGGGTTAGAGAAAGCCCCCAGGTTGGGATAACATACAGCCAGCCTTCCATATCCACGGCCCCATATCTTCAAAGTTAACCAACCATGGATGGATTGGGACTGTTTTGTTTTGTTTTTTTAATGCATCATGCTAACATGTATAGATTTTTCTTCTAACAATCCTCTAAACAGTACCACATAACCATTAAGGAGGCAGAATTTGCATGGCATTAGCTGTTGTAAGTCATCTAGGGCTGATTTAAAGTACACAGGGGGCTGTTCATAGCTTAGATACAGATATGATAGCACTTTATACAAGGATATGTGCACGCACTGGTTTTAGTATTCATAGGCGGTCCTGAGACCAGTGCCTGGGGGATACTAAAGGACATCTGTGCATGCTGAGGCTCAAGTGGGGCTGAAGCAGGGAGTGATGGATGCCAGTCCACGTGGCAGCTCTCATTTAAAAGCTTTGGGGTTCTTAGAAGATTCCCTATCTTCTGCTCTGGTGCAGGCTTTGGACCATTTCCCCTAATCTGCAACTGTAAGCAACCAAAATGCCAACTGAAGTTGCCCCTCATTTTAAAGGCACCACTTGGATGAGGTTGGGGACAAAGGAAAGGTAAAGTTCCTTCTATGTCATTAAACCAGCTCCCACTGTCACAGGGGATGCACCAGTGCCACCACTTCAAGAATGTTATGCCTTGAAGCAGGTTCCTCCATCACGACTAGACTGAGCTGCTAATGGGTGTCTAATTTGGGGTATGTTGCAAAATCTGTTAACAATTAGTGCTCAGGGTGTGCTGTACTAGATGAAAGAGTTCACTGGAACTGGGGTGCAAGGCTGTCACCCTCCTGCCCCCACAAAAGCATAAAAGTCAGTTCAATCTGTGGGTTAGCCCCATTGCTTGTAGGGGGCTGAGCTCTTCCAAATACCCTTCGGCATGTTACTTTCCTCCCAAAGTCCTCTTAGGTGGGCAGGGCATTAATGTGCTATTACTTCCCGTTCATGAGTGGTGCAATAGAGGCTTGGCCTGAGAGAGTAGCTTGGCCAGAATGAGGGGGTTGGACAGGTTTGCCTTCTTGAAATTCAAGCCACTCTCTCTAGGATCAATTTCTGGGCTTCTTCTAGCTTGGTGCACTGTATCTCTGTGAAATAACTGGACTAAATGACTCTCAGGTTTATCCCTAAGCACCCAGCATATGGGCTGGAGCACAGCTAGCTGACCCAAGTATCAATCAATGTGTGGTGCTCTGTCTTAGGACTGAGAGCTCTCCCTCCCTCCCCCAGTCAGTGAGTGCCTGTGAATGAAGTACCTGGCTGTGCTTTAGTTTCTCCATCTACAGAATACGGATGCTGGCTGAGGAGACTCACAGAAGTACCTGCCACTTTAGAAAGCCCTGGATTTAGCTTTTGTTCTGTGGTGATCACCGGGAGGGTTCTCAGTGCCACCAAGCTGCAGACTCCATCTGAAGAAGACAGGGTGGAGATGTTGCTCTTCCTCAACAGAGAGGTTTTAGCAACATAAAACAATCCCAAAGGTTGCTTAAAGCAGTGCCAGGCTAGCCCAAGTGCTGGGCAGAGTCTAGCTCTTTGGAGCCCACGGCAAGCACACAGGGAAGGGGTTCCAAGGCCTGTCTCAATGAAGCTTCACAATTTCACGATCTGCTATTCAGTCCTCAGTTACCTACTGTGTGCTGGCACTCAGAGGACATGGAGATAAATGAGTCCCCCAGTCTGCCACAGGTCGACTAGAAAAGATAAGCAACAGGCACAAACAGAGTCATCCTTCTCTCATTTGGCTCCTCAGCCGAGCAACTGAACTGCAGAGATTGGAAGGAAAAAAATAGGGATGAAGGAGGAGAGGGAGGGGGGGACACAAGGCCATATCAGCTTTGCAAAAGAGGATGTTTCAAGTGGAATGCGGGGCTAATTTAAATCCCAAAATGACTGATGTATTTTCCATGGTATTTTATTAATCAGCCCCAGACGGAGCACAATTTGCAAATTTCATGTGGCAGCTATTAAACATTTTCTCCTACATAAGTAAATGAAAGGGATTTACTAATTCCAGCAGACACTTTGTGAATGGCTGACGGGAGCACGGGCTTCAATACCAGTGGACACTGAAGTTGCTCATAATGGGAAGCAACCCTCGGATTCCAGTGCTATGCCTTCGCACACATTCTGAGCCCCAGAAGACTTGATGAGTATTGATACATTTATCAAGGGTGGTGATTGTTTAGGTAAAGATGCCAGATGGAGTAGAGACTGTCCTGTAGGAAAACATGAGGAAATAAAGCTTTTTGATAATGTCCTGGGACTTCTGCTACTCTGCCCTGGGCATTCCGGGATATTCAGGCAGGTCTCTTGATAGGCAGAGGAAGAAACAGATCTCTAGATCTCCTTCTGCTCTCTCTTAAGATAGCCATCTGGAAGAATCCTACTCTAGGGGCTTTTTTTTGGCCAAATGTTCTTCATACCTTACACCTTGCAAAGATCCATGGTTTTGGATTTTTACCATTGGCCACAGCCAGTGCTATCCATCAATGAGTGTGTATTAACTTCACTCAGTGTGGGAAAAATTGGAAGCATGAAGAACAAAATGGGCTAGGTCATGGCATTTGACAGATGTGAGAGAGATAACAAGAGCAAGATACTGGGGTCAGAGGAGCCCACATTCCTGCTGATAGGACCTGGGAACCCCAGCATCTCAGAAAATGGCATAGAGATAACTTGATGTCTCTTGATGCATCTCTGGCTGAATCTGTCTCTGGGTTTTGATCTACTTATCTATAAAATGAGAGCCTTGGAATTAGCTCCACTCTGGCAGAAGATCCTAAACCATATTCATCTTTTCCTCAAGGGGAAATGTTTTGCTAGGAAGAAAAGTGAAGCCTCCTGAGAGTAAGGCTGGTTAGTGATACCAGATAGGTCTCCTGGCAGTTGTGGGAAGAGAGGCTGCCCTCCTATTGAAGGACCCCCACACCCAGAGCCCACCCACGCTGTGGGATGTGATGACTTTGGTTATTTTCCATATCCTTAGCCTTGATTTACTAGCCTTAAACTAAATCCTCTCTGCAACCTTGCAGGCAGCTGTGCACTGCACATCTGCCCTGTGCGGTCTCTGCCTGGCTCTGAGGATGTGGTAGGAACCAGATTTGCTCTCTGTTCTACACATGGCCATCAGGGGGCAGATGTGTTGTGACTGTGTCAAGGACAGAATCTACCACTCTTCCCACTAAAACCCATCCAAGGCCAACTCCCTTCCTTCTTCTTTGTCCATGTCAACCATGATGAGTCCAGGGCATTTTCTCCTTCCCATCTCTTCCTTGACATTCCTACACAGCAGAGGCTGCCCTCTGCAAAGCTGTGCTGTCTTCTTCCATCTATTTAAGTCATGTGCACACAGTGTCAAACCCCGCCCTCTTCCTATGGTTAGTGATACGCATGGCACCAAATTGCTCATTGTCCCAGAATCCCCCAGGTCTGCGGAACTCCTTGACTTTAGTAAACATTTATTAAGTAAATGTTTTTCTTGTGAGATCTCATAGCAAGGGTGGCTAAGAACAGGAGGCAGCACCAATCATCCCCTAAAGCCCACAGTTCAGTGGACATTTCTAAAAAATGGCCTCTGCTGTTGTTATATATTGCCATGTGCAAAGCTTTCAACAATGAGTTTCAAAGTATACCAGGAAACCAGAGTTTTATCTCATTAGAAGACAAATCAAGAATTGAAAAGTGGTGTAGATATGACCCAGATGTTGGGGTCTCTTAGTTAAGATTACTATTGTTGTGATGACACCTCATGACCATAAGCAACTTGGGGAGGAAAGGGTTTATTTGGCTCATGCTTCTACATCACTATTCATCACTGAAGGGAGTCAGGTCAGGAACTCAAACAGAGCAGAAGGTGATGAAGAGGCCATAGGGGAGTGCTGCTTACTGTCTTGCTCACCGTGGCTTGATTAGCTTGCTTTCTTATACAATCCAGGATGACCATCCCAGAGGCTGCCCCACCCACAAGGGGCTGGGCCCTCCCCCATTACTCACTATTTACAAAAATGCCCTACAGGCTTGCCTAAACCTGACCTTATGAAGGCATTGCCTCGACTGAGGTTCCCTCTTCTCAGATGACTATAGCTTAGGTCAAGTTGGCATAAAACTAACCGGCACATGGAGTGACCAGATGAAAAGTTTTAAACGGCTGTGGTTAGTTCAAGGCCATAATGAAAAAGGAAGTTGGCACGCAAGAACAGATGACAGCCAGGAGCTGAGAGATGGAAATGCTAGGAAAGAACAAAAGTGCTAGAGAGAAAAAATGCTGACAGAATGAAGGATGTCTTGGGCAATTTTATGGCCGGCCAAGTAAGAATCAGAGAGCTTGAGTATTGGTCAATAGAATTCATGAATGGAAATAAAATAGGGGAAAAGTACATTTAAAAAGAACAGAGGGGAGAGAGAGAGAGAGAGAGAGAGAGAGAGAGAGAGAGAGAGAGAGAGAGAGAGAGAGAGAGAGAGAGAGAATGAAAACAACACCCTACACCCTATCAGGAACTGTAGACAGCTGGGCACGATGGTATACCCCTATAATCTCAGCATTTGGAAGGCTGAGGCAGGAGGATCACACATGTGATTCTAACATAATGTTTTGTGATAAACTGAACTATATAGTTAGATTCTGATGTAATGTGTGTGTCATTGAACAACAAGAAGAAAATGAAAGAACCAAGCAAGAGAAACGTCTGATGTAATTATGACGGTGTCCCCCCCCCCCCCCCCCCCCCCGTGTTACTGAAAAAGACAAAGCATCAGATCCCAGCAGCTCAGGTCCTGGCACAGTCTAAGGAGACTAAAGAAGCCCCAGTCCAAGCCCCAAAGCCCCGATTCTGGGCCACTGTCCCATGGCCATCACTACAGATCATCTGGCGGTCACCCCACATGAATGGACTAGGTATGAAAGTTTCTGCTGGGACAGAGTTGCAGAGGAACATCTCAGGACCAAGATGCCAGCCTGCAGTAACAGAAATTTGAGGCTGAGAGTTTGGTTTGAAAGCTAAAGAGTGATTTATCCAGTAGATTTGGGGCCCCTCTGTGAGTTTCTTGCCTCCCGGAGCCAGAACAGGGTTCCAAACTGCACATCACATCCCTGCTGGAGGTTCCTACTGACTCAGCACTCATCCTAGAGTACACAATTTGGGTCCTCTGGGTCACATGTTCATATCCCATCATCCATGTCATCAGGGAAAGGCAATATCTGGCCTCACTAGCTTTGTCACTGGAGAGCAGTTCCTATGTCTCAGACTTGTGAAGTGAGATTCTCCAGGTATAAGAAAGTATCTCCATGGTTCCTACCCACCATTACATCACCCCTAAAAAGCTCTAAAGAAACAGCCTTGACCTCTACTCATTTGGAAACATCTATGGCTCTTTACAAAAATCTATACAAAATCTATACAAAAATCTATACAAAAAGGACCCATGTGTTCTCATGTCCAAGTTTATACCCAATGTTTACAGCAGCCCTCAAAATGCACCCTTTGGAGCTGCTTGCTGTGTGGAAATGGTGTAAGACGTCTCCACCATCCACCCTGGGAAGATGCTGCATAACTGCTTCCCCTTCACAGAGTTGGCCTTGGAGGTAGAAGTGTCGTGCGGAGCCTTGCAGAGGCTTGTCTGCCTCTATTTCTGCGTGTCCTAGAGGCCCTGGCTTCCTAGTGATGGTGTCTCACTAAGGAAGTATAGGTGCAGACCCAGGGCCACTCCTTTAAGATGCAGCTTCCTGTTTGTTTGGCTGTTTGTTTTTTTTTTTAAACTTTGTTGGGCGTCACATTTTGCAGACAGAGCACTCTGTGCCAAACACGATTCAGATTCATGCATTATTTACCAGCTAATATCACAAATGCTGTGTATACAAACCAACCCTCTTCCACCCTTGCCCTGATTGCGCAAACGAGCCAAGACAGTAGCAGCTCTGCATGTTCTACACAATGGGGTCAGGCTCATCACCCCGGTCCCCCTTCTGTGGCCAAGACAGTGTCGTAGCAGAGGAACATG
Organism: Apodemus sylvaticus; assembly: GCF_947179515.1. NCBI lineage: Eukaryota > Metazoa > Chordata > Mammalia > Rodentia > Muridae > Apodemus > Apodemus sylvaticus. The sequence goes on along the minus strand of NC_067488.1, from coordinate 43,198,565 downwards.
GACTGGTTGTCACCGGCTGGACCAGTTACAGTGAACAAAGGACAGTGGGTCCTTGCTGCTTGCTAGACTGAAGACATTTCTCGGCCATTCAGAGATCCTCTCCCCAAGTCGTGCTTCAAAGTCTGTTCCATTTTTCCTGTTAGCTACGTTCTGCTTCTGGGAAGCATCAGCAGATTTGCTGGGAGGCCTGGCTCATTCCTGCACCCCTCCCTGCCGCCATGGCCACAGACCTCTCTGTATGTCTTCCCTCTTCCTTCCTTTGCACCCTCCCTACACCTCTCCTTGAAGCCCCCCTTCATCTCTCCCTTCATCCTTCTTTGTATCTCTCCATGAAGTCCTCCCTGCACCCCTCTCTGAACCCTCTCACATCCCTTCCTGCATCACTCCATCCCTGCATCCCCTCCTGCATCCTTCCTGAAACCCCCCTTCATCCTTCCCTGCATCTTACCCTGCATCACGTCTTCCCTGCCCCTTGCTGCTTGCCCCAGATGCTCTTGGATCTTTTCACCTGTTAGCACCTGACATCCTCCATTACAGCTTCTGCTTGGTACCGTCCGACCTCTCTCTACAAATGCTTTTCTGGTAAAAAGCCTAGAAAGAGTTGAGGAGAGGCCAGGCCCCGGTGTGTCAGGCCTGGAAAGCTGGATCAGAGGAGCAGTGTGTGCAATGGAGGGGGAGAGAGAACAAGTTTCTCAAGCATCAGTGTGGGGACAACGTTGTGCTGACCCATTTATTAAAGTAGTGGAGCTGTCGTGTGTGAAATCTACCAGAGCCTGACAGAGTTGTGAAATCTATCTTATTTAGGACACAGTGGGTCTAGTGGGAGAACTTGGGAGAGATCATGACAGAGGTAGGTAAGAAGTGTGTATATGAGGGACTCTTGTGGGTGGAGATGGAGAGGACTACTGAATGGGATGATGGAGAGAGGGAAAGAGACGTAACAGAGACCCCCATCCCTCAGCTGAGCCAAGAAAGTCAGGAGCCAGAGGGAGTAGAAATGCCCCTGACTGACACGCCCTCCAAGTCACCGGAAGCCACTTTTCTTGTTCTCCAAATGGAAGTCATAAAACCTGCCTGCTGGCAGAGTCTTGGCGGACACACTCTGACAAAGGCCAGGGAGGCACCTCGGTTTGCAGGGTTCTGGGGAGGCAGCTGCATTATTCACAAAAGGCATTTCCATATGCCTCTGTGAGGACTCAATTCCCCTTGCCTCCTCAGGGAATCCACTTACAGGAACCCATTTGCACCTGATTGCAGAGGCCGCTGCTGATAGTCCCCGGCCTGTCTCATAGTTCTTGCCACCTTTTCAAAACAACTAGGATCCAGCTTATTTACCCGGCTTCCTCAGACCCTTCCCCACCCTGCGCTACCATCCCAGGCTGGATCAGCATAAAGGCACCTGCCCTCCTATCCTGCCTTCTGTCTTATCCTGCCTCCCATTTCAGCCTCATTTCTCTTCTGTGCCGTGATCCCTAACTCTGGCTGAGGTCTGCTCAGAATGTTCAAATTCCCTCCTGGAGCCACCACTCTTATCTTCGCAGAAGCACCCATGTCCCCCCTCGACCCTCTAATCTACTGGGTGCTGCTAAGTCACTAAGGTCCTGTGTACCCTCTTTCCTCTGTCCCTGCCACTTCACTGTACTCTGCGGATGGCACCACATGGCTTGCTCGCTGGGGAGATTACTCCCTGGGACTAGCTGCCTGTGGGAGGTAACAGCATCATCTTCCTGGATCCACCCTGTGTGCATGCTGTGGCCTGGGAAATGCTTGAAGTCCTGCCTTCCGGGGCCTTGCTTAGGAGAGGACAGTGGACACAAGGGGATTGCGAGCATCCTGCATCTCCTGTCTCCATGCCAGCAGCCAGGACTTAGACTCCACTGCATCACCCCTGATTCCCTTTCACCCAAGCCCCCATCTTGAAGGCCTCTTATGGTTTTGGCAACCATAGCGATCTCAGCCTGTAACACAGGAAACAAGTTTGAGCCAGTCTCCCAGCCTCACATGTCCGCTCTGCTCTAGACACTAAGGACCTGACTTAGGGATTCTTTTCCTGCACAAAATATCATGACCAAGAAGCAAGTTGGGGAGGAAAGGGTTTATTCATCTTACACTTCCACACTGCTGTTCATCACCAAAGGAAGTCAGGACTGGAACTCAAGCAGGTCAGGAAGCAGGAGCTGATGCAGAGGCCATGGAGGGATGTTACTTACTGGCTTGCTTCCCCTGGCTTGCTCAGCTTGCTTTCTTATAGAACCCAAGACTACCAGCCCAGAGATACCCCCCACCCTTAATAACTAATTTAGAAAATGCCTTATAGCTGGATCTCATGGAGGCATTTCCTCAAGGGAGGCTCCTTTCTCTATGATAACTCCAGCCTGTGTCAAGTTGACACACAAAACCAGCCAGTACAGGATCTAAGGTCCCATTCCCAGAGCAAGGCTCTGCCTCTTCCTCACAGTTGGGCCAGCTACATCCTTATCTGCTACTGCAGTGTTACTCTGGTTTACTGGGTGTGACATCACCACTCCTCACCAGCTCTGGACATTTCTGACAAAGCCCTGTCTGTGGGGAATCTGCTGCCCCCCTCCCTTCTGCCTCCCAAAGCACCTCAGTCTTTCAAATTTCCCAGAAGTCCTGTGGTGAGACAACATATCTTGCTCCCCACATCTTGGGGCAGAATGTTCCAGTGCTCCAACAGGGCTATCACAGGCAGCCACAGGTCTGCTCAAGGTTCTCTGAAAAGCCGTATTCCAGAGTTCTTGGAGACCCCTGCAGGAGTGAGAGGCCTTGGGGAGAAACACTCATCTTCCCGTGGGATTCCAATTATTCTGACATGGAGGTAAGAGGGTGAACCTACTATTAACAATTCTGTCCTCTCCTGCCCTGAGCGTCCTCTCCTATACCACGAACTCAGCTTCTGAGCTCTTAAACCCCAGACAACAGAGAATGCCATGTTGAGAAACCCCACGCTACGAAAACAGCACTCCTGAATTAAGGGGAACTAGAGAAGGCCCAGTCTAGAGACTATGGCCCAGAGACTCCCTCCTCACATCTGCGAGTTTGCTGCAGGGCCACGCCCTAAGGCTGAAGAGGCCACAGGAGGTTGAAGTTCCTCCTCCTGGAACAAGCCAAGCATCTGGAGAGGATATACAGCAGAGGCCTGAGGCCACCTCAGGAGGATACTCTCAATGAAGAGCTGAGTCACTGTGGAAACGCATACCGTGGCCACTGACACCTGTGCCCTCTGTGACTCTGCAGATGTGGCCTGTAACCCAGGGCCTCCCTGTTGGGAACCAGGGAGCTTGGCTCAACACCCCCAGCTGAGCTGTTTGCACATCCCGTGGCTTAGCTTGATTCCTGCCTTCCCCGCCCAGTGTGGTACAGACTTCCCAGGTGCCTGACCTATGACTATAATTGTTTTTTCCTGTTTCCTTCCCTGGCCTCTAGTATATATATTGCTGGTCTCTCAGTAAAGCTTTGGCATTCTCCTTGCAGAATGACCCGTGTCTGTGTTTTTTGTTAATCCCCGAGGCCTACGCCCGATATTCGGTACCGTGGCAGTGCGGACACTGTCACCTCCCCAGACTAGGAAAGGCTGCCTGTGGTGGCTGATGAGGCCTAAGGCACAGGCGGCTTTGTAGAGAGCAGGGTAATGGGGCCAGACCAGTGGAAACACAGTCTGTGTGATCCGGGGGAGGGCCTTGCCTCTTCAGCCTCTCCCGCAGTTAACTGTGCATACTCTGCTAGGCTCCCTACCTCTGTTATACTCCACACTCCTGTCCTCTGTGCTGCATTAGGAACTGGACTCTGTCTCTCTGAAATTCTCTTTATGGGGGTATAACCCCAGCTCCTCTGTGATGGACACTCTTGGTTGTCAACCTGCCTTACATCTGGAATAGAGTAAAACCCAAGTAGCTGGGTACATCTTTGAGGGAGTTTTCTTAATTAGATCATTGGAAGTGGGAAGGTCCCCTCTTTAAGCTGGGCCACACCTTCTGGTGGCAGCCTATAAAAAGGGCATGAAAAAAGGAAACTTTCTCTCTTTGCCTGCTTGCTCTCACTCTCGCTGGCAAGATTTCCTTCACTGGCAACTAGGGCCTGCTTCTTCAGGATGCCAGTGTATACCAAAGAACAGCTAAGACATCCAGCCTCATGGACTGAGATATATATATATATATACATATACATATATGTATATATGTGTGTATATGTGTGTACATATACATAATATATAAAACATAATTATAATATGTAATATATAATATATAACCTATAGCATATAACATAATATGTGTATATACATATACATACATACACATATGGAATTCCAGGAATAATTTGTTACCTAAAGTAAGACTGAGCATTATCTTGGAAGAAACATTATCCTAGAAGAGCATTATCTTGCCAGTATATATCTTGAGACATTATCTCTGCAACACCTGATCACTCCTTTTGGTCTACAGGACCAAACACAGTAGGTATCCAATGCTCAATCTGTCCAGTGTGCGTTAGTTTGCTATTCCAGCTCCAAAACATCTGTACTTCTGGCCATGGGCATCCTGGAGAGTTCTAGAAGGCCCCTGGAAGAAGCCTCTGGAAGATCAGAGAGTTTCCCCTGCAGGACAGCCAGAGCTAAGGAGAGTGGGGCCAGCATGTGTAAACACATCCCCTTCCTTCCCTACAAGGTCACTCTAGGGCTCAGCGCACTGTGCTTGCCCTGGAGCCCTGTCCTTGGAGCCTCTTCACGGTGCTGCAACCCTGCTGTGTCCTGTATCCGGCACTCTGCCCATCATCCTTGCTCCTGAGGACGCCTCAGAAAATCGCACTCCTGCGTGGACCCAGCGCACTCTGCCACTGCTGGATAAAGCATCCTAAGAAAATACAGCTGAGGCCTACTGTAACCTTCAGGGGAAAGGGAGACTCTGGTGGCTCTGCCAGCTGAAGGAGGCGAGGATGTGGAACTTCACCGCCAGCTGCTTTAGGGAACTTGAGTCTCGGGAGCACAGCTGTGTTTTTGTCTGTGGTGGCTAGGAACAGGTCATGACATGTACTTTCCTGCCTTGACAAAAGGAAGGCTCCAAGGAGACAGGGGCCGAATGAGATGCGGGCCTGTGGGATAATAGAGCCTTATTCAGGCTAAGAATATAAAGGAAAACCTTTCTTTCCATTCAAGGTCTGTTTACACCCATAGTGGGGATGTGCACAAACAAGACAGGATGTACTCCCATAGTCTGGGGTCCTTAACAGGGGGTGTGAAGAAAGCATACAGGGTATACTTGCACAGTTTGGGGTAACTCTGAGGCTCAAGTGTGGGAGAAGAGTGCCTGTGTTGATTTTGTGGATGGATTTGATGCATCCTTATATTCTTTAAATGTATTACTTTAACTCTTACATACACAAGATTATAAGGTACATCATTGAATTAATGTTGGTTCATTGAGAGAAAAAGAGGAACTAGAAGTTGAATAGACATCTCAAATGTTTTACTGCAGGGGCCCTGATGCTTGCCCTCTTACTGACACTTCTGGACATTGAAGACGGCAGAGTTCCAGCATCCACGCAGCCCCTTCTGTGATGGACACACATTTCTATGAGTGTGTGGTGGACTCTACTCACAGAGTCCGATAAGAGGTGGGGCAAGCGTTCACTCAATCTTCTGTGGGCACAATAACACTCACGGAGGGAGACAGGAGTTCTCCTGCACCCCTCATTTGGTTACATTTAAGTATTCTTCCTACTCCGTAAGAAAGGTCTGGGGTCCAAGGAAAAGACTCCATAGTCAGAGCACCTGGCACAAAAGTCTAGCAAGCTGAGTTCAGTCCCTGGAATCCACATAAAGGTGAGAGGGAAGAAATGACTCCAGGAAGTTGTTCTCTGACCTCCACATATATGCTGCAGCACCCCTGTCCCTCACATATCACACACACACACACACACACACACACACACACACACACACACACAGAGAGAGAGAGAGAGAGAGAGAGAGAGAGAGTAAATAAATAAAAGCACTTTTAAGAGAAATGATGAAATCTCTGGCCATGGTGTGGTCACTGACCATGTGATAGTCCCAGAGGGCAGCGGCTGTCGGGGGGACTTGGGCTTGCCTGGGCTGGTTATCTACCACCCATAGCAAGTATCCACACCACTGCTGTCTAACTGCACAGACATGCTGTGTCTTTATTCCTGTAGGTGAGAGTCCTGGTGGGTGTGGGTAGCTGTTTCACGGGGTCTTCGCAGACTGCCCACCTGTGGTCTTGGCTGGAATCTAAGTCCCCTCTCAAGGTCATTTGCCTTGAGATAATTCAGTGCCTTGTGGCGGAAGGACTGGAGTCCCCATTTGATACCTTTAAAGGCAGTTCATAGCAAAGCTGATGCTCTTCCTCCAGCTGGCTGGAAAGGCTTTATAACCTAGGTTTACATACCATCCATGTGGCAATGTGCCTTTGTCACTTGACAAAACCCATTGAGGAGCTTAATGGATGTCATTGTACCCTTGGTCTCACTGTCCCCCAAGGCAATACATCACAGAGAAGCAATGGAGAGACGAAAACAGTCTATGTGGTGATGGAGTAGAGTCACAGACATGGACACAGACACAGTCACGGATGCAGACACAGACACGGACACGGACACAGACACAGACACAGTCGCAGATGCGGAACCTGACCCAGACACCAACATGGGTTGAGTGTACATACACACTCCTGGGTTGGAGTATCCAGCAGCAACAGCGTGCCCTATCTGCAATTAGTGGACAAGTACCCAGAGCTTGGTTTCTAGAAACATCTCTGTAAGAAGAAGTGAGGTTCTTTGCTAGACAGTTCAGACAGGGACTGGGGAGGAGGTGTGCAAGACAAGCCTAAAGCACAATGTTTTTAGAGTATAGGGAGGATCCTGATGAAGATACCACACAGAGCCTTCCAGACTGCAGTGACGAGCTGAAGGAATTCTTGTGACAGGGCCAGTGCAGCCTGAGTGGCTGTAAATAAATGGTGTTAGCATGGATGTGACCCAAATCTAAAGGAGACGTTCATGCTCTGCATAGCTGTCATGGGTTGATAAGAAGAGTGAAGGGAAAGAGGCAGAGTCCCTAGGCCAGAGAATTTCACATGCTTCCATGAGTTTCTTGTAGCCCAAGCAGATGATCTGCTCCTCAAGTGGGGGGGGGGCAGCGCTGAACAGGGAGGGGTGTGGCTTTTCAGCAATAAACACCATCACAACCCAAGGACCAAGGTCAACCCCACCAGCCAAAGGCTTCTTGAGAGTGTGTGGTTTGAATGTGTGTTCCCAAAGTCATATGCTGATTCCCAGGTCCCCAGAATGGGGCCACAATTTCTCTTTTGACTCTCCTGATGTGAGGGCCCTTAGCCGCTCCGCCACAATTCAAGTGCACAAAATCGTACTTCAAACCTTTACCTCAACGCATGTCATGGAAGGCAAAGAAGAAATGATCTGCAAGATAAAATTAGATGTCTATCTCACAGCAAACACAGAAATAAATTCCAGATGGACTGGAAACTTGTACGTGAAATGCAAAACTGTAAGGCATTTTTTTTTTTTTGAAAAGCATGGGAGAATGTTTTTAACATATCTCAGGAGGGGCATGACAATAGACAGGAAGGGTTCAAAAGCTGAGTCAGGGTGTGCTGGGGGCAGGATGGAGCAGGTGGTACACAGGTGGGAAGTGGAGTGGTCCCCCATGGGCACTCAGAATGAAACCCAACAGCAGTATCCATCACATCCATCATGCCCATCCACTGACAAGGGCTGAGAAAGCTGATACCCTGACGGTTGGCATGGATGTGGAGAAACAGGACCACTGCCACAGTTGGTAGGCAGATGGGTCCCCATGACACAGAAATCACCCCTGATCACTCACCAAGAGGGTTAGTAACACTTCCGGGCGAGTTCTCGCAATCCTTCGATACTCTCCTGTGTTCAAGCTACGAGCTGTGATTAGTCATAGTAGAAAATCCCTACCCAAGAAAGGACGCTACGCTAGTTGAGGAAACAGATAAACATGGGTTTTTCTCCACAATGGGGTCCTCTAGCTAAGACAGAAGTGACTTTGGTGTGTTATGTAAGGCAAGCCTTTAAAATAATGTTAGAGCGAGAAATCAGGGTCAAAGATTTGTCGAGGTGATTGCATATGTGCACATTTTGATGCACACAATATTGATTTCTACTTCTTTTATTAAGGTCATAATATAGTCATATCATCTCCCCATTCCCCTTTCTCCCTCCAAACATTCCCAATTACTCTTTCTTCCTTTCTCCCCCCTCCCTCCTTCCCTCCCTCCCTCCCTCCCTTCCTTCCTTCCTTGCTTCCTTCCTTCCTCTCTCTCTTCCAAATTCATGGCCTCCTTTTCTCATTAACTGCTGGTAGAGTCATATATGTCTTTACATATGTATTCCTAGATATAGCCTGTTCAGTCTGTATCATATTACTTTTAATTGCATCTTCAGAGATGACCATTTGGTACTGGTTAACAGTTTGGTGTGCCCTTCCCTGGGGAAGACTATTTCTCCCACACTCAGTATTGCTTAGAAGCCTGTGGTTTTTTGTGTATGGTTGTGGCTTGCCACCCCGTTAGTGTGTCTACTGCTGTCCTTAGAGATCATGTTTAGGCAGTCTCATCTGTGTGCCTTGCTGGCCGTGGCTTCTGACATTACTGGGAGACAACCTCACAGCAAATTCCCTGATCCTCTGGTTCTTATAGTCTTTCCAGCATACCATCTGCAGTGTCCTAGGAGTCTTAGATACTGTTAGTTGTTTTATAGATGTATCTGCTCAGACCAGGCCTCACAACTGTGGTTTTGATTGGTTGTGGTTTTCTGTAATAATTAATAATCTCAGTCTATTGCAAAGAGAAGTTTCTTTGACAAGAGAGAATAATTTTAATTTTGCTCATATATGAACACTGGCTTGGAGGCAGTCCTTGCCTGGAGGACAGGCAGGCTGCTACTGGCCTCTCTCTGTCACTCTAAGAGATAGCAAGCTAATATAGTTAACTGCTAACACCTGTTTATTTGGGGTGACATTTATATAAATGTCAATTCTATTATATTTTATATTTCCTGGTGGGTTAGAAAAAATCACCATGATGGCTCAACAGCAGACTTCCTTCCTCTGCCCAGCGGAGTATCCCACACTGCCAGGACATGGCATTACCAGAGCCCAGGCAGGCCAGGCTGACCAAGGAGGTCTGGCTTAAGAAGAAGGCCAGCCGTAGAGGGGAGCCCATCCTGCTGGGGGTCCAATGAGGCCCATCTGGCCACCAGCATCACCATCTATCCCAAGCTGGGCCTGGGGCCAGAAAGAAGCAGAAAATGGGACCAGCGCCATTTCGCCCAGCTCTCTTGCCAACTCCCAGATCTCACCCCATCTCTGCTGCTGGCCCACATCTTTTGAAGGAATTTCTATAACCAGATTACAATGAGCGTCCTGAAGGAAACAAAGAAGACACCATGGGAGTAGCCAGGATTGGTCTCTCTGAGGATGCAACACTTCAGCTGGGAACTGAAACAGGGCAGGTTATAGAAATGTGCAGATTGTAAAGATTCTTGGGTTTGGTATAGTTAAGGGACAGAAATGACTATACTGGGGCTGGGATCTGACAGAATAGAAGGGGTTGAGGACCAAGTAAAAGAGGCTGAGCCCTGGTTTGGATTACTGACTAAGCCCCAATCCTTTACATACTGGTCCCTGATCCCAATCACACACTGAGTTTTGATCACCTTGGTGCTAAGTCTCACATAGAGCCATGATAAAGTTCTCAGTTTAAGCTGTGAGCCTGGCCACTGTCAACTTGGAACCCGATGTCACATGGAGGGAGCCCTAAACCAAATCTCATTCTGAGGCCTGATTACTTATACTCCTAGCCTTGATCATGACTATTGACTTAGCCTTGATCCTCATAATAAAACAGATCCTGGAGTGGGTCCGGATCTCTGGTCACATTGTACACTAATCTCCAAGTATGGACTGAACCATGATTCTTGGCCAAAGACGAAACCCCAATTTCAGGTCCTTGATGGTGAATTTTTTTCTAGGTCTGGACACTTACCAAGCCCACTACAAAAATACTGCTTTAGGGGATGAAAGATCCAAAAGATAGCGCTAACTTGTTCTGCAGTGGGAAGTTCTACCTGTGTCCCGCCCCCCCAAGCTCTGGCAGTGGCAGGAGGGTCTGGCCTGCACAGGGCACAGCACGTGGCCATGAGTCACGAAGGAGGGTCAGGCAAGCGAGTGAGCCAGCTGCCTCTGCGTGCCTCTGAGAAGCCTCCATTTGGTCCATAATGTGATGTTAATTGCTCTCCGTGGTGCCTGGTGCTTTGTTAAAAAAATTTTTAATGTTGATTTTTATTGAAAAACAGAAATAGCACAGCATATGCTTCTAGCATCGACGGCGCTAAGTGGCGCCCCCTTTGCAGTCCCTCTAGAGAGCCTGCGGGGGGCTGTCAACAGGCTGTGTTGCCAGAGTTGCTAGCTCTCCTGCTGTGTCCTGAGGGACTCCTGGGAAGTGGCAGGCAGGGGCAGGAGCCTTTGCCCAGAGGAGAGTCTAGAATCCTGTTTCCTGGCACTGTGATGGCGCAGGGCAAAAAAAAAAAACAACAGACTCTGGATGCTTTCACCGGGAGCCTTGAGCACACATTGTCTGTGTCTGGTCAGCACACCTTGATGGCTGTGGCCTGGAATGATTCATAGAGGATGGGCAGAGAGAGGGCGGGGAGACAACAAAAGTGTGATTGGTCATGGGTGGGCGTCAGGCAGACCACGCTGAGCCTCTCAGGCTTTGGTGTCGGCAAGGAGAGGGTCACTCTGTCTTGTGTCGACGGGCCGAAGACTTAGTGACTTTCACTGTTGCTCACATGTGACAAGGGCACGTGGGGAGTTCTGCACAGCTACACTCAATCTCATCTGTGTGTCCTCAGGGACAAGGTTTGATTGGGCCAGGCTGAGGGGTGAAGACTGTTGGGCACAGTTGCTTCCTATACTCTTCCGTGACCTTTGACATGTGACCCTGAGTCCCCTACTCTACCCACAGAGCCTTAGTGGTGCCAAGCTTCAGACTCTGGTCCGCAGGGATCGTTCCTTTGTCTCCAGTCTATGATCTTTAAGAAGTCCCTGGAAGTGGGCGTGGTCTGGGCCCATCTACCCACTCTGCTTGCATCCTTCTCTTCCCTTCCCCGACTTCCTGTTCACAGAGTGGGTCATTTTGGTACCTCAGCCCTGCAGCATCCCAGTTTGCCCAACCCTGCGGTGCTCAAAAAGGCCTCTCTCCCTTCCCAATGGTCCCTTTGCCCCCTCCCCTCTCCCTCTCCAGAGGTCCTCTGTCCAGCCTGGGCTAACCAGGCCAGCCAGAACAGGCCAGGTGATCTTTGTCAGCCAGGCTTCTTAGGGTCACCTGACGTTTGCTCAGTTGCCCCAGGGAAGTTCTGTTTAATAGAGTAAAATCCCAGAATAAACTCAAAGGTCCTCTCTTAATGTTCACAGCCCTTTGTAAGCCCCCCGCTCCACCCCCACTAATTCCTCTCAAGGTTGATGCTCTGCATTCAGAGTAACAGTCCCCTGTGCTGCCCCTCCCCTCTCACGGCCTCAACCAGAGCCCTGACTCCTTCCCTCCCTGTGCCCCTCCCCTGCCCATCTACAGCTCCTGCAAAAAGCTCAAGGTTGATCCCATCACTCAAAGCTGTTCAGCTCCCTGCCTGCCCTCTGTGCTGTGGCACGCACCTTCGGAGTCCTGCCACCTCTCTTCCCCGCTGCCCAGGGAGGATGGTGTTTCCTAAGACTGATGTTCCCACTGGAGGCCAAGCACGGCTTTCTGCCTCCTCCTCCTCCTCCTCCTCCTCCTCCTCCTCCTCTACTCAGGATGGTAGAGCAGTATGCACTTGCTCTGTCTCTCTGTCTCTGTCTCTCTCTGTGTCTCTGTCTCTGTCTCTGTGTCTCTGTCTCTGTGTCTCTGTCTGTCTCTGTCTCTGCATCTCTGGGTCTCTGTGTGTCTTGGTCTCTGTCTTAGTCTTTCTGTCTGTCTCTGTCTCTTCTGTCTCTGTCTTTGTCTCTGTCTGTCTCTCTCTGTGTCTTTGTGTCTCTGTATCTGTCTCTGTCTGTCTCTGTCTATCTCCCTCCTCCTCCTCCTCCTCCTCCTCCTCCTCCTCTACTCAGGATGGTGGAGCAGTATGCACTTGCTCTGTCTCTCTGTCTCTGTCTCTCTCTGTGTCTCTGTCTCTGTGTCTCTGTCTGTCTCTGTCTCTGCATCTCTGGGTCTCTGTGTGTCTCAGTCTCTGTCTTAGTCTTTCTGTCTGTCTCTGTCTCTTCTGTCTCTGTCTTTGTCTCTGTCTGTCTCTCTCTGTGTCTTTGTGTCTCTGTATCTGTCTCTGTCTGTCTCTGTCTATCTCTCTGTCTCTGTCTATCTCTCTGTCTCTGTCTATCTCTCTGTCTCTGTCTGTCTCTCTATCTCTCTGTCTCTGTCTCTGTCTCTGTCTCTATGTCTGTCTCTGTCTCTAATGGTCTCTCTGTCTCTGCCTGTGTCTGTCTCTGTCTATCTCTCTGTCTCTGTCTGTCTCTCTATCTCTCTGTCTCTGTCTCTATGTCTGTCTCTGTCTCTAATGGTCTATCTGTCTCTGTCTGTCTCTGTCTGTCTCTCTGTTGATCTCCCTGTCTCTTTCTGTCTCTCTCTCCCCCTCCCTCCCATCCCCCCTCTCACGTGTCCCCTCTCCCAGTGGTGCTTGAAGCTCACTTAGGCTCAGTGAACCTCTGGGAACCGTGTGATTAGTTGAATGTGTAGACTGACACTCCTGATGCTCTCGGCGCCTCTTCTCCCGGGTGATGAGCACTCGGCAGAGGAGTCACGGGAAGGAACCTCTGTCTTACATGGCCGCGTGTGGGCACCCTCTGTAGATGGTGTCTATTCCACCCCACCCCCACCCAGCAATGCAGACTCAGCTTTCCAGAGTGCTGAACATTTGGCCTTGTGAAGTGCAGGAATCTATGTTTCCCAGATACTCCTGTCCAGCTAGTCTGTCACATAAATCTCAACCTCAAGATGATACCTAGACTGCCCATTAGACTGCCCACCAAGAGGGTGGAATACTTGCCCAGGTGCCCGCTTAGTCCACACACGATTATGTTTCAGTAGCTAGCTGGAACCCTCAGGCCAGGTGAGCCGTACAGACCACATCACTCTCTGGATGACCTTACTCCTGAAAAAAAAACGAACTCAGGTGCCTCCCCTGAAGGCACCTGCAGCTCTGGCAGGCACCAGGTGAAGCCCTTGGCTCTGTGCACCGTTTTTTTTTTTTTTCCACCTCTCACTGTGAAAGGTGCTAATTCTGACGGGCTTGACAGCTGAGCCGGGAAACCAAGCCTGCAAGGGTTGTAAATATGTCAGGCTGCTCCCTGTGCTGTACGCAGCCCCCCCTCCGCACCCCCTCCCGCCGGTGCCTCCCCCCTTCAAACCCTTCCCTGGGCCAGATGCAGCCATAAAACATCAGCCCGCATGAGAGCCGGGCTCATTTGCATCTCAACCCTTTTGGGGTGACCGTGACCTAGGCAGCCTGGCCATCCAGACCCACCCAGTGTCCTTGGCACGCAGAAGGGGACCAGCTGGGGAGCTCGAGTTGAGGACTCGGGGAGAGGAAAGCCCAGGAGTGCCTTGGCAGGATGGGAATATGCAACTTCAGCAGAAGAGCCAGCCTGCCTGGGGATGCCCCGCATGGAGCGGGTGGAGGAGCAGAGTTCACAGCCAATGAACGAGCCTACAGAGTCCCACACCGAGTCACAGCCCAGGGAGAGATTGAAGGGCTTCATTTAATTGGAAACACCTGCTCTTCCATCTCAGCCTGCCTCAGAGAGGGAATTGGAGAGCCTAGTGCCAGGGTACATCTCAAGCGGTACTTCCCTAGAGCCAGCGCCCTCCACATTACTCCCCAGACGAGGCACGTTCACGAGGAGGAGAGAAGAGGAAGGGACAGCCCTGTTCACAAAGGGCATCCTCCCTGCAGAGTTAGGTCCAGCCCTGGACCGAATATACCAACAGCAGAGTATCTGGGGGCAGGAGAGCCAGGCTGGGGAGCAACCCAGGAGAAGGCTGTGTGCCTTCAAGCCCATCTTAGCACCCAAAGGTCAGAGCCAGTGCTCAGCTTGGCCCTGCCCAGGATGGGTGCAGAATGGTGGCTAAAACCACCTGAGGCAGCTCCTCTGTCAAAGCCATTACCCTCGCACAAGTCCAGGTTGGCGTTGTGTACTTAACACCTACCCCACATGCTTACCTCACTCACAAACGCTCTCTTTCCCCTTGATCTGGTAAGGTGCTTAAAGGAAAGATCATAGCCTTCAGGGTTGGCTTGGCTACTGCTACTGGCAAAGTCTGGGCCTGGTTCTGTGGCCCAGGTCTGCTGTTAGCCCCACACCAGGACCCCCCACAGAATGCACACAGCTTACCCTCATTTCTCAAGGGGACCAGCACACAGCACTAACATCATTGGGCAGATTTCCCTCTTCTCAAAGTTGCACACCCCAAGAAGGGTGATCCTCTGGACTGAGTACCTGAGCTCCAGCTGAGTGGCTGAGAGCTGCCTGATATATCTCTGGAATCCTCTATGGGGTCCACGGTCTGCCCGGATGCCCTTCACTGCCATCCCTATACCTGGCTAAGGGCCAGCTGGCTACATGCCCAGAGAGTCTCAACACCACTGCCATCCAGGTTAGGTCCCCTGTCCTGTCCACACCATGCTTTTTCTGACTGGCCGCATAATAGAAGGGGGCGGGAGCAGAATTAGTGGGGCCTGGCTTTGTCTTCCTGTCCGGGAATACCTTTAGATGAGGATGGGTGTGGTAGGATGGATGCTTCCCCCTTTCCAGTACCTGAAAGCATCTGGGACACGGCCACCCACCTCTGGAAAATCAGTGCCTACAACAGACATGGGAACATCAGGCCTGAGGGACACTGTAAGTGTGTAGACTGGGTCTAGGCCACTTGGGTCTGAGCACAAGGCTGAGTATGAACTTTGTTACCAGACACAGGAAGTCTGAGTCGGGCACATGAGAGTAGGGCCCTGAGGAGACCTCTTTACATATCAGGTGCCATCAGGACAGGAAGCTCCCAGGACTAAGAGCTGACGGAGGCTGAAGGCTGTAGCAACAAATTGGGAACAAGTGCAAAAGTCAAATAAACAGTCATAAATTTGGGAACAACTGCCAGAAAAGGGTTTCCACATGTCACCCAGCAGGTACTGGGGACCAGAATGGGTATAGATACAACACAAGGTCAGTAGAACACAAGCTTTGATTCTGAGAAGCTCCCAGGACATGTCTAAAGCCTTGGAGTCCTTCTCTGCCACTCTGGGCTTGGGCTCAGCTCTAGGAAAGAGCTCCAGAGATGTGAGGGGCGCCTCAGAAAGCCTGGCCTCTGTCCAGTGCTTCCCTCTCTCCTAGAGTTAACTGAGGCAAGCTTCCAGCATGATGGCGCTACATGAGTTGAGGCCAGCATCTGGCCCTGGCCACCAGAGTCACCTCCTCTTGACCAGCCTCCTCAGCTTCACACAGATGGAACTAAAAACCCCAAGGATATTAAATATCTCAGTATCTCAGCCCAGTCCCTGCCTTGGGTTGGTATTAAATGAATGAATGAATGCTTTCAGAAATGAATGAATGAATAAATGAATGAATGAATACCTTGCTAAGTAAATGAGTATATGAATAAATGATTATATACATGAGCAAATATGTGCATGTTCCTGAAGGAACTGAGTATATGCATGCGTATTTGTATGTATACATGAATGAATGAATGTATGACTGAATGAATGGTTGCAAGAGTTCACAAGTGAATTACTAACAACATGCATAAATTAAGGATGCATGAGGTATGGGAAGTTTAAGTATCCTGCCATCAACCTAGCTCTGACATTCCGCTCAAGTCTCAGTGTGGAAAACAGGGTTTGCCCCATGTGGGAGTTTTCTCAGCTTCTGTCCCCATGTCCGGTCCCCATGTCTGCCCTCCTTGGGAAAGGACCGAGACTTGTCTCTACAAGTCATGGCTGGGACACAGATGACAGAAAAGAACTGTGGAGAATGTACCTCTTAGGGCTGCTTTGCCAGCCTAACGGACTGTCGCTGTGAGACTTGAGGGTTATTCCTGTGGAATGGGTGTCAAGGGAGAGTGGTCCGAGGCCCTCAGGAGACCTCCAAGTGGGCCTGGGTGCAGCCCGAGGCAAAGCTGGGCTCTCCCGCTACAGTGCTCACGTTTCTCTGCATGCTGCTGTAGTGCTCGCCACACCTCACTTTGTGGGCGCCTTGCCTCCTCCTTCAGATCCTAATCACCCCAGGAGCAGCTGCTACCCGCTCCTCTGAGCCCCAAATCCCCAGTGCTCAGCAAAATTCCCCTCTGATTGAGAAGCAGCTGCACTCAGAAGCCCGGCTGCCCAGAGCTCATCAAAGCCCCTCAAAGGAAAGATTAGCTGGCAGCCCATCAGCCAGGGCATTGTCCCGCCCAAGCCGCTTTGCTCCTCCACCCACCTCACGGAGATACAGAATTAGAGAGCCAGCACTGGAGGAAGCACTGCCCCTCCGCAGCAGCCGCGCTGTCTAGTCTCTCAACACAGCTTCCTCGGCGGCCGAATTTTGGAAGAGCCTGTCCTCTGAGACGCTCTTATTCTGACTAAGCTTGAAGTAAAATACATAAACCTAATCTTTGACACTGTCTTAGGAGTCCAGAATCTCAGATTATCAAAAGCCGAGAGTTTCAACATCTGAAGCGACAGAGCTGACTGTGGGGCATCCACGGGAGCGAGAACCTAGGAAGAAGTCCTGAGAGCAGGCGGCTCCTGTCGCCCCCGCCTGATGGTGACACACTGTCTTGGGGAATCACAAATTCAGTCCTCAGTCCTTTGGGGCCCCCAAGGGCTGCTTCCAACTTGAGGAAAGTTAATCTACCTGCGGTGGCCAACAGTGCAGAGCTGGAGAAAATTCCTTCAAATCCCCATATACCTGCTACAGCAGTGTCAGGCACAAAGAGAAGGCCGTGCATGCTTACGCTGTCTCCTGGGCCATTGGGAGACTTCATCCTTAACATTCATATAGGCTTTATCTAGGAGCTAGTGGTCCCAAGGAAGCCCAGTATTCAAAATAGGCCAGGCAGAGCCAATGTGATGGGATACTGAAGTCTCACTGAAATCCACAACCCCACACACCAACACTATAGCTCCCATAGTCTCGACACTGTGCATGCTGTACCTACCACGGCTTTGACTGTGCAGGTAGCATGGTAGGAGAGCATGATGATGTGCTACTTGATCTCAGAACCAACACTACCTGATGTGCAGTGTGCATTCCACTGTAGACTGTGGGACCAGAGAAGCATGTTCCCTAGAGAACAAGCCTTAGCACCTTAGCAACCCTAATTTGTCACAGTGTCCTTTTTTTCTCCTTTAGTCTATTTTCTCATCCATAAAATGGGTCTGCTAGACCCCTTCCCAGGACCACCATAAGCGGGCAGAGGACCCATCAAGATATCTAAGTACAGCAGGAGCAGGCAGTGTTCGGGGAACCTGGGTATCCAGGTATGGTCTGTGCATCAGGAAAGCAAGGATACAGGGTAGTTCTCATCCTCTCACTTACCTTATCCACAGGTCCAGGAAGAGGACCACAGCTGCCACCAGAAAGCAGGAAGTCTCTTAACCTCATAGCTTACCAGACTCTGGTGCTTTCTCCTTCCCAGAACCCTGAAGAGATTTACTAGGGCTGGAATCCCTAGGGAGTTAGCTAAACAGAGCCACCAGGACCTGGGAAGCATCGGAAGCTCCCCAGAAAATTCTCATGCACTCCCTTTCATTCTCAATGATCCCCTCACATGTGCCCACAGCTAAACCTTACCCAGAAGATTGTCCCTGGGACCCTCCTTCTGTGTGCCACCTGGTCTCAGAACCTAGGTGCAGAAACAGGGTACAGATGTAATGTTCCCAAGAAAGGGATATAGGAAAAGACAAGACCCATGTGACAACCTTTGCCCTTGTGCTTGACCCATTTCTCTTCCCTACCACACCCCACTCAACCCACTGGTCCAATGCTCTTGAACCCCATGTGGTCAGATTTTGACTCCAGGCCTAGGCATCCAAGGCTCCCACTGAGTGACCAGATTTCTGGGCACCACCTGCATCCTATAGAGTCTTTCCTCGGCCACACCCAATGTCTCAGGCAATTCAGGCAAAGCCACACAGGTCATACCTGTTCTTTGAGGCTCTGCAGTCAGTGGGGTCATGAAAGAGGTGCTCTCTGCAGGCAGCTGGTGAAGCAGACCAGGGAGGTGCTCCAGGAGGACCTCAGGGTCCTCACCTGTGAGAAGAGCTGGCATTCTTACCCAGAGAGGATTGTCGAAGCGGAGCTAAGTGAAATGGGATTGGGTTGTTACTCAACATACTCCATGTGGTACCCAGCATGCAGGTACCAAGGGAGTGCTGGAGCCCGCTGGGATAGGAACCACAGACTTACTTCTATGTGGCGTCTATGAATCTCCGTCTGTTCTACACTGGGGTAAAGAAGATGGCTCATCACACCCCTGCTCTCCCTGTCTTTATGTGCTGTGTGAATGGGGACAGGCTCCCATCTGCTGATGACACACCAGATGTCAATCATTTTTGTGAGTTGACACAGTTTTTAACCTCCAAAATCAGCCTTGGAACACTTGGAATTCTGATACTGACCACTGTTTCCCTAATGTTGGCACAAGGACCCAGTAAGGAGGCGCTGCCTTAATCCCATTTCTCAGCAGAGACCAGGACCCTTGAGGAGGTGAGTGCAGACGTGTTGCTCAAAGCTGGAGTGTCCCGGTCTTCAGCACTCACCTACCCATGTCATGTCCTTCCCTATCAGACTAGTGTTACCCGAGCAGAGCACACCCCCACCCATCTCAGCTCCAGGGGAAGCACCTGAAGAAACGTGGCCAATCTGCAATGTCCACCCTCTGGCTAGGAATTTCCTCTGCAATGGGATGCTTCCAAGTGTCCAGAAAGAGGAAACCTTTATTCCTGAGGACTCGAGCTTTATTCACGGCTTGGGCAGAAGTCAGCTGCTTGGCCTTGGAGAGAAAGGCTTATTCCATGGGAGGAATGAGGGATAGGTAAAGGATAAGATACTCTCTCTTTGCTTGGCCAATGGTGATACCCTGTCCTCTGAGACCATTCTCCACATCCTGTGATCCCTGCTGCCTCCAGGCAGGGAAGCAGATTCAAGAAGCTGGGACAAGAGCTTGGACCTAGGAGGAGCCACGGAAGGTGGTAAAGTAGAAGATCCAGGAGGAACTAGTGAGACAAAGGAAGACAGTCTGGGAACAGGAGGTAGGGTGTGAATGGTGTCATGTGCGTACAGGCCTGTGGCCCCAAGCTCTGATCCCAGAGAAAACTCAGAGTGAGCCATAGCCCAAACTCCATCCTGTACCTGCGAGCACACTAGAGCACAGATGTGTCCAGCTGTGCAGATGGGTGGCCTACAGCCTCGCTTTGCTGCTAATGAGAAACAGCTGTTCTCTGGGCAGAAGGCATCTCCACGTCATGCTTAGGAACGTGGGGGCCCATCTCCTGCCAGGCCTGTCGTCCATTATCAGCCCATTATGGGTGAGCCAAGTTTCGTGAGTCAGCCTCCCAGGGCTCAGCACCAAAATGAGATGCTCTGTGCTGGGGAGGGGGTTGGCAGGGCAGCTGGGGGCTGAGTCAGCCCCAGTAGGATTTCAGCTGTGTGTCAGCAATCCTCGGCAGGGAAGAAGGGGAGCAAGATGGGAGAGAGGAAGGGGCATGGAACCCCTGAGGGTTATGACAGTGGAGATTGAGAGCTAAAGTAGGCCTTTCCCATGGAGATCTCTTCACTTATTTGAAGGTCATGGGTCTTAATGGGTATCCAAGAAATGTGCCCAAATGGTCCACATGGCAGGGGAGATTGCCAGCTCCACAGAACTTCAATGCTTAGTCTAAGGATAATGTCAGGCCTGAACCTACTACAATCTGGGTTGACTTAGGCTCAAGAGCCAGTAAGCCTGGATACCTCCTTCCTAAAATGGCTCTCTGGCCAGCATGGGTTCTGAGCTCCATGCTACTTCCTACCTGTCCTGTCCTTGGGCAAATCTCTCCCTCTCTCCTACACTGGAGGCTCCCAGCTTCAGAGCAGATGGACCTAGGGGTGAAGTCCTGGCATGGTGAGCCCTCTCCTACCATCTGAGCTCCCTGTTCTTGCTACCCGACTCCCCTGTTCTCTGTCCACCCACTGCCTGGGTCACCCAGGCATGAGAGTCAATCTGGATGTGCAGCAGCTGATTAGAAGGAGTCTGCCCCAGCTCCAAAGCTGTCCCCTGCCCTCCATCGAGGATGACTCCAAACCCTGAACTCCCAACTGCTATAGAGAAGCAGCAGAGGCGAGCAAGCCATAATGGATTACCCCAGATCCTTTGGGAATCACAGAGCCTGCTGAATACAAACTAGGATGTGTGGCCATCCTCTGCCTTCTCATCCAGTTTTGGGGAGGACCCTGACCCCCCCCAAAAAAAATACCCAGGGAGAGGGACAGCCACAGAGTCATGTGGTGTGCTCAGACAGCTGGGCTGGATGTCTGCTGCCTGCCTCTAAAACAGTGGTTCTCAACCTGTGTGTCGCAGACCCTTTGGGGTTGAGCCACCCTTTCACAGAGGTCTCACACCAGACACCCTGCATATTATTTACATTAAAATTCATAACAGTTGTGAAATTACAGTTATGAAGTAGCAACAAAAATAAATTTGTGCCGGGGGAGGGGAGTGGTCACCACAACATAAGGAACTGGATTAAAGGGCCGCAGCATTAAGGAAGGTTGAGAGCCACTGTCCTGGAGTCTGACCTGCCCCCCAGGCAATGTTACCCACCCATAAGAGTTTTGGAAAACACATTGACCTGATGTATCATAATGGCTTCTGAGGGCATTGTGCTAAGAGCTACATTCCTGGCTCTGTCAGGTGACAGAAGAGGAAACAGAAAGAGCCCTGAGCCTCATGCCTCTACTCAGCACACCAAGTTTCTCTGCCCAGTCAGTGCTGGCTCAGGCTGTGAGCTCCATCCCTAGAGTCAGTTATTGGAGGTTCTACCTATCCTCTGACTGCCAGAGGTCTAGAGCCCAAGACTGGGGTCTCAATACTGTCAGAAAATAAATGTGGAGTGGCATTGGAGGCCAGAGGGCTTTGAGAATGGATGGACAGCTCGATGCTCCGAGGACCCACACAGCCAGTGCGCTCCTGCCTCCTGGCTGTATGGTACATCCTGGTAGCCAGGACCTCCTTCCCAGCTGAATGTGCCTCAAAGTCCCCACCTGTGGCTCTGCTTCTGACCTCAACCCTGGAGGCAGTTCTGAGGCTCTGTACTGATCATTTGCCCCAAAGAGAGCCCACATATCCAATAATCAAAAGACAGGACACCCCCACGGAATCAGAACATTTGGGTGAAGTTCAAGTTTGCCTGGAACCCTAGACAACCTACTTGTCTCCTCATTCTTTCACACCATAGGTATCCTGGGTAGCTGGGCCCAGGCTCAGAAAATAAATTGAAAGCCTGCTCAGATGAGTGCACAACACCCAGCTCCAGGGCCCCTCCCTGCCTCTCACTAGTAACATTGTGAGAGATGTCCCTAGGTCCTGTGGACCCATGCATGGACTCCAGCTGTCCTAACACACCCAAAGTCTCCCCAGCTTCCTCTGAGCACTCCTGTTTCCCCGAGGGCAGCAAGACATAGTGAAGCAGCTTCCACATAGCAGCAGCTTCCACAGTGAGGGTGCTAGCAATAGCCACAGCTCTTCTGTGTCTGCTCACGCCATAGCCAGTGCCCAGTACACAGGACTTACTTCGGTCCATAAAAGACACTTCGAGGAGTTGCTGCATGTTCATTTTATGGATTGAGAAGGTGAGACCTAAAAGTACCGAAGTCATAGGTTTTTATCCTGGGCCATACCCATTACCTGTCATCTCCAGGTCTGCTCTGCCTTGAAGTTCAAAGTTCCTTCTTTATGGTAGTGGCAGCTTCTGGTCCTTACCCAGTATCTGACTGCTCCAAAACCATCTACTCAGCTGCAGTCACGATTCTTAAAGGTTCTCTAGGTCGTGGCTTGGAAGTACCATCGAGTGACGAAGAAGTGACAATCCAAACACTGCTAACCTCTCAGAGTGAGCAGGGCCCATCACCTGCAGCACTGTCTCTAGGTACAAAGTACCAAGTAGCAAAAGGGTGAAGAATTGGTGCCCAGTATGCTTCCTATTTCCTACTAAGTTTTAGAAGGCCCGGTCCCCAGACACAACAGGGCAGAGCAGGATATGTAATGCCCACAGCCACTAAACTGACAATCCTAGGGCATTGGGGAGGGTAGGTAGGAGGAGAAGTTGGTATCTCGGCCCGCGAGGTAGTCGATTCAACATCAAATTGAATAAATAGTGCTTAGATGATTGCCTGGAAGAAAATTTTAAAACCAAGTAAATTAAAGATCTAAACATAATAAACAAATCGTTAAAACTGTTAAAATTTAGAAAATATTTAACGACCTCGTGGTAGTAATGACTTTTAAAGTAAAACATAATGAGGGAGTGCAAAGGGGAAAATAACCAGTGGGTAGGACTTTGAAAGCTCCTGTGTGGTAGAGGGCCCTAAGGATAGCTAAAGTTAAATAACAAGGGTTAGCAGCTGGAGAAATGGCCCAGCGGTTGAGAGTACATATCGCTTTTATGGAGGACTTGAATTCAGAACCCAGCACCCATGTCAGGAAGCTCACAAGTACTTGTAACACCAACTCCAGGGAGATACGACATTCCTGGCCTCTGAGGGCACCTGCACTCATGTGCACACACACATAGACGCATGATTAAAATTATATCTTTTTTTTTTTTAAAAAAATGACAAAGCGAGACAAACTTTCACAACAGACAGGCAAATAATGGATCAATATAAAGTATACATAAAGAAAATTCACAAATCACGGAGACCCAGCTGAGAGGAGAAGCAGCTCTCTGTGGTGAGTGTCTGTTAGAACACGCTCATTCACCAACAGCGAACAGCTTAAAGTCTGCATAACTAATGGAGCCTCCTCCCAAACTCAGAGACATCCAGTCAGTTGAAAGTAGCAAAGCCAAGACCTGCCCTCCTACATGTCCTGAAGATATCAAGGACAGCAAGGGCCTGCATCATGGCCTAGGCAGTCTGGGAGGACCTACCCTGATGTCTCCCACTGGCTTAACCCTGGGAGGACTGAATATTCTCCATCTACTCTGCGGCCACCTCTCTGAGCAGCAGAGCAAGCACCTTCCCTTCAAGCCTCCTTTGCGTAGTCTGTGGGAAGACACAGTGAGTAAAATCACTTTCAGCCCACATGGGGAACAACATGCCTAATAGACAGCAGCTAATCTTGTTGGGACTTCATTTGTGACAGAAAACACTGGTCATACACCAAGTGCCCATCAGCACGGAATGCAAATGCATGCGGAGATGTCCACGTGACAGGTGAAGCTAAGCACTTAGCAAACACGAAGGATGGACCTGTGCCACCGGCACGGACGCCTCTTAAATACAAAGGAGTGGGGAGCGGAATTACAGAGTAGCACTCACGCCGCGATCCCAATTACGTGAATGTCTGGGCACATAAAACGATAGAACATATTGTCTATGGCGCTCGTTGAAGGGACCGTCTAAGTGCTCCCCAGTGGATGGGGGCTTGTTGCTTCCAGAAAGGGAGTTTCCTGTTTGGTGGCCGAGACACAAGGGCCTGTGATAAAATTCTTTCTGGAGTTCGTTGTCAGTACTCTTGTCCAGATAGTCTAGCCTTAAGTACCTCATGGTCTCTGTCCCCACAGGGTATTTCCACGTTCTACTCTCTCTCCTACTGGTTTCTTCTGGAGTGTTTTCAGACTGTGTCCAAGTTCAGCTCTCAGAGAGATCCCAGACCATGCATTTTCCTCAGCTACTTCTGTCCTATCTCGTTTTCTGGGCTTTGTTCTTGGGGTCACTTTTTTTTTTTTTTTTGGTTTTTTTGGATTTGGTTTTTCTGAGACAGGGTTTCTCTGTATAGCCCTGGCTGTCCTGGAACTCACTCTGTAGACCAGGCTGGCCTCGAACTCAGAAATCTACCTGCCTCTGCCTCCAGAGTGCTGGGATTACAGGCGTGCACCACCACCACCTGGCTTGGGGTCGCTTTTCTAGGTCAATTATCATTGGACTTCACTAAGTTCTTCTGTCAACCTATTTCATGGACCACACACAGGCCCTGTCAGAGCCTGAACTATAGACAGATCTCACACTCAGAGATATAAATGGATGAAGGGATAGAGGGGGGTTGGAGAGGGTTGGGGATGAGGATATGATAGCCAGTCTGGCTGTCCAAATGATGGTGACAGTCTAAGTGCCATTTGGTGACTGCCAGTGCTGCTGGCAAGAGTGGACCAGTGACATGGTGCAGAGAGCAGTCCACCCTCCTATACCCATCTGGTCACTTGACTCAGGACACTTGCAGGCCACTCAGTAAAGCCTGATGGTGACTGCTTTCTTAGATGACCATGTTGCAGCAGCAGTGGGCCCTGGCTCTCTTCCAGCAAATGAAACCTTGCTCACACCCAAGCACTGCAGCAGCCAAATGCTTTGCCTGATTCCTGGGCTCCTCCTACAGTACCCCACAGCTCTGCTAGAGGGGATCCAGTGAGTCCCAAAGGCAACAAGCTTACTCCTCAGGCCTCCAAGAGGCCGTCCTAAGGAAAGAGTAAGACCCCAATGTGCCATGTCCCAGTCCCATGTGCCTTGTGTGCACAGAAGAAAGGGTAAACAATTGCTTGTCAAAATATTCAAGGAAAACCATAACAGGCACATAAGAAAGTATTTTAAAAATGAGAACGGTTGCAGTGTTATCCCCAGCATTGTAGCTTGGTCCTTGCCTGTGTCCTGGGTCCCAGGCATTGCAGAACAACATGCAAGTCCTTTTCCTTGTTCACTGGTTAGCTCTCTACCATCGTACTCAGCAACATCCACAGACATTCTCCAACCTCAGCCTGTCCAGAGACATTGACCCACCTCCCTGGAGGTGGATCTTGTGCCCTTCTGCCCACTGCTGGATTAATGGCCCAGTGAGGCCCAATTTAGCAGGACAGGAGGAGGCACTAGATAATCACAGAGCCCCCAGGATGCCTTTGTCAAAAGGGAGAGAGTGAGCCTACAAAGCACTTAGTAGATAAGGATTTCTGCCCACCCACTCTCTCAGCTCCATTCCTCAATGATGCCATCAAGTAGCTGACCTCTCAGGAAAGGAACATCCCTGCAGCAAAATAACTGAGGTGGGACAGACAAGGATCTCAGAAGTCCAGGGACCTCAGTGACTGATACACGTGTGACATTGACAGTCACCTCCACCCTCATCATTATCATCACTAGTATTGTCCCTACCATGCCTACTGTCACCATCACACCATCCACACCATCTCCATTATAACCATCACCACCACAATCATGCGCAGTGCCGTCACCATAATCACTGTCATCATTGCTGCCATCCTCCATCATCAGAAGCACCATTACCACAACCATCACTGTTACTGCCACCATTATAATTGCTATCATCATTCTCATCAGAAGTACCACAGCTGTTACCACCACCATGATTGCCACCATCGCTACCATGATGGTCACCACCACCATAACCATCATTTCCATGCTCACAGTCACCATCATTACCACCATCATTATCACCATCACCACTGCCACCACCTCCACCAATACTACCATGATCATCATCATCACCATAACCATTACCACCTTCACCACTACCATTACTACTATCACCACCACCATCTCCATCCTCATTTCTATCATCACCTCCACTATCCTCTGTCATCTCACCCAGTGCCACCACCATCACCACTACTATCTTCACCATCACTACAACCATCACTAGCAATGTTACCACCACCATCTCCACCATCACAACTATCAAGACCACTCAAGCCACTGCCATTAGGTCATCACTTTGACATGACCATAGCTACCACTGTATCCCAGGACTTGATGCTTTTTCTGCTTAGCCCACACTCTCAGCAAATAGTTGAATAAATGAGTTGCTACCACTTCCCTCATCACTCAATTCCTGGATGTGCAAACACTCCTGGAATAAGGCATGAAGAATGCTAGAATGCTAGAATGTTCTTCTAGGATTTCTGGGGGAGGGTGCACTAGGTCAATAACCCCCAATATACTATATCACTGTGCACCTATCATCTGGGGCTCAGACCACAGCAGCATTATCCACTGTGCTCCTAGCAACATGATTCCAAGCAGGACCAATAACCTTTCTTCTGTGCAATGAGCCTCCATATGGATGTCCAAGCCATATGGTACTACTCTGTTTTACCAACTCTTAAATGATAATAGGGTTTCCTAGGAATGACTGTCTTAGGTTCAGCTCCCACAAAGCCTAAAAGATGAATGATTATTCAGGGGTTACTACAGGGTGTAGTCTGTTCTGTACCCTCAAGGAAGTGAGGAGGCAGGTCTTGGCAGAACCAGCTTATCCTGGAGTGTTTACATGTGCCTGACTGGTGGGAGTTCAAAGGCTCTGCTGGTTCTACAGAGTCATCAAATAGAGACAAGATCTTTTGTTCTTGAGCTGGACATTAGATGACCTGCTCAGGTGTGGCTGAGAGCAGAGCCCACCAAGATACTGTGTATGATTGCCTGGAGGTGATTACCTGCTAGTGCTCACTGCAGCTAGACAGTGGGGCTCAGTCCTTCGGGGTCATGAATATCTGTTGGAGGAGGACCTAGGGTCTCTACCTGCCTGTCAGTCATAAACACAAAAGTGGGAGACTCCAAGGAGGCTAGATCAGACCACAGAGCACTGAGGACTTCCACTATTTACCTCTGACTTCTAGTGCCTGCCAACCCAGATAGTAGAGAACCTGCCTAACCCTCTCCTTGCCCTTTCTCAAGCAAGCTGTCACATCCTTATTGCTCAGACCTTCCTGGTTTTCAGAACTGTTTGCCGCCAGGCCCTAGGCCCAGTGGGGCCCTTCTCCTTGCAATCTTGCTCCATATACAGTCCATTTATGTCAGAGTCAAGTCAATCTTAGAACTTTTCATAAAATAGCATATATCCTCCATTTCAAACTCAAAGACACTGGAGCCAACCAATGTGGTCAACTCATGTGACTAGACATGAACAGAGCAAGGGGGACTTCAGAGGCAGCTTGGTCCCTCTCGAATTACTCTTTCACAAAAGTCACCTTAAAACATCAGGTATTTACATTATGATAACAGTAGCAAAATTACAATGATGAAGTTCCAATGAAAAGAGTTTTATGGTTGGGGGCCAGCAAAACATGAGGAACTATATTGAAGGGTCACAACATCAGAAAGGTAGAGAATCACGGGCTTGGACTCCAGCCACAGTCACAGGACTGGAGCATCTGTGAGGCAAAAGGCCTGAAGGAAGCCCATCTTCCCCCTAATCCCTGCCCCCATGGGCCCTGCCCAGCTTGCCCCACTTACCACTGTGAAGAGAGACCCTGTGAAAAGCCACTCTTGATTCTTGTCAGACCACCAGCCTTGGGAAGCAAAGGAAATCCAAGAAACCAAGGCCTGGGTATCTTCCTTCATCACCACATGCCATGACTCCACAACCCAACTTCTCTTTCTGGTTGGATAGAAAAAGAGTTGTGGCAGGCATCTAATGGCCCCAGCTGTGAAGGCTGCCCTCCATGTCTCTTGACATAGTAGGTGCCTTGGGAAATACCCACAGTATTGTCATCTTTAAGTGACATCTTGTAACTGTGCAGCCACCCCGGAGCCTGATGTAAACTGACGGCCTCTCTGGGAAGAAGAAAAGCCATTCATTCTCAATTTTCCACAAATCCATGTCCTCAAGAGACCAGCAGAGCAGGCAAGGAGCTGGCTGGTTCCCTGTCAAGCACCCCGCGCTGGGACCAGGTGCCCAGGATGCGCACCCAGTCCTAAGCCTTGACTGTGCAGCCCTGACAAACCCTTTAAGCTTTGATTTCTCACTTTAAAGAGAGCATGACTTGGTCGTACACCAGCACCCAGTGTACCATGAGGGCCAGGCCACCTTCAAGGCAAGGCTCCTAGACATAGCTACCTGCTCTGCAGCAGACGTGATGGAAGTATAGCCAACACACAAACAACACCAGCAACTGTACACACCAACACCAGGGCACCATCACCAACGTGGTCAACCCCATCAATCGCACTGACTTCAGCACTAACCTTGCCATCAGCAACATCATCAACACCAGCACCAGTGCCAGCACCATGATGCTGACCCCAAACAGTATCAACACCCGCAACACTAACACCCATACCACACTGACACCAGTACTAAAATCAACGACGGTGCTGCTACCTCTAATAGTATAACAATCATGTAGATAGTGACACTAAAACTGCTGCCATCAATCATAGCTACCAACTTCACCCACAGCCTCAGCAGTGGCACCTAAGACAACACAAACAGCATCCCTGACAGCTCTGCTACCCTGATGGCAAAGGAAACAGTCATAACAGCAATCTTACCAATAGCTTCCCACTACCTTTACCATGACAAGGCAACTGATCTACCAGTGCCAAAGTAGACAGGCATCCCTCAAAGCCCACACCATACTGACAAGACCAATTTCAATATTCCCTGGGTGCCTTGCGATGAGCACTATGGCATATGTGTCAACACACACTCCACTCTGGGCCTCATGACAGCCTTAGGCACATAGTCTATGTTCAACCCACTACATAAAAAGGAGCCTGTGACTTGGAGCAGAAATGGCCAAGGTCATAGTCAAGAGCTGGGTAAGCTTGTTGGAACCCGGTCCTGCTCACTGTCAGCTCACTGATCAGAGTCCCCCTACTCTAAATCTCTGTGCTCCGACTCACGAGGAATGAGATCTCTTCTAGAAACTCCACCTGAGGGGCATGCCCACCCTAGGAGAACTAACCAAGTTGTCACAGGACTATGAGCATCCAGGTCATGGAGGGTCATGGGAGATCAGGGCAGGCATGAAATGGCTGCACAATCATTCTCTACTCCTTCCTTGTCCTTGCAGCCCCCAGCTCTGCTCCTGGCTGACACAGGAACCTCCAGGGCAGGGGCAGGGGCATCTCTACAGTAGAGTTGCACTCTTCCTTCCACAGATGTACCAGAAAACCGCACCATGTTCAACATCCCAACTCACTCCAGCACTTTTACATTCTAAGCAGGTTGGACTCTTCCCAGCCTCCAACAGTATTAACCACTCCATATGCAGGATGGTCCTCTCCGGATATCCCTGGTGAACCCAGATGGGGGTACTATCTACTATGAGCATGAGGATAACTCTCAGGGAAGGAAATGTGATTGCACACTCCTGGAGATGTCGACCTTCCAGCACTCTCCTCACAGCAAAAGAGATGCAGGGTGTGAGGCCAGGGAAAACCATTTCTCATTTTAGAAACTCCAGGAAAGCAATTTCTTCTTTCAGATCTCATTTTCTTGCTCATTTACTCCAACATGCAAATGCCTTGTTGGGCAGCACCCTGCAGGAACCTTGGCAGACAGACTCTCACCTGACTTGAGGGCTTGCTTTGCCCAGCTAGGTGACCTCAGGCCCTGGATAAACTTGAGCCTGCTTCTCTCCTGGCCTCTAGTGGTCCTCTTAGAGGCAATGGCTATAGGGTCTTGCTGCTCCATTGGGGAGCTTGGGCCAACAAAAAAATAAGAAAAGACATGAGATGAGATGGCCTCCACCCCGGCTTGGGACAAGCCCATCCATGGGCACTACATTTCAGCACATTATATGCTCATCCTGTGTCACAGGTCCATCCAAATTTAGCACAGGCTGCAGAAATCCCTGTGCCCACTATCGGATGGAAGGCACAGATGTGCTTTCCCAGTATGGCGAGTAATCAGAGAACAGCCCATCAACTCCAGAGGTAAACAAGATGCTGGCAGGAAATCAGAGGTGGAGAAGGAGCCCAGCAGTCGGTCACCACTGTCCTCCCAGGACAGTTAGCTCCCCAAATCATGGCCTGGCTGCTCCATCATCATGGACCATCCCTGATCTGATAATTTCTTCTAAACCCCAAGCAGACTTGACTTTTTCCAACCTCCCTGAGCTGTGTATTTTCTGTGTGAAGGACTGGTCTCTCCAGTCACCTCTGAGAAACCAAGGAGAAGACTCTGACCTCAATGCATCCTCGTGCTCTCAGACATCTGACCAAGAGGAAAAAAACAGTATGTGATGACCAAGAACCTACTTTGTGCTGTGCTCTGTGCTTTCTACCTGATGCCAAATAAGTTGGTGTACCTTCAGACCCCGCTTCCTGCTTCCACCACCACTCCTATTGTGCCTGATAACAGACTGGAAACCTGAACCCTAGACAGAAGCCACCACCTGGCTTTAGAGAATCAAAGTTACACCTATTGTTAAGAACTGCAGTGCCAGCCTCTGAAGCAGTGGGGATGACATGAGGTTGTGACCCCACCTGGAAGAGTCTATGCTTCTCAGAGGGAATCCTGTAGAAGACAGGGAAGGTGTGGGCGACACAACAGAGCTATCACCACCCAGTGCGTGAAGGTAGCCAGAGCTTAGTCTGTGGAGTACAGAGACTACCCTTCCCACACAGTCAGGTCTCTTTGAGGGTCCTTCTTGCATTGACCCTTCTCTGTGGAGCTCAAGTCGGGGCCATGGAGAGCTGTGAGCCTTCGTCTTAGATAGGGTTCTAAACAAACACACATTCACTTCACTCCTCAAAGTGAAATTGAGTTTTATATGTCAGCGTTTGGCCAGGAAGGAAAAATAAATGCCACTGAAGGCCAAGTTGTCATGTCCACGTCACAATCATTTACCAGAGCTTAAATGCAGCAGTTAACACACGGCTGGAGGGAGGAGGCCCGGGAAGAGATAAAACTCAGAGGCGAAGCGGGTGTTCACAGTTGCCAAGGAGCTCCGGACCGGCATGACAAGAGGATCATCATTTCCTCGCTTGGCAGACAAATGAGCCTTCCTCGTCCAGCATCCTGCACCAGCACACGCTGAACCCTGACATGGGGCACCCCTCCTGCTGGGCTGGTCCCTTCTCCACACCATGTCTTCCAGTTACCTAGGTCAATGCTCAGCTCCTATTCATCCTTAGGGGGCTTTCATGTCACCTACTGCTGCCCAGAGCTGGAATTCCAGCATCTCTACTCATCTGCCCCCTTTCTGATGCCCATGAAGACATTCTCCTGGGCCTTTACCCTATGTTCCTCCTCTGGTGACCTTTAGGATCCATCACATCACCTGTCCCTAAGGACGAGAGAATCATATGGATAGAAAGGCAGTGTTTGTGCCTGGAAGGTTCTGGCATTGAAGCCCCATGCACAGATCCTAGTCTGGAGAGCTAGCTGCATGGAGGCTCAAGGAGTCTCTCCAGCTTGATTGGGCTAAGGAAATGGTGCTACCCTGGTCTCTTCCCAGCCATGGCTCATGCTAGTCCTCAGCATAGCAGCCCTCCATGACTTACAATCATGCCCAGATCTTTCCTTGGTCCTCTAGCCTCCCCACGGCAGAAGGGTCCTTACCCCTCAGCTCTCACTGGGCTCCGGCCAGGCCTTGAACACTCTTGGAACCCTTAATCTATCAAGTTAAAAACACCCCTCAGTCTTCATCCACTTCCTAGGCTTGCTTCCTAACCCACCCTGATGATTTCCCGCACCAACAGGTCCAACCTACAACAGCAGTGATGTCTTACATCAGCACCTCTCAGTGTCAACCTCATAAGCTCCAAGGCACCCTGAATTAATTTAGATGCACACCTTGGCTCACACCTGAGCTCCTCGCTTCTCTGGAATTGGCTGGGCATCTGCCATGGGCCTCCAGGGACCCAGCCAAGTCTCTTCAAGGCTCTGCATACCCCAGGCTGT
The DNA here is from genome assembly GCF_947179515.1 of Apodemus sylvaticus. NCBI lineage: Eukaryota > Metazoa > Chordata > Mammalia > Rodentia > Muridae > Apodemus > Apodemus sylvaticus. The sequence continues at coordinate 43,166,643 of NC_067488.1, read as the reverse complement.
CACATTGTGAACTCAGAAGTCCTCCCCAGGGACTTTCTGCCTAGTTGTGCTTCCTCTAGACAGCCTGACTCCTTTTGTTACCTCCCGGCACTAGCCTGTGTATTTTTTGTCGCTGTCTCTAGGATAATGGTGGATACCAGAGAATCACAGAAAACCCATCAAAAACAATTATGTTATATAATGTTGTAAATTGCTCTTGCCAGTAGAATTCAACTCTGGCTTTGATAAATTGTGTGGCTCTGTCGAAGAGGCCCAAGCAACAAGGAGCTGTAAGCCGCCTTTGACCAAACATTGATGTGCACCCCAAACATCTGGCCCACGGTCCACATAGACCCAAACCCAGGCCACTAGATGAGCCTGAAGCAGGACTTCCAGAGTCAGGCTTCAAGTGGACATCAGTGCAGGCCAATACTTTACCTATGTCTGAAACACTTAAGCAGTAGACACAGCATAGCTGGCCAAGCTCTGCTTCACACAGAGCTTGTGCATACCCAAAAGAGTTCATTATATTGTAGAGGAGCCTGACCTGTAAGTACCTGCTATAGGCTGGGCACAGACCTCAATGGTTGATTGTACAACACTGCTTCCAATTTGAATTCTCCATCAATCAGGAGATTGGTTGGCACATAGGCAATGATGGAGTATATAGGACACTCATGCAGAAGAGTTTGGGGTGGGACCTGGGATTAACTGGGATTCAGAGATGCTTCCGAGAAGAATGGAGGTACCTATAGGACACACTTGTGTATGAAGAAGCTCCTGCTGGGGACACAGGTCAAAGGTTTGTTCATATCGTCTTCCAGGCAGAGATAGTAGAAGTCGGGCACCTGGTCACAGTGAGAAAGAAGCTGTCAGGCTTTCTGAAGAGGAGAGATGCCCTTAATCCCTGCAGGGGCTCTGGAAGGCTGGGCCGGGGGAGCCTGGGTGAGGGCTTTGCCCTGGAAAGCTGACTCAAGGCCTCTCTGTCAGTCACCAAAGCCCAGGCTGCCTCATCTCCTGGGCCCTTCATCTGGGATTTGGAGAATGAGATGTGACCCACTGTGAGTTGTGCTGATGGGGAAGTCATTTTTCTCCCTCCCTAGAGAAATTAAAGGTATGAAGCTTATGGCTGGCACCATACCAATTGGCTCAGCATAAAAACATCGAGAGCAAAGGCCTTATAGAAGTGTTCTGGGGTAGGCAAAGCTTGGAGACTTTCTGACAGGGTGAGATACAGTCAGACAAAGGTACTGGAACACCCCAGCGGCCTACCAGGGTGCCAGGCTTGGCCTTTTCCAGGATCTCTGGCCCCTCCCTCCGCTCTTCCTTTGGTCACAAGAGGATGAAACGGCTGTCTACTGGAGTGTGGAAAAATAGACATGAAACATTTGGAAAAGCATTGAGTAAATATTCTATTTCCAGATGCCATTGTTAAAATAATTACACATATTTTAATAGCCTTCATTTTTCAGAACAGTTTTAGGTTTTAGGAAATGTGTGCAAAAAAAAAAATCTGAAGGTATTTTAACAGATGATTAAACAGTAATTGTCCTAGAAGACCCAGGAAGCAGGGCCCCTGGCCAGCATATCTCTGAGGCCTCAGATCCAGCCAACCTCAAGGCTCTGTGTTTGCAAGAGATAATATGGGGGTACTAACAAGACAGAGTACCCCAAAGTAGCACTTCCTAGTAAATTCTGAGACCGCCCCTGGGGATGTCTCTCTGCACCCCAACCAAAGCCTTGTTGCTTAGGGGTTCAGAGAGATGGAACATATATATATGTTCCATCCTCAGAGGGTGGGTAGGCACCTAGCTGCAGCCAGGACTTAAGACATGCTATAGAAGAAGAAGAGAAGGGGGAACAGTGGGAGAGAGAAGTGGTGTTACCCAGGAAGCAAAACCTAACATTGACCTTTATGATGCCAAGCACACATCCGAAGCCCCCAGAAGGCCACAGCCTCTCAGTACTCTGATCCCTCTCTCACTCTCTGGGTGTCTTGCCTAAATCAGCCCCCATCCAAGCCCCTGACACAGATGCTGTGGACACAGAGCCTAGAGACCAATATAATACCTCCAAGAGTCGCAGTGCAGGTGAGACCTCCTGACTGCTTGGAGCACTCCCAGTGAGAATGTGATTTTGACAAATGAGAGGAAAGGCTAGAGTCACTGGGAAAAGAGCTCACAGGTATGTGCTGACTGCAGAGATAAGGGGCTTATGTCCCATTGACAGAAACATCCCATTGCCAAATAAACAAGGATTGCTATGTAATCACTGGAGTGACCCCAGAGGCAGGGCTTTGGCATGGTCCCAACTACATCTCCAAGACCTCATGCTGAAGTGGAGATTGGGTACAAGGAGGTAGCCCTGATCCAATCTGACAATGGTCCTATGGAAACAAATAAAAACCCAGGAACACAGAGAGGGCCAACCATATGAGGAAGATTATGATGGGGTCCAGAAGCCAAGGAGACAGAGATGAGGAGGAACCTTGAACCATTGACTGGGGAGAGGTGCATGTGGATGTTGAAGCTGTCCTATCTGCTGTACTTGGCACAGTGACCAAAGCTGACTCATCGAGGCACCAAGTTCCCAATTCAGCAGGAGAACAAACAGCAAACCATGCATGGACATAGCAAGGCACATAATTACAAAGTCTTGAAATACAGGGAACAAAGAAGAAATCTGACCCAGATCCAAAGAGGGAGAAACCAGAGACGAGAACAAACACATTTCACACAAAGAATCAAGAATCAAAACATCCTTGTTCCCAGCAGCAACATTGGATGTGGCAGACAAGGGCTAGAGACTAATTTACAGAAAAGTGAGGTGTGCTGAACACCAGAAAAGCCAACGCACCGCCATGGGGCAGGGGCAGAGTGAATCCACAGAGCTTCCCACTCATGCCCCCAAGAGAATCCACCCACTAGGATGAGGAAGAGAAGCAAAGAGAGGAACATCCTGATATGCGTCTGAAGGATGCTCCTAAGGGACAGCTGGCACTAACCTTGATAGGTCAACTGGGTGAGCTCTTTGCTCAGGCACTGAGTCACGGGACACTGCTGCCTTACTCATCTTGACCTTTTCATGTTGCTGTGGACATCTTTTTTTTTTAAAGATTTGTTTATTTTATATGTGTGAGCACATAGTCAATGTCTTCAGACACACCAGAAGAGGGCATCAGATCCCCGTTACAGATGGTTGTGAGCCACCATGTCTGTTGCTGGGAATTGAACTCTGGAACTCTAGAAGAGCAGTCAGTGCTCTTAACCGCTGAGCCATCTCTCCAGCCCCATGGGGACACCATTTAAAATGGAATCTGAATTAAATATACAGAAAATGAATTGAATAAAAAAATCATTATTGACTGCAGGAGGAACACTGATGCAGACGGGGCTGAAACTACTGAGCTCTCAGCACTGAGACGTGCTTACAAGTATCATCTCTCAGAAATGAGAGCTTCGTGGTACTGGAGGGCCATGAAAACACCCTGCTCAGTCCATCCCTTACTGTGGAGTCCACAGACAAATCCCCACACTGATAAATGATACACCCAAGTGAGGCACCATTGGAGACACAGAGAAACACCACAGAGGATGGAATGACAGTTCCCGGGAGCTGGGATGCTGTGAGAGTTGCAAGTATAAGAGACTCAAATGCTGAGGCCTTTGCTGTAATGATTACTTAATCTCAGTCGGAAGGGTTCTACTCTGCCTTTGATCATTCAGTTCCAAGATAAAAGATACACAACTGTTATATTTATAATAAGCCTTAAGGCACTTGAACTGGGTATATACCGACCCTCTGTGCTATTATGTTGACTTCCCTGCCAATAACCCTAAGTTATAATTTCCCCTGTTCCATCTGGGTCACCCTTAGCTCCGATTGGCCAGCCCTTATGGCCATGTTTTCATGACTCACCTGCCCCCATGGCATCTTCTCCTCTCTCCACCCTCTTCTATCCCTCCTTGTAGTCCTCCTCGGCCTGGGAACTGAAACCCCACCTACCTCTCTTCTGCCCATCTATATGCTGTTGGCATCTTTATTCAACCAATAGTTTTAAATTAAAGAGCAAGGTCACATAGAATTATTTTAAGTATGTGCAGATTCTCTGGTCCCGAGGTAGCAGGGGGCGGGGGCAACCAGGCCTTAGGGGCCAGTATTCCACATAACAAAAGACCAAACCTCAACCGGTACTGTGACAGTCAACCTGTGTCTATGTCTGCCTTCTGGCATCTCCCTGCAATTACCAATAACAAGTGATGCAAAAACTGGGTAACTTAAAATAATGCAAATGTGTCTTCTCTGGTCTGGAATTGGAAGAAAAGTGTGGTTGTATCTTTTTTAGCAGGAGTCACCTAGAAGGGGCCACCTGATTCCTCTAACTCCAAGGGCTCCCTGCGCCCTACCTAACTTAACACCATCTTTACTAGTACTCTTTTCTCTGCATAAGGACCCAATGTCACTAGATTTGGGGCCCTGCAGACAGTCCAGGTTAGACTTATCTCAAAATCCTTTGCTAAATTGAGTCTGCAAGAATCTTTTCCCAAAGGCCATGTTGCTAGTCTGGTCTTAGGGTGTGGACTAACAGTGTCAAGGGGTATGGGGGCACTGTTTAGCCTACTGCATAAACATCCATAAGAAATGAAAACATACAGCTCAGATTCCTACATAGCACTCCTGCCCACTGTTCCTCCTCCCATGCAAATTCTTCTGGAGATAGGAGAGTTCAGTCTACTCTGTCCTGCTTGTTTCAGGCTGAGGTTGGCTCATGTAAGACCTCATTTCACAGACCCAAATCCAGTGCTTGATACCATAGCCACCAGGAGGCACACACAATATCATCTATGTGTATGCACATGAAAGAGGCAGGCTCCCAGGCATGGCCTGCTTTGAGCATGACCTGGAGGCACATGTATTGACTGTAGTGGGTACGTAAGGGAGACGACAGCCGAGCTCCTTGGATCCAGGGTTTTCTGTAGGATGTTTGCCTACAGGATGGTTGCTAGGAAGGGTATAGAATGGGATGTATGCTGTACTGGCTGGTTTTGTGTGTCAATTTGACACAGGCTGGAGTTATCTTAGAGAAAAGAGCTTCAGTTGTGGAGGTGCCTCCATGCGATCCAGCTGTGGGGCATTTTCTCGATTAGTGATCAAGGGACCCCTTGTGGGTGGTGCCATCCCTGGGCTGGCAGTCTTGGGTTCTATAAGAGAGCAAGCTGAGCAAGTCAGGGGAAGCAAGCCAGTAAGAAACATCCCTCCATGGCCTCTGCATCAGCTCCTGCTTCCTGACCTGCTTGAGTTCCAGTCCTGACTTCCTTTGGTGATGAACAGCAGTGTGGAAGTGTAAGCTCAATAAACCCTTTCCTCCCCAACTTGCTTCTTGGTCATGATGTTTGTGCAGGAATAGAAACCCTGACTAAAACATCAACCCTTTCCTAACCCCACTGATCTCCAGTGGGCAGCTGTACCTGAGTGGGCAGAAGCCCGGATGTGAGAAAGAATGTATATGCAGTGCGTGTGTAGAATCCTGACAGGATGGATGCTGCTGGTTCATTGCTAGCACAGAGAAGCATCAATCCTTAGGCTAGCTCTGAAAATTTCTCACTCTCCACTGCAAAGGTCAGGGGCCTGTAGGGCATACACCATCTCCTCACACAAATTGATTTTCCTTTGCTTTTCTTGATATTTTTTCCCTTCTCGAAAATTAGCCATGAAGAGGCTGGTGTTGAATAAAGGAGATGAGATATTAGGATTCAAATAGGCTGACAAAGAGGCCCAGAGCCTTTAGGCATGTCAATTACCCACCCTCTGTGATTTTTAGGAGGAAACATCCCCAGAGCACAGGGTGGAGGGAAGATGGGACTCTGAGGACAGCGTTCTCTGTACTGCTTCTCTACATTCTGTGTTGGCCAAGGGATGTGATGAAAGGTCCCAGACTAGGGGAAAAGAATGGGGCTCAGAGAGTGGATTCCAGGACTCAAGAAGATGCAAAGTCAGAACAGAGAGTTCCAATCCATAAAATAAAGGTGGGGTCAGGCCGTGATGATGAGGTAGCTCTGGGGTGCCTGTAAAGCAATCTGTGTTAATTACACGTGCTTGTTGAGTTCAGTGTGATCTTTCCACAAAAGCATACAGTGTACACTGATCGAATCCAGTGCTTTACGCCCTCCCTTCCCATCCACTAGTAGCCTTATTCTACACTCAGGTCAGCAAGCTTTTGGCTTCCTTGTAGGAACTGGACACACAGTGCCCATCCTTCTGTGTCTGGCTTATTTCACTTAACACAGTGTCTTTCCCCTCCGTACATTCTGCTGTGAGTAACAAGGTCTCATCCTTGCTATGTGTGTGTAGAGACATGAAGGTGTTCATATGAATATATAAAGTCCATTGACCCACATGTGGAGGGCAGAGGTCTACATTTGATGTTGTTCTTTATTGTTTGCCTTAATCTTTGAGGCAGTGTCTCTCACTAAACCTGAGACTCACCGTTCTAACTAGACACCGTTCTACCAGACAAACCCCCTGGGATCCATCCCTGTCTATCCTATACCAATGCTTAAGTCACACGCACACACCACCATTCTTGGCTCTAACATGGCTACTGGAAATCCAAACATAGGTCCTCAAGATTGAACAACAAAGCCCTTTATACACTGAGCCAGACCAGGTTCTCATTGATTTGGATGAATAAAATTTCATCCCGGGCGTTGTGGTGGCTAGTGTTAATTATCAGCTTGACAAAAGAACTTCCTGGGAGATGGGCTCCTGGGCGTGCAAATAGGATTAGCTTGATTATATTAATTGAGATGAGAGGCCTTCCCACTGTAAGTGGCATCATTCCTTAGGTAAGAAGCCCTGTGATGTATAAAAGTCGTGAAAATAAGTGTGTTGCTCTTCTAGTCTAACTATAATGTGACCAGTTCTCTCCAGCTCCTACCACTCTTACTTCCCAGGTGTCTTAGTCAGGGTTTCTATTCCTGCACAAGCATCACGACCAAGAAGCAAGTTGGGGGAGGGAAGGCTTTATTCAGCTTACACTTCCACATTACTATTCATCATCAAAGGAAGTCAGGACAGGAACTCACACAGGGCAGGAACTTGGAGGCAGAAGCTGATGCAGAGGCCATGGAGGAGTGTTGTTTACTGGCTTGCTTCCCCTGGCTTTCTCGGCCTGCTTGCTTATAGAACCCAAGACTACCAGCCCAGGGATGGCACTACCCACAATGGGCCCTCCCACCCTGGATCACTAGTTGAGAAAATGCCTTACAGCTGGCTCTCATGAAGGCATTTCCTCAAGGGAGGCTCCTTTCTCTGTGATAACTCCAGCTTGTGTCAAGTTGACACACAAAACCAGCTAGAACACCAGGTATGTACCTGGAGCTAGAATAAGCTCTTTGTTTCTTACATTGCTTTTGTCTATATTGTCATAGTCACAGCAAAAGAATATAACACATTTTTCTCAGTTCACTCACTGACTTATGGGCATCTAGGCTGAATCCATGTCTCAGTTATTGTGACTAGAATAGACACAAATATGCGTAAGCAGGTGTCTCTTCTCTCCTCCATAAGCTGTCTCAACCTCACCCTCCTGCCTCCCAGAAGGTATGCAATGGCAGAGATGTCACTACCCCTCAACTTTAGCTCTCCAAATGCTACTCAAGAAGCCACTGTCATGCTGTAGCCCTCACAAAGCTTCTAGAGAACTTTACTTATGAGGAGCTGAGGCCTCCTGCCCATGGTCATGAGGATCTGTCTTGGTAGCAAGTCTTTGGCCCCACCTTTTGGCAGTAGCACCCTATCCGATGGCTTAAATGTCACTCTAGGGACATCGATCCCAGAGACAGTAAGATATGGGGGTCTGATTCTTTGAGTTTTGGGTTCATTTGTAATAGGTAAATGCAGAGGAGGACCCTGAGAGGACACCAAAAGACAAAGAAGCCACCTCTTCTCAATGTGCTGATTACATCAGGTGACCAGTGCCCAGATCATCTCTGAGTTCAGAGGGTTTGTGGCAAGTCCTCTCTGACTGAAACTATGGGTTTCAGTTGAGGTAGAGACAGAGACACTGTAACATAGACAGACAGACTGAATGACTGACAGACTGACAGACTGACTGACAGACAGACAGACAGAGGAAGAGAGGCAAAGAGTGATCTAAGACAGAGACAGAGAAAGGCAAATGAATAGAGACAGACAGAATGCAGAGGTTGGGAGAGTCAGAGATGGGCCTTGGTGATGCCTGGCCAGCTGTGTTTCTGGAGAATCTCAGGCAGAGTCCTAGAGTTGGGGTAGCCTGTGACTTCATTTACAAACAAGGACTCTCCTCCATCCAGAAATTGAGCCTGCCCAACCACACAGAGAAACATGTCCCTGCCCATGCCCACCCCATCCTCAGCACCTCCTAACTCTGGCTTAATGATCCATGGACTTGCTCAGCAGAGCAGGAGCTCTGGAGATGAAGTGCCTTTGAGAAGGGCAGGGCCAGAGATGCAGGCTCCAGCCCCTGCGCTTGGGTCCCAAGTACTGTCTGTTGTTCCCATCCTCGGCACAGCCCTCTGTGCCCCCTGCCTGGGAGCCTTCTTATTTCCTCCATACCTGTAAGGGGCCTCTAAGTCTCAGATCACATAATCTCTCTCCCAAACGCTGCTCTTCCCAGATCACCCCACATTACCAGCCTCTGTGTTCTCCTGGGTCTAAGCATTACCCACAAAAGCTGGTTGCTTATGCCTGTTATGTATGGAACACCAGCAGTGAGGCCACAGCATGGACAGCAACAGTATCTTACCATGTTCTTAGAGTAGACACATCTCACCCCCCACCCTGTGAGATGGATCTCAAAGAAGATGCCCATGCCATGTGGCCACACACGCCTGGGTGGCTCTCCAGACCTTCTCCTGCATGTCCACCAAGGGAACTGAATTGTCTGTGGGACAAGAAGAAAAGAACCCTTGGCAACCCCACAGGCTTCCTGGGGAGAATGTAAAAGAGTCTGGAAGTACTATAAAAAGCCTCACTCTGTCAGTGCTGCCTATTTCCAAGATGAGGCTACATATTTATCCAGAATGTGTGCTGTCACAAGAGAGTGTCCTCTTTTCAAATCTTCATCCCACCCCATTACCCTGGTCTCCACTGTAAAGACAAGGGAAGGAAGGATTCAAAATACTATTCCACAGGATCTAAGACCATACACAACAGGGAGCCAAGACAATGTGGAACTGATCACAGTCACATGTGAGCAATGTGGTCATGCATTACAGCCTGCTCCATGAAAACTACTCTATCCTGCTTCTTATAGGGTCAGAGCCTGAAGACTGTTCTACCTGGAACAAATGTGTGCTGAGTAAATGGGTAATTGGATGGATGGATAGATGATGGATGAATGAATGGATGGACGGATAGATGGATGGTAAATGGATGGATAGGAGGATGACTGGCTGGCTGAATGGATGATGGATGGATGGGTGAATGGGTGGATGGATGATGAATGGATGGATGGAAAATGGATAGGTGGATGGGTGGGAAGATGGATAATGGATAGATGGATGATGGGTGGGTGGATGATGAATGGATGGATAGATGGACTGATGAATGGATGGATGGGTGGGTGGGGAATGGATGGGTGCAGATGGATGAATCACTGGGGGATGGATGGATGGATGGATGGATGGATGGATGGACGGATGGATGGACGGATGGATGGAAAGATGAGTGGGTGGTATATGAGTAGATAATAGAGGTGGATACATGGACGATGGGTGGAAGAGGAATAAATGTGTAGATAAATGAATGTACAAATGGATAGATGAATGGGAGGAATTATATGGTTTAGTGAGGGAGAAATGGACAGATGGATGAACAGATGGGGGATAGATGGATGGAAAGATAGATAAATGGGGATGGACGGGGATGTAGATGAGTAGATGATGGAGGTGGATACCAGGGTGATGGGTGGAAGAATAAATGGGTAGATAAATGAAGGTACAGATGGATAGATGACTGGAAGAAAGATGGATGAATGAATGAATGAATAGATGAATGGGTGGGAATGATATGGTTTGGTGAGGGATAAGTGGATAGATGGATGGATAGGAGGATGGATGGATAGGTGGATAGATACATTTCCCAGGCCACCTGCTCACCAATCTAGCTGCCTGTTTCTGCCTGTTGTGGTTCCCCAGAACCCTGAAGGAAAACCTGTTCCCTCCCCCCGCCCATCTCCAGACAATGCCAGGTGGTCCCTGTGGTAGTATGCTTAGTTCATCTGCCACCACGGAAGATTCCCAGCACATAACACAGGACACAAACACTCCACTCCGTCTTTCAGTTTGGCTCTGGCAGGCCGAGGCCCCTCCCTCTCTGTGCCTGCATCCTCTTATCTGCAGTGCTACAAGTCTGAAGGCGGATTTGCTGTGCAGGGTGGGGGATGCGTGGCTGGGTCCGGGATTTAATCCTTGCTTTTACCATGTTGGGAGGTGATGCCCTTGAGTTCATGTCACAATTTTCTCTTCCCCCTAATTAAACAGAAAGCACAGGCAGTGAGGGGGAGGGGCAGAAAGGAAAAATTAAAGGCGCTTGCCCACAGAAGTCCGGCAGTTCGAGGCTTTCCATTTTGTGTCTGAAAGCTTCTGCACACATCTGCTGCACAGAGATAGGAACCGTGAAGTAAATGACAATTTCACCCCTCCTGCCCACCCTGTGGATGGGTGGGGGAGCGGCATCAAGTAAAGGCAAGGATGCACCTCAAAGGCCTGCAGAGGCCAGGACAGCCAGCCGAGGGCTCTCCAGGAAAGAGCGGGGCAAATGCACAGCTAATCCTTGATCTCCCTGCCCTTTCCCTCCTGGGAGGAAATCACCTGGACTATGGGGATGATAAAATCTGGAGTTACAGGGGAGACTTGGAGTACAGCTGAGGGCATCCCTCGAAGCTGCGGGGGACTGAAGGGGACCTACAGAGCCATTTGGAAACCATCTTGGGGACAGGAACCTGCTTGCTAGAGGCTGTCCCTGCTTTCTCTAGGCTCTCCTGCAGTCTTTGGGATGTTGTTAAGCCAACAGAACATAGAGAAACAAATCATCCCCCTTTAGAGATGGGCTGAGCAGGGCCCCAGGAACCCAGAGCAGACTTGGACACACGGTAAGGTGGACTCTGGGACCCTCAGTGTACTCACTAGAGAGAGAGCCTAGAAGGAGACAAAGACATGATGGCCGAGCAGCCTCAGACATCCTTGACCTCGTCTCTACAAATCTTCCCTAGAGGATATAAACAGCAACCACACAAAGGGCTAGAGCACTGGGGGAACTGGGAACAGACTGGCAACAGACCCATGACTGGATCGCCTGCTGGCTTCCGGCCAGTCCCTCTCTGTAAAAACCAGCTTCTCCTAAGGGACAACAGGAGGTGATGATGACAGTGGCCAGTAGCTGAGTAGTCACCCTGTCCCCATCACAGTTGACTTTGCTGGTGGGCTCTGACACTCAGATCCACAAATGGACCATCAACCTGACCTGGAGAGCTGGAGGTCTTGAGTTCCTGGAGGTCTTCATCTCGCCCGATGTCACTGTCCTCTGGCTGGCATTGACTCAGACTTCACCGCAGCTCTGGGTTCTCTAAGCTGAAGGTTGGCACGTGTTTCTGCAGCAGTGGGCAGAAAGAGCACTATGCCACGTGTGATACAAGCCCATCTCCCATCACAGTGCTTTGCAGTCACCAGAGTCTTGTAGGCCTGCAGCAAATGCAAGAGGACCACTTGTGACAATGCCAGATGACCCCTGCAGAGTAGGGCCCACTTCTGTTTGGAGATGCTAACACCCAGGTCCATGCTCTTGAAGGAGCCTTGGTATTATTCCATGAAGCAGCAGCTGAGCCCCTGCCTTCCCCCTCAAGGCTGTCCCTCTGCCCTGTACCGCATGTTTATATAGCAGAGTCAACCCACACTTACTGTGCTGCCCCACCCCACTCCACCCCCTGGATTCACAAGTGCCTTTCTATACAGGTGCTATACTGGGCCATCCCTACCCACTCTGAGAGCCTATATTCCATGCCTTCTTGACCCTCTCATATGTAGATTAATAAAAGAATGAAACTTTTCTGCCGATGTCTGAGTGGCTCCTCCTCAGCCCAAAAGATACACTCACACATCTAGGCTGTACCCTAGAGTTAGAAGGAACAAATCACAGAACTGAACGAACGAACGAACGAATGAATGAATGAATGAATGACTCTCCCAAACTACTTTTCTCAAATCCTAGAACTTCTTGTTAGGAATTTCCCTATACTGATGAGATTTTTAAATGACAAGGAAGACTGGGGTTTCCTGGAGAAGCTGGCTAACACCCATGGCATCATGGGAAAGGTGGAGGTAACCAGGTGGTGATCTGTTCTGTCAGGTTAGAAAGTGCAGAATGAGTCTGGGGTGCTTCTCATATGGTCCTGTGGAGCAGACTGGTTCTAGTCAGGCAGAAGGTAGTGTCTGAGGATGTTGGATGGACAGGCTGGGCTGCATGGACAGTGCTATGGGCAGGCATCACTAGGTAGAAGGTGCTGGTCACATGGCCATGCTGGGCCTGAGGCAGTGGCGAGGGCGCAGGGATGCATAGAAGGTGCTGGGGACAGGCAGGGCTGGGTATACCTCAGCCAATGAGGCTATGCAGGGGAAAACCAGACGGGAACATGTTATTTATGCTAACTTTGCTGGGGCTTCACACAACACACTGTTTCTCCACAGTCTGGCCAAGAACCTAACATTCTTATCCAACTTGGTAGAGGAGATTGCAGACCTGGGCCTGACCCCAACCTCCTGTAAGAGGCAAAGCAGGCCCCGTGCCTTTGTGCCTTGCTCTTTCTTAAATGCTGGCTGCCTGTATCAGGGCCTGGAAGTCACTACTCTGCTGTGTTGCCTCTCAAAAGAGTCCACCAGTGTGCTTGGATGAGCCAGGCATCCCTAGAACCCCACTGTCCTGATGAAGCTGTGCACTGGCTGTGACTGTGGCCCGAGTAACCACGGTAACATTGACCTGTGCCCTGGGAATTTCCCAGGGGGCAAGTGGGGCAGGGCCTGATGGCAGAGCTGCCCAGAGTCTCGGCATGCCATCCAAATGCCAAGCACTTATTAATCTCACAGCACGAGGCTCCGAAGTTATTACCCCCACCCCTGGCCCCTTTGTCTGGGACATAATTGTCTGGCCTGCCTCTCCAATTCTGTGATTAATTGCTTTGGGGGGAAGACAGCGCTGCTTAACTCATTCCTTTCTGCACTCATTTCCAAAGATGCAGCAGTTGCAGCAGCACTTGATCCTAACTGAGCTAGGACCCTGGCCCCAGAGCCTCATCCACCCCATCCAGGAGCTGCCAGCCTCAGTTTCCCCATTTCTGAAATGCAGAGGAAGCCTCCAACTTACTACTTGTTCTAATGAGCTCCAGTCCCTGGACAAGGACTAGACACGTTCAAGCGTGCCTATCACACCAGTCAGCTGCTGGTGGGGCCTGTTCAGGAGAGAATAAACCAGAGGAGGAGGCAGAGGAGGGCGGGAGGGAGCATCTCCACAGTACCATGTGACAAGGGCCATCCAGGGCTGGAGGTCTGGGCACCACAGGAGACGGACATAGACAGAGAAACAAAGAACAACAAGAATCAAACTTTGTGTACGTGTTAAGCAATGTTCCAAGCTGGGTCAGTGTGACAAGGATGTCATCTGGCACCTGGAGTGACAGGTAGCAAGATGGAATTGGTATATAAAGGTAGCTGTGCTTTACGAAAGCCCTTGAGAGCCAAACAATTTCCTCGTCTTGTTTCCTGTGACTATGTGTGTTTAATGTAACTGTCCACAGGATGGGATATTTCCATCTCTGTCCTGGGGAGCTCATCCAGCAACTGGAAGGCCCCTGGCCGTTTCTCAATCACCAATTTATTTTCTCTATACATCTGTATGATCTAGAGGACCAACCAAGGAGACTATGGATAACCTCCTAGCCGGAGAAGACCACCAGGGCTAGCTGGCAAGCTTAGCTCTGCCAACTCCTGACCACAAAGAAGGGAGCCCTTAGACCACACGGCCAGGGGCCACAGCTCACTCTGTAGGAAGACCGGAAGCTCAAAGAGGCTGAGCTGTGTGCAGGGGTGTGTGACCAGAGGCAGTGTGCAGGACCACAGAGCTACGGGGCAGCAGGATATGGAAGACAGAGCCTCAGCCAGGTCACTGGGTCTTGCTAATTCCCAGCCAGGACTCTCTCCAAGCCCAGTGAGCAAGCTTAGAGACCTGAGAGAAAACTGGTCACCCATGGCTAGGCCCAGGGCAAGCGACTGAACCTCATAACTGGGGCAAAGTTAAAAGGGACACCTGAAAAAGTCAGCAGCCAGATAAAAAAGATGTTTAAAATAAATTTAGAAAAAGTTAAAACCAAGGTGACTAAACTATCAAAGTTTTCCTTAAAGAGAGTGAAGTGCTCAGAGTCCAGGAGTGGGACTGTGTCGTCTAAGTATCTATCTGTCTGTCTGTCTGTCTACCTATCTACTTATCTATCTACCTACCTATCATCTAGCTAGCTAGCTAGCTATCGATCTAGCTATCTGTCCACCTACCATCTACCTGTCTGTCTATCTAGCTAAGCTAGCTATCCCAGAGGTTCTCAACCATCCTAATGCTACCACCCTTTAATATAGTTCCTCATGCTGAGGTGACCCTCAACCATAATGTAATTTTTGTTGCTACTTCCTAACAGTAATTTTGCTCCTGTTATGAATTATAATGTCAGCATCCAATATGTGACCCTGTGAAAGCACAGGCTAAGAACCTTTCATCTACCATCTGTCTATAACCTGCCATCAAGCACACCCATCATCTAGCTGTCTTCTATCTACCATCTATCTAGCTATCCATCACCCATCTCCATCACTTACATATGTGTGTAATCTGTTCATCTATCATGTGTAGCTAGCTGACATGTGTTTACTTACATCCTTTTTCCATGTATGGGATCAAACCTAGAGCCTCACACCTGCTAGGCCAGTCCTGTACCACAGATCTACATCCTCCAGTTCAAGAAGTGGTATTTTAATGAAGCCTTTATGATGTGGGAGGAGCTGAGTATCAACTTTGTACATTTCATTTTTAACTTATTCTCTGACATATAACACGCACACCTCTCATTGTGCAGAGCAGGCTATTTCTGAAGTGGGTCTGCACCATGGAGGGATAGCACCTGCACTCCCTCACAGAGATTTTTCTGATTGAAAACACTTGTAATTGCTCTTGGCCATTTTAAGGAACTCAGAACTGAATCTCTAGTGGCTAGAGGACTCTCCCTCTAACATACAATGCTGTATGCCTTCTGGATCTGGTTGCAGTCTTTGTTTTAAAATCTGTGATCTGGGTCTTTATGAATATTTTTTACATTTTCCTCAAATTTCTAAATGGTGTCATTGAAACATCCTTGCTCCTGATTATGTTCTCATTCTTGTCCTGAACTTCCCCATGCCCATATCCCCTCCCCAACTCAACCCGACCAGGATGCAAAACCAGATCCTGGACACCTACGTACAGTGCTCTCCCGAAGATGCTACAACCCACAGGTGCCAACCCCAGACCCCTCCAGCTGCCACCAAGGCGAACATCTGACCCACACTAAGCCCAAAGCATTTTCTTTCCAAGGTGATCTTGAGCCATTGGGTGGCCAGGTGGCAGGCTCGCCCTGCCCCTTATAGGGCTGAGGAGCTTCTGGAACTGGCAAGGTCATAGAAGAGGCAAGAATGGGGAATGTGTCCATCCCTCTCCACCTGACCTTGAGCAGCAGGCAGCATGCCAGTCTCCTCGCTTGGGAAACTGGAGCAGAAAAAGAATGAGAGCAGAGATCCCCCTCCGGGCTCATAGAGCATGCATACTCCGGAGCCTGCTGCCTGGGTTGAACGCTACTGTGAGCCTACTACTGGGTTATGGGTAAAGAGCCAGCCAGACTCCACTTGTCACCTGAAAAGTGGGATAACAGCAATGCTTGGGTGTTGGGGTGATGTGAAGATAAAATATTAAGTAATGCATATTAAGTACCACCCTGCCTGCACACAGGAAGTGCCCAGTCAGCAGGGGTGGGTGAGTGAGCTTGGGGCTTGAGAGGGTTGCTATCCCCATCTACAGGGTCACTGCTTGTCATCATTTCACAACTGTGTCATGAGACCAGGTCATGCCAGACATAGCAGACAATGCTATAGGGATGTTTCCTTCCCACGTTGTTATTTCCAGGTCTATCACCCTCATGGGTAGCCAGAAGGGAGAGTGGACTTGAGTGGTAGTCATTTCTGCTACGCTTTCCCTCGCATGTAGAAAGCAGCTGGTCCCACGCCCACCATCACTTAATGATAAGTGAATTTCCTTT
Source organism: Apodemus sylvaticus (assembly GCF_947179515.1). NCBI lineage: Eukaryota > Metazoa > Chordata > Mammalia > Rodentia > Muridae > Apodemus > Apodemus sylvaticus. The sequence continues at coordinate 43,150,298 of NC_067488.1, read as the reverse complement.
GTTTGCTTTGCTGAAGTCTAACTTGCAGGCTCTGCAATAATACATTGCATTGACAGATAGCACCCTCGGTGACAGCTCTGTGGGAAAAGCTGGCCTTTCTACCAGCCTCAACTGACCAGGGGCTAGGGAAAAGGATAGTTAACCATACTTCTGTTCTGCCAGAGAAGACATGTGGAGGACACGTTCTAAGGTTGCAACACACACACACACACACACACTAATAATATCAAGAAAGTAATGAGAAGTCATATCCCAGGATCCAGATTGTGTTCTGCATATGATGATGCATGATGCTGCCACACCCCATGCCAGTAATTCTAGCACTTAGGAGGTAGAGGTGGAAGGATAACAGGTTCAAGGCCAGCCTGGGCTAAATAGAAAGAGACATGTCTCAGAAAACAAACAAACAAACAAAAAGCAGCCATCAGAGGGTTCTGATAGTACTGGGAATGGGAGGCAGAACTGGCGCAGGCACTCGGAACACATGCACCCTGCAAGTGAGTACTTAGCAGCCTGACTCCTGGGAAGGGTGACATACAACCTCTCAAGGAGACCCACAGGCCATGGAGCTCACCTTTCACAAAGGCATGTACCAGCCAGGTGTATGCAGGAGTCAGTTTCTGCCTCTCTGATCCCAAATCACTAGCCACCACAGACTGACACTGCGCATAGCCAGTGAGAGGCAGGAAGGACCCACTGGGCGGGACAAGACCTGATGGGCAGGCCAAGCTAGCTGCTCTACACAGAAGCTGACACACAGTCTGGGCTAGGGAAACTGGACATGCTGATTCTGACTCACATGCCTGCCCTTTTCCTCTCAGGATGAGCAAGTAGGCTGTATATGTCTGCTTGCTGGAGAGCCAGAATGCCCCAGTACACAAGCTCTTGTGCCAAACCCCCCTTGCTACAGCCCAGAGATGCAGAAAGAAAACAGGACCCCAGCCTCTCTACCACGTTCTCATTACCATCTCCTCCACCCCTTCCGGAGAGAGCCACGCCACATTGGATGATATTTTCCTTTCTTCATGAACAATATGCAACGTTCTCTTGTGGGATTTCCAACCTCACCCAGTGGCATGCACCCTGCACCCCATGCACAGCTAGGTGTCCACAGTTGCATTCACCTGCCTGCTGAGTGGAATGCGAGTTCAAGTGTTTAATGCCGGCCTTTTGTTAAGCTCACAGCAGTGCGTTGGCCATCGCACTGTTGATGGACAGCCGTGTTGTTTCCAATATTCGCTTGGAGAACGATGCCAGAGCAAGCTCGCTCTTTCTCTCCACTTCACAAGGAAATTTCCAGAAGTAGTGTTTGCTGAGACGTAAGACATGGGAGTGTGAAGCTTGTTTTCCAGAGACAGGGCTTCTGGGTGTTGTACATTGCCCGTCACATATCACATTGCATGGGCTATCTACCAACATCCAGCTCTCCCCACTCTGCAGAGATGGGTAAAAAAATTTCTTGGACTAAATTGTATTCTCCCTAGTACTAATTGGAGTGTGGTTGTGCTGCTGATGCCCTCTCTCTCTGTCTCTGTCTCTCTGTCTCTCTCTGTCTCTCTCTCTCTCTCTCTCTCTCTCTCTCTCTCTCTCTCTCTCATGTGTGTGTGTGTGTGTGTGTATGTGTGTTTGCCATTTTGCTTTCTTCTTGTAGCGATTCAAATGCTTTACCCATTTTTTTTCTCTTTTTCTTGTTGATTGACTCACAGATTTTCTTGGCAGCCTGGAGATTAATGTTTTGTCAGTGCTACGCTGGAACATCATTGTCTCTCCCATCAGTGAGTAGCAGAGTCTCTGTACTCTATCTGGCGTCTTCCGTTTATACTGCCCCCTTAACATTTGATGGACTTGAAATGTGGATCCGTAGCTTGTCCCTTCTTGCAGCCAAGGGGTATTCTGCTGCCATGGATGGACTCTAAGTGGCTGTCATCATTCTGGGCAAGCTTTGCTGGGATGCTTCCCCCCAGGGAGGATGGCTGGATCACATGGTCAGTATATCAGTGCCCTTTCTCATGGTGGGCAAGGCATGGTGATAGACTGTCCCATTGTGGCAGAACTGTGTAGCAATTGCTCATTTCCCCACATCTCCAGAAACAGAAAAGCAAAGGCAGGACAGGAAGTGGGGCCAGGCTACAAACCTCACCTACACACTCACATGCACACACACACACACACACACACACACACACTATCCAAGACTCACTCCCTTCTGCTACATCTCACCTCCCAAAGGAGGTGCTGCCAGCTGGGAGCAAGTATTAAAACACATGAGGCCACGAGGAACACTGCACACACAACCCACAATGCTATAGATCGAGTTTCTAGGAAATAGGCAGATGTTTTCCAAAGCCACTGCACGCTCACACACAGTGTGAGCATTAGTCCCAGCTCCCCATGTGCGTCCCAACACTGTGTGGCTCACCTTCCTCACTGTGACTTCCAGCAGATGGACACGTTCCCCAGTGTGACTTTCCCTCACCTCCTCCAATGGCTAACGATGTTCAGTGTCTTCTCATATACCCGTTTGCTGTCTATCAGTCTTTCTAGAAGAGTCTGTTAAATCTCTTCCTGGTTTTCTTTTTATAAACTGGTTGCATTTTGAGTGTTCTGTGCATTTGGGTTAGGTGTCTTTGACCTAACATGTAGGTTGTAAAATATTTTCTTCCAGCTTGTATCAGTTATGTGTTTCTGTGATGATAACTGAGAAAAGCCATTTAAAGAAGGAAGGTTTGTTTCGGCTCATGGTTTGGGGCACAGTCCATCATGGTGGCAGGAGCTTCGGGGAGCTGATCACACTGAGTAGACAGGAAGGAAGCAGAGAGAAGCAGACACTGTTGCTCACTCCCTTTCTCCTTATATGGTCTATGACCTCACTTCCTGTAATGACTCCACCCACAGTCAAGGGGGGTCTTTCATCCAGTCAGGCTGACAATGGAGACAAACTATCACACTACTGCTGGCCTCTCCCTCTCTCTCCATATGCTGTGAGCAAGAGCTTCCGAACAACAGTTAGCATCTTGATGGAGTCCAGTATGCTTTCTTCATATTTGTTTAGCATCCTGTGATGAATATTTGCCTGACCCATAGTTAAAAAGCATCCATCCCTCCATGTTTTCCCTTAGAAGTTTTATAGTTTTCATTTCATATTTAGGTCTCTGATCCATTTTTAAGTCATTTTTACATATGGTGCCTCCCTGGAAAGGGGGAGATGTGTAAGATGTATCATTGTTCAACTGTTTATGGGGAAAGCTGGTCCTTTCTCCTACACTGCTTTGGCACCTTTTGTGAAAATCACTTGTCCATATGTGAGCAGGACTATTTTAAGCTTTATATTCTGTTCCATTGATTCATCTATCTGTCGTCTGTCTGTCTGTCTGTCTGTCTTGTGTCAGGACCACACTGTCAGCTCACAGTGAGTTTTTAACTCTTGGAGTCATGTGATCTTTGTCATCCATTTCTGACTGTGTGTATGTGTGTGTCTATGTGTGAAGACTGTTTTGCTGCCTTCAGACCTTTATAATTACCTCTGATATTTCAAACTAGCTGATCAATTTCCTTAAAAGGAATTGCTTCTGTCGTGATAGAAAACACATTATATCTATAGATCAATTTGGAGTCTTCTGACCTAGTTGGAATAGATACCTCTATTTTGTTGATGTTTCATGTTTGTTCTGGCTAATTTTTTTTTGTAATCAACTAGACACAAGCTAGAGTCATCTGAGAGGAGGAACCTCAGTAGAGAAAATGCCCCCATAAAACTAGCCTGTAGACAAGCCTGGGGGGGGGCATTTTCTTGACTAATGATTGATGTGTGAGGGCCCGGCTCTCTGTGGGTGGCGCCACCTTTGGACAGGTGGCTCTGGCATCCTGGTACCAGAGCAACCTAAGCCAGCCATGAAGGACAATCCAGGGACCAACGTTCCTCTGTGGCTTCTGCCTCAGTTCCTGCCTAGACTCCCCTCAGCTATGGAGTGTGACTCGAGAGCTGTAAGCCGTTTCCACCCCACGCTGCTTTTAGTCATGGCGTTTTATCACAGTAATGACAAGCCTCACTTAGGCACTAATTCAGCACAGTTCTGTAGGGGTTTTTTCCCCAATGTGCAAGTCTTTCATATATATTTTTGTGTATAAATGTTGATGATATCTCTAGATTGGTCTCAAAATTGACTCCTGGTTGCTTCTCTTTGTGGAATATCATTTCCTGTAACATCTCTGACCCCAGGTGTTGGTCCTGGCAGGCCAAGGGGCTTTTGAAACTCTGTCAGATTTTCCCAAACACAGTCATATTGCCTGTGAATGAAGATTTATTTCTTCCTTTCCCACTAACACGACTTTCCATCAACTTCAGGCCTATTGGGCTGATGGCGACTTTCAAAATGGCCCTGGATGGAAATGTCTGGACATCCTTGTGCTGGTTCCAACCACAGGAACCACACAGTCGGTCTGCATTATGAAGGGTGTTGGCTCAAGCATTTTCTAGTACAAAGCTGACATCAGTGTGACAAGTTTCCCTGCCCTCCATATGATGGTTGGAGGTAGACCGTTGATGCCGGCCTATAATTCCAGATCCTTGGGAGGCTGGAGCAGAACAGTTGAAATCTCAATCCTTGCTTAGGTAACCTAGTAAAAACCTGTCTCAAGACAAAAAAAAATGTCTGGAGATATAGCTCACTGGTAAGGCACTTGCTTGCCTAGCATGTGACTGAGACTCTCATAAATAAATAAGCAAATAAATTAGAGATTGCCCAAGGGTTTGTGTGAAACTTATGAAGAAAGCCTTACTTGTTTTTTTTTTTTTTTTTTTTTTGTTTGTGTAACAAAATTATATTGTCTGGCCTTTATTAGGTGTTAAACCAGCATTGCACTCTGCATGAATAAATTCCACGTGATCATGACACACCATCCTGTTCAGACTTTGTCAGATTTAATTAGAAACATTCAGAACTCACACTGACATCTCTATGTATGTAAGTGGTATAGGCCTGTGATTTCTTTTTCCTTGACTCTTTGTCTGGGGATGAGGGTCATATTGGGCTCATAGCATGAGCTGGGGATGGTTCTATCTTGTTCAGTTTTCTGGAAGAATATGTGTGAGACTAATACAATTTCATCCATGAGTACTCTGTTGAATTCACCAGAGACAGTTGAAGCTAGCTTCTTCTAGGTAAAATTTCAACTACAAATGAAATCTCTCAGACGAGGAATTATGTAGGTGACCTTTTCTTGTCTTCTCTTTTCTTTTCTCCTTTTTTCTTTTCTTTTCTTTTCTTTTCTTTTCTCTTCTCTTATCTTTTCTTCTTGAAATGAGAACCTAATCCAGGTCCTTGTGCTTGCTAGACAAGCACTCTACCAGTGAGCTGAATTCCCAACCTCTACCTACCTTTTCTTAAATAAGTTTGTGTGTTAAGAAAGTTGTCCGTCAATGCTGCCAGGTAGATTGGCAAAAGTTAGTTCACACTGTCCTTTCATTTCTCATTCCACATCTGTGTAATCTGTATATGCTGATGTCTCCTCTCTCTACACTATGAGAATGTGTCATCTTAAAATTAGTCTCACCTAATGAGTATAGTTAGAGGTTTATAAGTTTTATCCATTTCAGATAAATGATTGGAGGGGGTGAACTTGTTGTTTTGTTTTCTTTTGTGATAGAGTTTCATGTAGCCCAGGCTAACACAGAATTCCTTGTGGCTGAGGATTACCACCTTGAACTCCTGAACCTCCTGCCTCCATTTCCCAAATGATGGGATTACTTGTCTGCACTATCACTCTGAGCCAAGAATTCGTTTTTTTCTATCAGTTTTCTCTGTTGTCTTTGTTTTCAGTCTCATTGGCTTTTGATATGTTGATTATACTTCCTCTGGTTAATTTGTTTTACTTTGCTTCTTAAGATTAAATCTAAAGGTATTGACTTTGAATCTTATTGAATCTTATTTGCAGGCAAATATTGTTATAAACACACATTCACACACTCACACACACACACACACACACACACACACACACACATACACACGCTGCCATGATACTATTCCCAATCCTGATATCACATTTTCATAGTAATTGGCTACGAATACTTTCTGATTTCCCCTTAAAAGTTTTCCTTTGACTTGCCCATGCCTGTAATTTTCTTATTCCGTGAGATACTTCAGATAGCTTCCTGTTACTAATTCCCTTCCTCCTCCCACTGTGGTCAAAGCATGTATTATATATGGGTTGACTCCTTTTAAACTCACTGTGTGGTCTCACGATTCCCAAAGGCAGTCGTTCTTTAAAATGATTCTTAAATATTTAAAAATAATGTGTGTTCTGCTGCTGGTGCCAGTTGCTCTTTAAATGTCAGTTAGATAGAGTCAATTGTCAAGGTCACTCAAATTCTGTGCTGCTGGAGTCTCACTGTTGGGCTGGGTTGCCTCTGGAGAGCGTGGGCCGAGTTCTCCAGTATCACTTTACACTCCACCTCTCCTCAGTTCTGCTGGAGACTCCTCGTTCATGGATTTTAAGGTTGCTATTAAATGTGGGAACATGGATTTCATCCTCTTGACAACCCAACTCCTTTATCATAAAATAATATATCATGATATCATAAAATGAAATCATTTTTATCCGTGGCAATCTTCTTCGCTCTCAAGTCCAGTGACCAGATAGGAACATAAGCACTCTATCTTCCTTTTTGAAATACTTAGAGCAGTTTGATAGAAAACTTGAACGCTGAGAGAATCCAGACCTGCTCTCGGCAGCTCACCTACAGACTCTGCCTTGGACATCTGTTAAAACTGGAAAATGACACATACATAGTCTTGTTGACTAAAAGCCACAGATAACATTAGGGTTACACTGTACACAGCCCCCGCCCCCCCACCCCACCCTACCCCCCAACTTGTGTGGGTCTGGCTCTGTATACGATGTCAGGTATCTGTCGTCACACCACACATGAACTTCACTGCCCAATCCTCTCAGGCTCCCCCCCATCCAAGGATCATTGACTTCATAATGAACTCTAACTCAGACCCCTTGCTGTTGATTGCCCAATTGAACTTTTCATCCATTTTTAAAATTTGTTTCTACTTTGATGATATTACCGGGGCAGTCCTGGGTTCTGTTTCACAGCCTGTTTTGTGATTCCAGGGAATGCAGTGGGGCTTCTGGAGAGCATGTCTCACCTCCCATGCACAGTCAGGTGGTGCTTCACTGCTGAAATAGGCTGTCTTGTTGTTACTTTACATAAACACTCATTTGTCCTTCACAGACATTTAACAGTGAGGAAAGAAAGAGTCCTGTGTGCTTCTGGTTTGTCGTGGCTCCATTATTGCTCTCCCTGCATAATTTACAGAGGAAAGTCGCCAGACACCCTAATTCTCCTATCTGCACGCCTTCTGCCCCCTGTCTCCTCTCTTCTCCCGCCTTCTGCCCCTTGCTTCCACCCACCTCACACTTCCCCGCTCCTGCCTGGATCAGGACCTGGATTCATTCAGTATTTCTCCTCGACATTGGCTTCAAGCAGGTTGATTATGGTGTTCTTGAATATAGGTCTCTTCACGGTTCTAACTGTGAGGTTGGCAGACCATCTGGGGTCCTGAGGTTATTTTCTCAGTGACTTTGAATCCATCCAACCATTACTTGTTCTAAGCTTGTTTGTTTGTTTGTTTGTTTGTTTGTTTGTTTTTGCAGCACCCTATGCTGTAGACTTTCATGATATACATATCAGGCCGTGGAAATCAATCATTGACTTTGTTTTCATATTTTTTTTTATTTAAGGATGTTTTCAGAATGTATTTTGCTCAAATTCTTTATCCTCCCAAAACTCCTCCAAAATTCTCCAAACCTTCCTATCTATCCAAGCTCATGTTCCTTTTTTTTTCCCAAAAACAAACAAAATAACATACTGACAAAAGATATTGTCTTAGGGTTTTACTACTGTGAACAGACACCATGACTAAGAAAAATATAAAGGGACAATATTTCATTTGGGTGTGGCTTACAGGTTCAGAGGTTCAGTCCATTATCATCAAGGCAGGAACATGGCAGCATCCAGGCAGGCATTGTGCAGGAGGAGCTGAGAGTTCTACATCTTCATCTGAAGGTTACTAGGAGATACTGGCTTCTAGGCAGCCCAGATGAGAGTCTTAAAGTCCACACCCACAATGACACATCTACTCCAACAAGGCCACACTTACTCCAACAGGGCCACAGCTTCTAATAGTGGGCCTACTGAAGTAGGCCACTCCCTGGGCCTAACATATACAAACCATCACAGATACCAAAACAAAACAAAAAGTATACAGAAAAAACATGGAATTTTGTGATGGTCAGCTACTCGTGGGCATGGGGCCTGCCCTGGACTGTGGTTGATATAACCAGCTATATTCCACTGGGGAAAACGGATTTTCCCTTTTCCATCAAGTATCAATTGCAAATAGCTGCTTAGTTAGGGGTGAGATGCTGTGTCTATTTCCTCATCTCGGCAATGGGCTTCTGTCTGGCTTGAACCTGTACAAGTCTCACCATGCCGCCACAGTCTCTGTGAGCCCATATGTGCCTCCAGTGTGACTGGAAGACCCTTTTCCATGGAGTCAACCACCATGTCTGGTTCTTAAAATCTTCCAACCCCCTCTTCCACACAGCTCCCCCTGCCTTGAGGGGAGGGATTGGATAAAGCCATGCCAATTAGGGCAGAATGCTCCAAAGTCTCTCTCTCTCTCTGTACATTTCTCAATTGGGGCTTCATGTGTTGACTGCCATTCATAGCAAGCAACTGCTCTGGTGAGGGTTGAAGGATGCCCTGACATATAGGTATATCAATATTGTATTGGCTGGGTTCGTGTGCCAACTTGACACAAGCTAGAGTTATCACAGAGAAAGGAGCCCCCCTTGAGGAAATGCCTCCACGAGATCCAGCTGTAAGGCATTTTCTCAATTAGTGATCAAGGCAGGGAGGGCTGTCATCCCTGGGATATTGGTACTGGGTTCTATAAGAAAGCAAGCCAAACAAGGCAGGGGAAGCAAGCCAGTAAGTAACATCCCTCCATGGCCTCTGCATCAGCTCCTGCTTCCTGACCTGCTTGAGTTCCAGTCCTGACTTCCTTTGGTGATGAACAGCAACGTGGAAGTGTAAGCTGAATAAACCCTTTCCTCCCCAACTTGATTCTTGGTCGAGATGTTTTGAGCAGGAATAGGAACCCTGAGTGAGACAGATATAGTAATAGGAATCATTTTATTGCTATGTTCATCCAGGAAAGCAATAGCATTATGTCCACCCCTAGGTCCCGTCTTCTCTCTAGTCTCCAGGGTCTGGGCCACTTTAAGAGTGTCAGATATGGAGTGGGATTTAAATCCAATCAAAAGATGGTTGGTTACTGTCTTAGCATTTGTACCACTAGTGAACCAGTATATATTGAAGGCAGGTCACTGTTGTAGGTCAGAGTTTGTAGCTGGGAGATACTGTTGATTACTTTTCTCTTCCAGCAGTGGGCAGAATACCTTCCAGCACAAATTAGTAAGTAGGAGTAACTTTTAGTTGGGTCCATAAGTATTTAGTCAGTCTTCTATTGCTGTAAAGAGACTCCATGATTACAGCAACTCTTATAAAAGAATGTATTTAATAAGCGCTTGCTTATGGTGTCAGTGGTTTTAGTCCATTTGCATGGGGAATGTGGAGGCATACAGACAGATGTGATGTTGGGGAAGTAGGAGTTCTACATCTGGATGCTCAGGTAGCAGGAAGGAAAAGTCTCTGAGCTTGGAATAGGCTTCTTGGAAACTCAAAGCCCAACTCCAGTGACACACTTCCTCCAAGAAGGCCACACACCCTAATTGCTTCAAATAGTGCCACTCCCTGGTGATCAAGTATTCAAATCTACGTGCCTCTGGGGGCCACTTTCATTCAAGCTACCACTATAAGTGGCAGTTTCAGAAATAGGGCCTCACCATCATGTAGAGAACAACCAATATAGCCTTAGCAATAGTCTGTGATGTTTGGGTGTTTCTATGAAAACCCCTGGTCAATGACTCAACAAGATGTAACCCATTGCTGACACCGGAGATTTTACTTAAGACATAAAATGTCTAATCGGGACACTATATTAGTTAGGGTTTTACTTCTGTGAACAAAAACCATGACCAAGACAACTCTAATAAGGACAACATTTAATTGGGGCTGGCTGACGGGTTCCAAAGTTCAGTCCATTCTCACCAAGAACATGGCAGCATCCAGGCAGGCATGATGTAAGGGGAGCTGAGAGTTCTATATCTTGTTCCAATGTAGAATCAGAAGACTGGCTTCCAGGCAGCTAGGGCAAGGGTCTTAAAGCCCACCCCCCACAGTGACACACCTACTCCAACAAAGCCCCACTTCCTAACAGTGCCACTCCCTGGAATAAGCATATTCAAACCATCACAGACACCGTCTCCGGAATTATATGGTAACTCCATTTAAATCCCTTTTAAATGTGTGAGTATTTTAGGAACACTCGACAGTAGTGGGTTTCCCCATGCTAACCGTCCCTCCTGTATCCCTACTTCCCCACTCTCCCCTCCCCTCCTCACTTAATCCTCCTATTCTAGTTTCCCCTTCTTCTTTAAAACACTCCGTTTTATTTCCTCTTTTCAGATTTTTAAACGTCTTTTCTCACTTTCACGAAGGACAGTTTGGATGAATCTTCGAGTCCTAGCTGTTCCTTTTGCAATGCTAACTTTGCTCTTAGACCCAACTTTCATATCCTGCACCTCATGTTTACATTCTCATGTTTAGAAGTTACTCTCCAAAACACCATGTGATGTCCTCATTCTGTCCATTAAAACTTATATGCATTTCTTCTTCTGCATCTACCACTTAATTTTTTTTTCTTTTACTTAGGAGCTCACAGTGCCTCTGCCTCTACCTCCCAAATACTACAACTGTATGCATGCACAATACCCAGCTTACTTTAACTTAATATGCATAGTCTGTGTTTAGAATTTATTTCAACTTATTCTTTTCTCCACATTAAGCACTGCATTGTCTTCATAACCATTTGTGCCTATAAAGCATGGTAAATGTTTTCCGATTGCCAGGTCCTTTTGTGTGAGTATGTCTGAGTTATCTAGGATGCAGTCGAGTTCCCTGGAAGCAGCCTTATGCTCTAATGCCTCAGCTGTACCTCACTGCCCTCCCACCTTTACAGAAAGACACTGTGTGTGCTCTCAGTACCCCACCACCACCCAAGCAACTAGTTTTCCAGCCTAGCTGGTAGGACAGTTACTATTCTTGATGGTGCCCAATAATGTCCTCACACATGTGCTGGTCAGCAGGTTGGTGAACAATGAAGGGGCCCCATTGCATCTTTCCAGGTTTTTCTTCTCCAAGGGCCACACACTCGTCACTCATGGAAAGGGTAAGTTCCATCCCATCAGAATTACCTTATCCCTATTACTTCCAGTGGATGGTATTCCACCCACATCTATCTACTCCATGGATTACTTCTGTGGTTTTGGTGGCAATAATGGTGATGGTGGTGGTGGTGATAATGTTGGTGGTGGTGATAACGGTAGTGTTGGTAGTGGTGGTGGTGGTGATAGGTGTGATGGTGATAGTGGTGGTGTGGTAGTGATGGTGGGAGAGAGTGTATGTGACTTTTCCTGGGGAGTAGTGAACAAACATGTTCACCCCCATAGAGAGAGCTAATGGACAGACAAAGGAAGTGGTTCTACACATGTCCAACTTAGAGAACCAGTGAATGTATCCGGGCTACTTCCAGGAGCATGGATGACCCAAAGGCGATTGCATCATGGGTGGTGACTCAAGGGAGCTGCATTCCTGGAGCTCCCTGCATGACTTGCTACAGCAGCCCTGGTCAGTTTCCTCTCTCCCAGCAGGCCTCAGGGAGGGGACTGAGAATCCTTTAAGTTTCAGGAACTTCCTAAAAGTTTTGAGTTATTGACTCCTCATTCATCCTTAAGGAGACTTCCTCCAGGACAGAATGATTCAATGCACAAGAAATTGCTATACATGTGTGTGCACTATGAATAGAGTGCGTGTGTGTATGGATGTGGAAGTCAGCCATCAAAATAAGATGTCTTCCTGATTTCGCCTCATTTTTTCCTTTTTTTAAAAATTTTCTATATTCTTTGTTTACATTCCAAATGATTTTCCCTTTCCCAGTTCCCCCTTCCCCATAAGTCCCATAAGCCCTCTTCCCTCGGCCCATTCCCCAACCAACCCCCTCCCACTTCTCTGTCCTGGTAATCCCTTACAATGCTGCATCAAGCCTTTCCTGGACCAAGGCCCTCTCCCTCCTTCATCTTGGGAATGATTTGATATGTGAGTTATGTCTTGGGTATTCAGAGCTTCTGGGCTAATATCCACTTATCAGTGACAGCATTCCATGTGTGTTCTTTTGTAAATGAGATACTTCACTTAGGATGGTATTTTCCAGTTCCAAGCATTTGCCTAAGAATTTCATGAATTCGTTGTTTTTAATTGCTGAGTAGTATTCCATTGTATAAATATACCACATTTTCTGTATCCATTCCTCCATTGAGGGATATCTGGGTTCTTTTCAGCTTCTGGCTATTATAAATAAGCCTGCTATGAACATAATGGACAACTTATTTTTTCTAGACAGGAGTCTCTTGGGGAACTTAGAGCTCACTAATTAGTTAAGGCCAGCAAGCCCTTGCGATATTCCTGTCTCTGCATCTTCTGTGCCGATATTACAGGTTCATATCACAATGCCTAGCTTTTTACATAGGTGCTTAGGAGCAAAGTACAATAAGCACTTCACTGACAGCTCCATCAGTGACCCCACTGGGTTTTATCGTTGTGCCTTTCAGATGTTCCTGGTGAGTTCTCCAGCCTGGCCTTCTGTCCAATACCAATTCTCCCCTCTCCCTGATATTCCCCATGTTTTTCATAACCCATTGAATATGTTTTTCACCCATTTATTTTGTTTTTTTAAATCTTTTTCAATTTTTATTTAATTGAACTATTTATGTTTTTATTGTATATGGTGTGTATGTGTTTGCTTGCATGTACTACATATAAGCCTTGTATCCATGGAGACAAAAGAGGGCACTGGATCCACTGGAATTTCATTACAGGTGACTGTGGGTGCTAGGAATCAAACCTGGGTCCTCTGGAAGGACCTCTCCAACCCCATGTTTTATTCTTGATTTCTCACTTGCTCTGCATCCTAGATCTTAGACTATGCTCACCTGTCTACTTGACTTGCCTTCTTTTCTGCTTTCTTCACCCACATTTTCTTACTCTTCCTTTAAAACTTACATCAGGCTTAAGCCCTAGTTGGTCTGGGACTTTGCTGTACAACCCAAGCTTGCCTTGAACTAACAGCAATCCTCCTGCAATGTTCTTATTCTTTCTTAATACCTTAGTATCTTCATTTATTCCTTAGACTTATTACAGGGTCTTCTGACTATGATGTGCAGTTAAATTTCACTGGAGTGAATCTAGGCTCCTGCTAGTGATGCCTTTTTCATGGAAAACAAACTACTGGAGGGAGGGAGGGAGGGAAAGGGCAGCCAATAACTCCCATGCATGTCCCTCCACCAAGACAATATCAAGAATAAGGCAGAAAGCCTCTCACAAAAGTGTCAATCAAACCATGTCTCCATGCTCAGCCAGCCCTGGCTTGCTGCCCCACCCTCAAACATCCTAGACCCCGGAGCCATCTTGAGCCTTGTTTCCCATCCCTGCTTCTGATTGAAGTCCTGGGGTTTGGCCTCAGTCCTGGGCTCTGCTCTATGCACTGTCCCCTCTTCTCCAATCTGCTATCAGTGGCCCCCATCCTAGTTACTCTGCCTGCTTTCTGGTATTGTGGTCTGCCGATGCACAGACTCACAGAGAACAGAGGACAACATTTGTTTCTCTTTCTCCTCCTCCTTTCTCTGCTTGACTGTGCGCCTCCCTGTCCTTTACAAACCATCTAGACCATAGAGCCAGGCCCTGTCTCTCAGGCCAGACTAAGGATCTAAAGATTGATCCTTCTCCCCCCCCCCTCTCTCTCTCTCTCTCTCTCTCTCTCTCTCTCTCTCTCTCTCTCTCTCTCCTCTCTCCCCCATTTACTTAAACCTCTCAGCCCACTTCAGGCCAAGTTTGATCCTGGTCTTATGTTCTCTTATTGCTGCCTTGAGCAAAGAAAGACAGCCTGGCTTTGAGTCAGGAGGCTGGCCCCAGGCCATTGTCCTGCTGGGCTTTCAATACCATTTACCTGTGGAGCCGAGTATCCAGCGCCTGTTGTTCACAGTTCAGGCCACCTGTAGCTTCAACTCTGCTTCCCCCAAACCAAGCCTCTTCCCTTTTATCCACCTCCTCCCCACCCCCACCCCCATCACTCTTTTCCAGTCTCCTGGTAGCCAGCTCCTCCCTCTCTGGAGCCTTTGTTTCTGGTCTTGCTATGAGCCCCCTCCCCCTGCCTTCCTCCATCTTTGAAACTGTTTGTTGTGGGGTATCACCTCCTCTGGGATGTCACCTCCTGTCTATCTTCTTGAACTATCCTACACTGTGTGCCACTGTCCACCAATCCCTTGTCTTCCCTGCCTCTGTCTGAGGCTTGAGGATGTGATAGCAGACAGACCCTGCTCCCTTCTGACTCCCTGGCTCTAGTATGGTCATGTGAAGAGGAGATGGAGCTTTATAAGTGTCACAGAATGAATAAATGCATCCTGACCTCCTGTTTCCTGTTGTCTGGGTCTTGGGAACCTCTAGTCTCAGTCCCTTCTCTAGACTCCATCTTCAGCTTAGCAGAATAGATGCTCCTAAAGGTGCCCTACCCCCATCACTGCTGGGCATGGCTCAACCCCCATCACTGCTGGGCATGGTTTAATCTCCATCACTGCTGGGCGTGGACCTTTCATCTAAAAGGGATCAGCATCCTGCAACATCCTCCCTTGGGGGACCCTAAAGCATCATGTCACCTTGCAGCAAGGAGAAAGAGGCTGTCCCTGAATTCAACTCACCGCAGTGTTGGGTCAATGGAAAGGATCTTCTAGAGATCAAGATGCTTTTCACAGGGCCCACCATCCTCAGGGTATCCCATCTGTCCCCATGGGAGATACTGTGTCCTATGCCAAGGCCTGCTTATCTAAAAAAAATCTAGAGACAGGGGACAGGCCCATCAGACACTCAAGAAAGGATAAAGAGATGCTGACATTCAGAGATCAGTAAGGGGGAGGTGGGAATACCAGTTGCCATGGCCCCTAAAATGGTGGTTCCTGTGACATTTAACAAGAATACGCAGGCTAATGTGGGGTGGTGGCATTCCACAGGCTACAGGAAGCTCTAAGATTGAGGTGTAGGAGAGGAACACTTGGAGGTAACTGGAACCTTGTAACAGTCACCGTTGAGATCAAGGCCTAAGCTCAGAATTCACTCTGGAAGCTATGGCCACAACTCTGTTCTCAAGTGAGACAGAGATCTTGTCATAGCTTTATAGGAGGGCTTTACACAGAGGGTGGTAATTTACCTCTGGGTCCCCCTGAAGAACAAAGACCTGCCTCAGAGCATGACTGTCTCCAGGACCAAGAAAAGCCCTGTCATGGGGAGTTGGGGGAGGGCTCTGCCATGGTGGGGGCGCCTCTCACAAGATAGCTGCAGGTCAAAGCGATGGCGTGAAGTGGACAGCTGAGCACAGAGAAGGATTGCACCACACCGGAGCCACTCCGGGCCTCATGTGCCTTCATCCTAGTGGGATGAGTCAAAAAGGAGGGTGCACAGGAAACTATCAGGATACTGAGGCCCCATGTGTGGGCTGGCCAAGGTACAGGAGCAGAGAGTAGAAGATCTGGGCTTCGGGGTCAAACTTGTCACTGCACATCATAGCAGTATTTATTTTGTAGTTGGTTTAGTTTGTTTGTTTGTTTGTTGGTTGGTTGGTTTTTTGGTGCTGTAACCCAGAACTTTGCTGATGCTAAGCAAGGATCTACCCCCCCCCAGAGCTAAAGGAAGTATATACCACAGGAGACCCCAGTGGTATATGAGGTCCTTTCTAGGGAAAAGATTCAGGTAGCATGAGATCTGCTGGGAGCCGAGGAGACCCTCCTGCCAGGAGCATGCTCGGATGAGTCTGCACCGAGCCTCTGCCATCCCTTTGAGATACACAGGCCACCTCTGGGCCCTGCGGAGCCAGCCACACACTACAAGACTCCCACCACCATTGAACTGCGCAATTGCCAGCCCTTGCAAGCTCTTTAGTAACTGCGATTGATTCCCAGGCTGGGGTCTAATTGCTGGTCTGTTGCTGTGATCTCAGAAAAAGGCTGCCACTGTGGGGGAGCTGGAGTACAGGCTCACGCCTTCCCTAGATAAAATGAAGGAGGTTTTCTCTTTCCTCTTTTGAATGGCTGGCGGGCAGGAAACTGGCGATTATGCATCAAAGCGCAGCATTTGTGGTGCAGGACTGGTGGGAGAGGAGTTACTTGCAAGCACAGTCCCTGCAGCAGTGTTCCAGGAGCCTGGGGTCACCTGTCCAGCTCCTCTCACCAGCTTCAGAAAGAACCTGAGCTGTTTGCCTGGAGCTGCACAGCAGAGAGAGCTGCTGTCCAAGGCAGAGCCGCCAGGACTCCTAGAATCCAGAGGAGGGAGAAAGAGTCATGCTAATGAGTTTTGCCAAACCATGAGGGTCTCTGAATGCATCCTGGAGCTCTGAGGGTACGGCACAACTTAGGTAGGTGATGAGCCCCCAAAGTGTGGTGCACATTTTGGTGGTCAGACATCACAGCAGGTAAGGAATACAAAGTGGATGGACTGAAGTCGGTAGGCATTGGTAGGCATTATGGAGTCTGTTCCCCTTACCATGCTGCACAGGACCACCCACCAAGCCTCTCCCCTGCCCCCCAGAACCAATGTCTCCCCACAGCCCTCTGTGAAGGTAGCATTGAGGAGGGTAGCCACCTTCCATACCTCTGAGTTTTCTGCCTTCCACCTTGGACCACAGTCTGAGAGAAACCGATGAGGTGCCAGCGGTGAGTGGGTGGGGTTGCCTCCATCTATAGCGACAGATTTCCCTCCATAACCTGAAGAAAACAGTCTGCCAAGGCTAGGGAGCCTGGCCCAGGGCACTTGAGTGCTAAGCAGAGCTGAGAACCCCAGGCAGAAGTGACACCATCTCAGGACCCTTGATATCCTGTTTACTCTTCATCTGATGCTCATCTGTCCTAAAATCTATCAGGTTAGGGTTTAACCTCCTACTACCATTTGGGGATCGGGTCCCCAAAGCCCCATGTGTTAAATCTTGGACCACAGTGTGCTGTTGATGGTGAAGCCTGTAAGAAGTGAGGTTTGATAGTCTTTGGGTCCCTGTGGGGTGTGCCCTCCAAGACAATGTGGAACCCTAGTTTCTCCTTCCTGGCTCGCTACACAAACAGTAGGGGATTGCTTTTGTGCTACCACATTCACCAGCCCCTCACATGCTTTGTCACAGGCCCAAGAGCAACAGAGCCAACTGATTTGAGACTGGAACCTCCACAGATATCAGCCATGATACACCTCTCTCTATAAACTGATTGGCTCAGGTATTTTGTGACAGTAGCAGAAAGAGAGGTGACACATCTCCCTATGGCCCAGCCAGACTCCAACTCCCATTTTCACCCTGATCCCAGCCCCAACTGTAAAGCTGGGACTGGTCTCTGTGGACTTGTCACTGATCTATGTAGATGCTCTTCCCAGCACCCTCTGAGAACACAACCACTTTCCTGCTGGCTGCTGTCAGTGTGGTCCATGGAGATGTGTCTGTCTGAGGAAACAGGAAGGTTGGCATGGAGTCAGACACCCTGTGACTCCATGACTTCTACTTCTAGATACTGCAGTCTGAGAGGGGGAGGGGAAGGGGGGAGGGAGGGAGGGAAAACACACATCCACTCTTGACCCAGATGTCTCACCCACCCATTGCCACCACCTGTGTGTGACATGACCTTCCTCAAAGAAGCAAGTGTGTAACACATGCAGCCGTCTGGGATGTCACTCCTATTTCCACCTTGGACAATGAGGATTCAACTGGGGAGGATGGAGCTGTGGCTACCGCAGCCCTGCAACCTCAAAGCCAGGCTTTGTTTCATCAGCCAGACGCTTCAAGGACACAGGGCCCTCCCAGTGCCAGGCCCGTCGCCCACAGCCAGGCTCTCACACTTATTCCTTCGTTCTCGGATTAACTGTGGACATTCTGTGGCCTCCCAACACGTGCCAAAAGCTCCGTGTCCTAGCTGAGTGGTCATTCTGTAAGCCTGGCTTTCCCACAGTAAAGTGAGGATTAGCTCTCATGGGGTCATTTTGAACGTTTGTCAAGGAGTGTGTGTGTGAAACACCTAATGATAGTATAAATAGCGATCGCGCCCAACCGCTGAGGAGTCGATGAGCTCCAGGCTCGGGCTCAGCTCTGTGATGATCCTGAGGGCACTGGGACAGTTCTCCATCCACAGGAGCAGGGACCAAGCCCAGAGAAGCTGAGACGGGCAGGGCTAGTTGAGCAGCTGAACTCCTCTGTGGGCCAAAGGGCAGAGAGAGCGAGCACTCGAGAGAGGTGCAGGGCCGCACACATCCAGACCCCAAGAGCCCTTGGGGCTGATCCCTCCATCTCAGTGTCACAGATGACTCAGTTTCTAGATTCTTTCAGGTGCTTGCCAGGATTTATAAGGTTTGCTCCTAGGAGTCTGCTTGTCTGAGCATTGGATTGTGTCATAGAAGGAGCATCCCCTACCCCTTCCCAGCCCTGAAAATATGGAAATGGATTCTTTAGGACTATTGTAGGCTGGAAGAGGAAACAGAGTTGCTGGGGCCGAGAGTTCAGGGCCAGTGAAGCGCTCAGTGGGCACCAGGAAGGCATGGCTTGTTCTATGTTCTTGGAGTCTGTCCCCACCTCCAAGAACCACTGGGACAGGAGTGGAGCAAGTAAGGCTCACAAAGGAGACACAGACATTTGTTACATTGATACCAAGATCTCTTCCGGTCTCATCATCCTCGCTGGCTCCTGTCGGCTCAGTTAACGCTGAGGTGAGGGTGAAGGTGGAAGAGGACGACGTTAGTCAAGGGAAGCCAAGTGGTCCTCAATGGATTCCCCACAAAATCATCACTTCTTCAGGAGTTCAGTTGACAAAGGGGTCCTATATAACACCTGGAGCTTTGACTCCTGAGCCCCTCTACCTTCCTGTGTAGCTCAGTGCCCGACGCGGCGCTGTCCAAAGTACCATGGTGCTGAACAAGGGTGGAAAAAGTGCTGCAGATCTTGATGGATCTGTGACATTAGCAAGGAGGAGAATAACAGCGGTGGTAATGATACCACTTGTGACTCAGGGGAGACTCTCCACTTTGGACTGTGAGATGGAGCAGACAGTGGAGTCTAGAACTGCCATCAGGGTGCCACAGGGTGGGGCTCGTGCTCATCTGTGCCTTGGCAACATCTCAAATCTGTAGATTAACACATTAAAAATAGAGATGGGCTGGGAAAGTCCATGCCCTGCAGCAGAGCCCATGGACAGATGGTGCAGTCTCTGATGGGCAGGGCCTCTGGCTCCTCCAAGCCCCAGCCCAGCAAGATGCATCTTTTCCTGGCACTATTTTTAAAGGTTATTTTTAGTATTCTTGGAAAGCCCTGACTCCAGACATCAAGAGCGAGCCGACCTGCTTGCTTTTTGCTCTGTTTCTGCTTCTGTGTGGTCCACACATAAGTCTTAGGCCACAGGTGGCTATTTGGAGATAAAATAACTTTAAGCATTGGCCCCTCATCTCATGGGACCCATTCAAGGCTATGTAGCCAGATGTGGGCCATCCCTACCATAGAAATCTCCAGTAGAGAGAGTTTAGTCAAATACATCAGCCTAGCCACAGAGACCCCAGACCTCCTGAAGACTGGAGTAAGGCATGGTCCCTTGCCTCTTGTCTTCCCAGATCCCAGTCTCCACTAGATACCAGAATTCAGAGGTCAATCCTGGCCAGGCCTCCAAACTCAATAATTAGAGCTGGCAACTGTGAGGGCTAGGGCTTGGGTCATGAGTAGGGTTCCTATTGGGGTTTGGGAAGGGCAAGTGCACCCACTTGACTGAGGCATGACACAGACATGGTTTCACCCCTTGACTGAAGCTGTGTTCCCTCCTGGCTGCTGCTATATCCTTACAAAATCTCACTCTATGGTGGCTTGCTTCTGTAAACTGGTAATCACAGATCATGTTGTGATTGACATTGGCTTAGAAGCAAATAATAGACCTTTCCTACACCCAAGGGATAAGCTTCATACAAAGACATGAATACCAGGCCTGGAGGGATAGTTCAGTGGTTAAGAGCACCAACTGTTCTTCCAGAGGTCCTGAGTTCAATTCCCAGCAACCACGGTGGCTCACAGCCATCTGTAATGGGATCCAATGCCCTCTTCTGGTGTGTCTGAAGAGAGCAACAGTATGCTCACATACATAAATAAATATTTCTTTAAAAAAACAAAGACGTGAATGCCATGCACTGCATGATGATGACCTCATCATTGCTTTGTGTTGGCGGTTGGCCACCACACAAGTATCCTTACTTCATGTATAAAAAACCTGAGGCTCGAGGGCAAGCATCCCTCCCAACTCCATTCCCATCCTCACATAGCCATCCCTTGCAGATGTGGGATGGGAAGCCCAGTCCTGCACTGTTGCCTTCTCTAGAGTCCCGGGAGGTCAAATGGAAGTCTGAGCTGTCACTCCGAGAGCCCACATCCCAGCTCAAAATATGAGGTGACATTCCTTAGTACACAGGGAGTTGGGCGAGATGAAAATGATCTCATAAATATGTAAATCATTCCGTTTTGCTTCCCCCGGGGAGACTGTCCACCACCACCTCCCCTACCTGGCCTCTCCACCAGCCCTTAGCACATGCCTCAGCAGGATCCACAGTAGGCTTGTTAATGAGGTTAGAACTCAGTGAAGACCATAAAGTAACTGGTGTAGGGGAGGGGGCTGCATCCCTCCTCCTGGGTAAGGGTAACAGTGATTGCTCAGAGCAGCCTGGTCCTTGGGGATTTACTCTAGCTCTGAGATCCCTGCCCAGGCAGGGAGGGGTTCAAGAGGACCGGGAAGGCAGGGGAGCAGGTTCCTAGGTGAACAGATAGAAACCTGAGTCCCAAAGCAGTGCCCCAATTGAGCTAAAAACAGACCATAGGCCCAAAACAGAAGAAACCCAAGGTGGAAAAGATCTGTCTCCAGGTTCAAGGCCAGTTCTCCTGCTCTTGCACAGAGCCTCCTGAATTTCCTCAGCTGAGCCATGGTCTCCAGGAGGCCAGGCTGCAGCCACACACAGCCTGATGCTGTGCCTCTAACCCATCCTTGGGTCTTCCCTAGACCCAACATGGATGAGAATGAATACAGACCATGTGGTTTATGTACACAGTGCTTGGAAGTCAAGACTGCCTGGACACTAAAGGCAGTGTTCTCCAGACTCTAACCATGCCCTCAATGGCCTTGACTCTGTCAGGGTTGTCCTTACCTAGAAGCCTGCTGCTGAGTTCCTTTCTATCACTGTGGCTTGTGTGTCCACCCTCAGGGGACCCTGTACTTCTTACCTCCTGTGTAGTCAGTGGGAAGGCCTGCTTCTTGTCTCTAGCACACCAACAGTCCTTCTGGCCTGTGCTGGCCCTCCTCTTTGGCTGGCCCATCCCGTCTCCAGACATTTAGCATTTCTGCAGTCATTCTGCCTAGAACTGGCCATGGCCTGCCTGCGCGTCCTGGTACTAACTCGAATGGAGCAGAAGAGGTGGTGCTGCGGTGGTCTGAGTGCCAGGCCTCATCCCATGGCTTTCTGTCGGCAGGGGTGTTTCAAGCTCTGCACAGGATCTGTTGCCATGCCAGAGGCTGGAAGAGTCCATCATCCACTTGGATCTGAGATAGGCAGGTGAGCCCTTCCTCAGGTAGAAAGGGAATCGAGGATCCCAGAATTCAGCCTGGGGGAAGCTCTGCAGAATACTAAGGATCACCTTCCTCCCTGTAGCCCTCAGATCCTGCTGTAGTTAAGATCAACAGAGGGTGGATTGTACCAGACCATCCAGATCAGAGTCCAACATTAGCTTGTCCCTTTAATTCTTGCTCTTAACTTTCAATAGACACTGTTTCTTGGGCAACTACTATACATGGGCTGCTGGAGACTGAAAGGGAAGAGAATGGCCCCAGTTACCTAACCCGCCAATCCACAGCACAGGCAGTGTTCCACAGACCCTCCTCACAGAACCACCCTAGTGTATACCTAGACTTAAGCCTAGATTCAAACATACAGCAGTCCCCAGGTGCCATGAGAAAGCTCTTCAGCCCATAAGGCCGCTTTGCCTACCAGCAGGTACAGCGCCCATAGGCTGCCAAGAGCCCTGTAGGGTGTATCCCAAAGCCCGAACTTTTTGGTTTTGGGCTCCAGGTCTGACATCAGGGGCTCCACCTAGGATCTGGATCAGAGCTGTGCTTGGGATCTGACAGATGGAAAGAGGAAATGTACCCTGCACAGTCGCTGTGGGGCTTAAATGAGATAATAGATCAAAGAAGTTATTGCTGTGTGGCCATAGACACTGAACCATCAGTGGCGAGGATAAAATCTTTTCCGACTCTGTTTCCAGGTTAGAGAAGATGAGGGGTTATGATCTTGCTTTACCCGGGCACTGAGAGGGACAGGAGCTACAGACTAAAGCCCACAGAAAAGAGCCAGCATCCTTGCCCTCCCCAATTCCCTCAGACCTAGCAACGCTCCTTGCCAATCATTGGCTGGCCCTGAATCACGTGACCCGCTCTGAACCAATCCCCATGGATGTTGATATGTGATGCCGTGATTGGCTGAATGATGGGTCACCTGTCCTCCATGACTTAATGTCTTCTACTCTCCAGAGCTAGCGGGAGGAGGGGAGCCAGTGGGCATCAAACACCAAATAGCTCTCCCACTGACCAGCCCCTGGAGGAACAGAGCCACCTTTACCGAGTCCCATTCCCTGTCCATACCATGGGTAAAGGGGATGTGGTGGAAAGAAAGGGCATCCAGGAGGTTCCAGCTCTGGCCTGGAGCATCTTGCTCAGGAAGAGAGGGATGCAGGAAAGCAGGAGTGCCAGTCTAAGGCCAAGCTGAAAGTGAGGCTCAGGAAAAGGAATTGAATTCCCTCCATGGACCCAGTGAGTGCTACACATCTTCTAGAAGGGCCTGAGCAGGCAGGGCCGCAGGGAAGAACATGCTGCCCACGGGGGTACCGCCCACTGCCTGCCACAGCCCTGAGGCCTCTGAAGGCTCAAATCCGCTCCTGCTCGACCCCTGCCAATAAAGGTTTGGGAAGCTGATGGTGCAGGTGGGAGGCAAGCGTGTGAGTCATTCCCTGAAGGAAACAGAGGAAATGCAGAGCCTAGAGCTGGAGGAGGAGTAGAGGAAGGAAGGGGAGGAGGAAGGAAGGAAAGGGGAGGAGGAGGAGGGAGGGGGAGCACTGATGGACGACGAAGAGATTAAGTCCCACCTGTGATGCTGGCAGGGCCAGAAGATGGGAGGATCTGCACCAAAGTCATGTGTAATGTCCCTCATCCCCTGGGAGGTGGGGGTGGGGAGATAGGCAAAGAACTGTGCAGGCCTTTGTCCCCAGATAGGTAAAGGACAAAGAGGCAAGTGAGAGGCAGGGACAGAGCAGAGGAATGGCGAGAACGTACCAGGACAGAGTCACCAGAAGAGTGAGGTTAGCTGACAGCAGGCGACGAAGCCAGAGCATTCTACCTCCGTGTGTCTGCTCTGCTGTGAATCTGGTGATGAGCTGACATCTGTGCCCTCTCTTCACAGCTTGGGAGTCTCAAGCCCTGTGATAGCATGCTGGTGCTTTGTACAGATGCCACACACGAATGCAAGTTCTCAAGTCTCTCTAAGTAAGTACCTCAGCTCCTGGGCCTGACTGCCACACCAGAGTCACCTTGAAAGACAGTGGTTTGCCACAGGGGTCTGTCTCAGGCCAGAGACTTCTCAGGCGGTCATTCTGTGTGAGCCTGGTCACTGCACTGGTGAGGAGACCGTTGGCTACAGAGATGGACTGGGCAGTGAGGGCAAGCAAACCTGGGTCTCCCAAAGGGACTTTGAATACTAAGAGGGAATCCTGGGGTTCAGTTTATCACCCTGAAACTTGCATTCTACTGAATGTCCCTCAAAGCATGGCTTGGGCTCACAAAGAACAAGACCTACCACCTGGACATGCCAAGGCCGACTGTGTGAGGGGTGCAGAGCTGTTGGCCTGAGATATCACAGGCTATAATCTTCGTCCGGTGATCACCCCACCTTGCCCCTGATGGAAGTTGGTCCTGCTCAGTGTGCAAGGGCTGAAGGGGGATGAGATTGCATGACTATCCATCCCTCCAGGAGATCAGAGCACCTCAGAATCTGTTTTCCCATGCACCCCATTTCCTCTGCGACCACCTTAGCCTTGTCTTGACCTTCTGTGTCTAGCCCCATTCCTCCCAGGGATCCTAAGGAAGCTACAAAGACCAGATCAGAGCCTCCCTCTCACGGATGCTGAGCTCAGAGCCTCCCTCTCAGGGATGCTGAGTACCAGCCTGTTCCCCAGCTTCCCGCCCTGTTTACTCCCACCCCCCTCCTACTTGGGGCATCACACACAAATCCACCTTGAGGAGTCGTGCCCCGACTACCCCGCCTAGAACAGGAGCCCACCCTAGATCCAGGATTATTGTCCTTGCAGGCCAGCCTGAACCAGATCATGAGACCTAGGCAGTGAATCCTGCCAGCACCCTGGAGCCTTCAGTGTGACCCTTCCCCTGGTCCTGACAGAAGACACAGCTTCACTGCAGCCTTCCTACTCAGACCCCACAATCTCCGTTTGAGGGTTCCTCCCCCTTGGCTGGAGACCCTGCCCAAACGCCAACTTGCTCCATCAGCCAGCCGCGGTTAGTAAGACCATCCACATCGAGACATGCAGAGGAAATGAACACAATGGAGCAGGCGGGTGGACCGGGCACATCAAGCCAGGTGCGGAGCTGCAACACCACCAAGGGTTTTGCAACAATGCAGGGGAGTATCCACCTTGATCCTTGTTCTAAACAATGAGCAGTCTATAGCCAGAAATCAAACCAGAGGGGAGAGTGGGCAGGAAGTCCAACCGGGAGGATGGCCATTGTTCCCAGAAGGAACAATGGTGGCAGAGGTTCAGGGAGGCGGGGCTGGCAGCTGCTGAAAGGTTGAGACCACTTTGTAGACACATAACAAACTGTGAAGGCTGAGCCAGGAAGAAGGTGGCAGGGTAGAGCCTTGAGGACTGTACCTAGATGGAGCTAGAAAGAAAAGGAGTTGGACAGAGGCCAGATTACCAAAAGCTCTGCTGTGAGTGGGAGACAGAACAACTCCAAAAGGGCCCTGCCTTAAAATCTAGGCCAAGACTCAGGCCCTGAAGCTCCCCTTGTTTGCAGTGACCACTCGTTTCTACATACTGTGTCGGGTAGCCCAGCAGACCTGAGTTCTAGGATTACACCCAGCCTGGCACGGCGTTTCATCCTCAACCAATTTCTTCAATGTACCCAGAGCCCAGTGCCCTGCAACCTGCTTCCCCCAGGCCCGCACCCAGACCGAGCACAGACCTCTAAAGACCAAGAATCAGGCCATTGGATGCCAAGGACATGGGTAGATCTTGGAACAGAACCAGAGCTACCAGCGTCCACTGAGTCTTCACCCCTGTACTGACCCTGGAGTGCAGCTTACTCTTACAGAAGCCGAGTAGGAAATCGTACTGTCTTTGACTTCAAAAACACTTTGAAAACTGAAAATTACTGCCAAGCTATTAATACAGTTTATCTGTAGGCGCCCTGTGTTGTAGATAAAGCGCTTTGACCTTCCCCGTACCCTGAAAAGAAACCATGGCAAGCCATTTCACTGCCAAAACCACAGTTTCCCAGCACTTGGTCTTCCCAAGGTCAAACATGAGGGGCAGCAAGGCTGGTCCAGGCCACCCTGGGCCTGCTGGGGCCCCTGGGGCCCCATCCACCCACTGACACCTGCAGGTCCTCTGAGGAATGATCCTACCCAGCGCCTGGCTGAGCCCGCACCTTCCTGGCTTCTCTTTCACAGCCTGGGTAATTGGCACAAGAAGCACAAATACTTTGTTCAAATGCTGGGAAGTGGAAAATTTTCTAATCTGTCAGGCAAAAAAATCTCCCTTTCTCCTTCTGCTTTTTCTCCCGACAGGAAAAGGCTGCATTTGGAGCCCTTCAGATGCAGATGTGTGAAGACTTTGGAAGCGACAACTGGGGGACTGAGCGGCTTCTATTGATTGGAAAAACACACAGCCCGGGCCCTTTGCATATCACAAGCAGCATTTTTCTGGCTTTGAGCAGGTGGAAAGCCAGCAACGGGGCCTCAGCGCCCCCTGTGAGCCAGAGATGGTATTGCAAAGGAGCAGGGACAGGCAGAGGCGGATGTGGCAGGCCAGGAGAGGCAGCACCCTGAAGGATGGGGGACAGCAAGTGCGCCCACCTGGTTCTCATCAATTGGAGCGCTTGGGAGAGTCAACTCACCTTATCCGCCCGCAGCTTATGGCCACTCAAACCCGTCTCCTCACCAGGACACATGCTCAATCTCCCAGGGCCAATTAGGAAATAAGATTGTCACTGTAAAATTAGGGTACAGTCTCATAACCCCAAGAACCTCACGAACGAGTTGTATGACTTGAAGGACGGGAAGCTTCTTGATGCACCACCACGCCACTCCCACTCCACCCCATGGCAGGGACTAGAACATAAGAGCCAATCCAAGGATGGCCTCACAGACCATCTGACTGCCTTTACCTGTACCAGCCTCCTTGCATTTGATGGATGGACGGAGCCCCTCCCTGGTGCCTCTGAGTCCTACCAGAGACAGAAAAGGCCACACAACACCAAAGACAGGATGTCCCTCGTGTGAACAGGTATAGCCACCTCCTGGGACATATGATCAGGATCTTTTGATGTGAGCTGCTCCTACCTTTGTGGCTTTGTCACAGTGTCCTCTTCCCTCTGCATATGTGGATAGGCAGGAATAGAATCCAACTGTGCCAATCTCCAGGATGCAAAAGGGGTGCATCCCACTGCAGAGGGGAGATACAGGAGAGTTCAGGAACAAAGCAGATGCTAGGAAACCATGTGACCGTGCCAAGGAGGGGCTGGTCCCTGCTATTTGGATGTAGGGCCCATCCAGCCCCATCAGCTCCTGAACTACTCACTCTCCTCCACCCCATATGTAGAGTTACCAATGGCCAAGAACATAGAATTAGGGGCTAAACTTGAAGTGGTTCCTCTTCAACCTGGGCCAACCAGCTGTTCCATGGGAAAACTAGGTCTCTGGTGCTATAAAGTGAGACTAACATCAGTATGTGTGTGCTAGAAATTAGAGTAGGCAGCATGTACCAGCTCTGCAAGATCAGGGATCTGTGTATCTCTCTTTATGCCTCTGAGACATTGCTGGCTCTCTCAGGAACTAGGCTCAGAGACCACAGCATGCAGGGGTGACACAAGATGGCTAGACTGCCATCGTCCATGCCTCCGCGTGGCCAGGAATAGCACATTACCATGGCAGTCTGTCTCCCTTTCTTCCAAGGGGTATTCAAACTATTCCCAGTTCTTTATCTCCCTCTAAATGGCTTCTCACAGACCAGACAACCAAGGACATCTCCAGGCTTTTGCTTGTTGACAGAGAGCAAGCCTGGGGTCACAGAGATGATGATCAGAGCTGAGCCCCAAATGGATGAGGAGTGTCTAGTTAACCTGTGGATAACATCTGTGAACAAAGCCAAGGACACAACATCAGGATGCGGGAGAGGCATGGAACACTACCAGACAATGCTTAAAACTAACCTTGCCTCTCCACCCTGAGTCCGGTGGGTTAATCTGACCCAGGCTGGCATTAGAGGGTGTGTCATTCAAAAGGCCACAAAGGAGAAGGTCCCAGGAGGAGACAGGAGACCTCAGGGGAGCAGAAACTCCCATATAGGGGGACTGAAAGGACAAGGGGACTGCAGAGAATCCCAAGTGGAAGGTAGAAGGGGCAAGAGCTTCTCTTCCAAGCAGATGCAGCAGCTCCCTGGGCTGTGGCTCTGTGGGAAAAGCGGCACGAGAAATAAATCCAGTGAGACGGCATGAGCAGATGGACTCACAGCTGGCCAGGCACATCTGGGAGGGATAATTGTGCCCCCCTGTCAGTGGGGACCTCTAGGGCTGCTTGAGAGGTCAGCTTTCAGCTTAAACTGTGGAAGAGATGTTTGTGAGACACTTCCCAGTGCTCAAGTACTGAGAGATGGGCTCACATGGGTCCCAGGACCCCAGTATCCCAGAAGATACCACTGACATTAGTGGGATAGGAAGGGGGTGCCCTGGAGAGTCCCACACCTGGGATCAAGTCCATTTTTGCCATTGATTCATAGGTCATCTATTGGGAATTGGGGCAGAGCCATCATATCCTTGACCTGCTGGGTCCCCACAGCAGTTAAGATGATTGGCCTGGGAGAAGGAAGACATGCCAGTGTCACAGGCTGAGGACCAGATGTAAGGGATCTCAGTCATCAATGAAGTCACAGCAGGGCCCAGGGCTCCAGCCACAGGAAAACAGCTCAGGAGCTTTTACGTGTACGGTAACAAGCTGTAACCACGATTCCATGTTCTTTTGCTGGGAACTCGAGTGAGTTCCCAGATTCACATGGAGGACAGAGGGACCTAAGTGCCCTGCCTAATGGAACCAGTGCCCAGGAATATACCCTGAGGTCAAGAACAAATCCCAGCCTCCAAGTAAAGCTAGACCTACAGCTCCATGGACCCAACTTCACTGGACATCCAGAAAAAAAATAATAACAGAGCTCAGA